>NW_021703783.1:42150720-42332713 GCF_005190385.1 Monodon monoceros
GAACTAGGAAAGGGGGCTTCCCTGGTGGCGCACTGGTTAAGAATCTGCCTGCCAACGCAGGGGACATAGGTTCGAGCCCCGGTCTAGGAAGATCCCACATGCCGCGGAGCAACTAAGCCCGTGTGCCACAACTACTGAAGCCCGTGCGCCTACAGCCCGTGTTCCGCAACAAGAGAAGCCACTGCAATGAGAAGCCTGCCCAATGCCACGAAAGTGTAGCCCCTGCTTGCCGCAACTAGAGAAAGCCCACGGCCAGCAATGAAGACCCAACACAGCCAAAAAATAATTAATAAAAAAAAAGATTAAGATGATATTTTTTTAAGTACAAAAAAAACCCACCCCAAAATAGGAAAGGATACCACAGAAAAAGAAAAGACTGTCAAAGAAGATATTTGTATCTAAAACCAACATGGGAAGAGTCACTAGAATATATGATATGCCTGCGAACTAACAAGCAAACGATGAGAACCCCAAAAGAAAAATGGGCAAAGGAGAAAGCCAAAGAACCATGAACAAAGGACATGTTTAAACTTTTTAGTAAGTAGAGGAATGTAAACTGAAACCACTAACAGATTACCAAAAATTAGGCCACTTGTTAGGACAGTGAATCCTCATGTGCTGATGATGAAATCTATACAGCAATTGAGGAAAACAATTTAGTGGTGTTTAGTCATATTAAGTGTACATTTATGAACAGATATTTATTAGCAACCCCATTCCTGGGTACATACCCCCAAGACTCTCACACAGGAATATAAAGGAATATGAAAGAAGTAGTTCAGGAGTCAGTCACTGGGTGAACTAAATAAAACATGGTGAATTCTTTTTTTTTTTTTTTCCGTACGCGGGCCTCTCACTGTTGTGGCCTCTCCCGTTGCGGAGCACAGGCTCCGGATGCACAGGCTCAGCGGCCATGGCTCACGGGAAGCCCACGGTGAATTCTTTACATTATAGAATACCATGCAGGAATTAGAATCAATAGACTAGATGACTGCTACATCTTAAAAAAACACAGTACTGGGACTCCCCTGGTGGCACAGTGGTTGAGAGTCCGCCTGCCGATGCAGGGGACACGGGTTCGTGCCCCGGTCCGGGAAGATCCCACATGCCGCGGTGCGGCTGGGCCTGTGAGCCATGGCCGCTGAGCCTGCGCGTCCGGAGCCTGTGCTCCGCAACAGGAGAGGCCACAACAGTGAGAGGCCCGCGTACCACAAAAGAAAAAACCAAAAACAAACAAAAAAACACACAGTACTTGGAGAAAAAAGAATGCAATAAAGTAAGGCTATGGCCTCATTGCCAATTACATAAAATTACTGTAGACCAAACAACACTACACGGTTTATAAGGACAAAGACAAAAAATATATATCAAACACATTAGAACAGCTGCCTAAGAGAGTTGGGATAAAAGGAATGGGAATAAAAGGGAATAAATTAAAATTAGAGAGGGATGATACTATGCCTTAAATGAAGTGTTTGTTTGTTTTTTAAAGTGGAATTAGAGAAAGTCAGAGCTAGAAGGGACCAGAGATTACTTAGGTTTATGGATTTCAAGGGTGCAGACACCTGTCTCACTTCACAGACTACAAAAGACACTTAGCCATGAAAACAGTGGCTGTCCAAAGTTACCTAGTAAATTTCTGGCTCAAGAGGAATTAGACTTCAAATCTTCCGATTCTCAGTCTAATGATGCTTGCTTTCCCATACTTCCTTGAAAATAATTTGTTGAAATAAAATTACAATGTCTTTTTAAAAGGGGGGTATTTCTTTTCATTATAACCACTGTTTTAGATGACAAGAGTTTTCTTGATAGAGTTAATTAAAATCTTACATCATCAACAACCTAAAGGAAAAGAAGAAATCTTCTGTATGGCAGAGCCTAAAAATTAATCCTCTCGGGCTTCCCTGGTGGCACAGCGGTTAAGAATCTGCCTGCCAATGCAGGGAACACGGGTTCAAGCCCTGGTCCGGGAAGATCTCACATGCCGCGGAGCAACTAAGCCCGTGCACCACAACTACTGAGCCTGCGCTCTAGAGCCCGCGAGCCCAACTACTGAATGAAGCCTGTGTGCCTAGAGACCGTGTCCTGCAACGAGAAGCCACCGCAGTGAGAAGCCCGCGCACCGCAAGGAAGAGTAGCCCCCACACACCGCAACTAGAGAAAGCCTGCAGGCAGCAATGAAGACACGACGCAACCAAAAATAAATAAATAAAATAAATAAATTTATTTAAAAAAAAATTAATCCCCTCACTCACATCACTCTTTGCCTCCGCAAAGAACTCACCATGCTCTTCAAGATATGCCTGGAGCCTGTTGATGAGATCTTGTTTTATTCCCTTGGTCTCCAAACCACGAGCAAGACACTCCTGCTTTAGTTCAGCAAGCTGAGAAAAAAGAATAAAGCTTTTCCTTAATTTACAGAATGAACCTGGTGGGAGAGAAAAAAAAAAAAGAGGTAGTTCTCACAAGAAAGAAAAAGAAACGAAAGATCCACCCAAAACTACTGTCTTAATCCCACCAAGCTTCTAGGTCCACAAGATGATCTGCTTCCCCCTAACAATATTCAATATGCAAGAGGACTTTTCTAACAGATGGTGAAGAATAAACCTACTTTAATCAAATTCTGATCTATTCATACATTTATTACATAAGTCTTTAGCTACTTCTGAGGGGGGGGTGGTCTTTTTTTCCTGAACAATTACTGTACCAGCTCATATAAGGTAAGAATGAATCTTTAAGTAGAATATCTACTTATCTAAAAGCAGATTTTCCTTACTATCTATTATCCCAGATCCTTTACTGCAATCTACCATATACATGCATACCATATACATGCATACAAGTTTGACCACCACAGAATTATTAGATGTGTTAGCTAGATTAATGTCAATAATGAATCACATAAAGGATCTTTGCCAAAATGGAAAAAAATATGTAATGGCATGCCACGACATGGCATGAGTTGAAGATTTTTAAATCAGTAACTTGACTAAAGATACAACAGGTATACTTATCAACTTTGCAGACAACAGAAGGAGGAAGAATTGATGGATTACTGACAGAACTAAAGGTGGGTGGGTGGGGATGTCAGGGGGTGTTGCTGGCTCTTCAGGGAAAACAATAAGCCAAAATGAAGACTCAATTTAGAAGAAATAAGGTATACCTATAAGTACTACACTTATATTCAAAACTTAAATTGTTAAAAAAACCAGATGAACAAGATCTGGCTCAACAGTAACTCAAAGGATAAAGACCTCAGTCAGGGTTTTAGATGATTACAAGTGCAAAGAGGGCTAACAGTATGATTGGCTACCAAAGTAATTCTAGGTTAAGGGTAACTAAAAAAACAGAATCTATATATATTTTTACATTTATTTTATTTATTGTTTTTGGCTGCGTTGGGTCTTTGTTGCTTCGCGCAGGCTTTTCTCTGCTTGCGGCGAGTGGGGGCTATTCTTCGTTGTGGTACGCGGGCTTCTCATTGTGGTGGCTTCTCTTGTTGAGGCTCTCGTTGCAGAGCACGGCTCTAGGCGCGTGGGTTTCAGTAGTTGCAGCACACGGGCTCAGTAGCTGTGGCGCACGGGCTTAGTTGCTCCGCGGCATGTGGGATCTTCCCGGACCAGGGATCGAACCCATGTCCCCTGCATTGGCAGGTGGATTCTTAACCACTGCGCCACCAGGGAAGCCCCAGAATCTATATTAAGTGATTAATAGCCTTACTGGGCTCTATATTCTCGTTTTAAGGAATGTAATGACATGCTGATCCAAGGAGAACCACCAAGAAAAGGAAGGCTCCAAAAATCCTATATGCAGATCAGTGCACAGATAGATATTTGTCCTGAAAAAAGACTTTACTAGTTTCGAAGTACAGATCTAAGACCAACCAGAAGTTAGAAAGCAGATTCCTATAGAACTTTACAACTAAGGGAATATGCTGGTCAGTTCTAGAAGGTTTTCAACCAAGGAAACATTTGGAAATGGAGAGGGGAGCTTTTTTTTTTTTTTTCCTCATTGGGCATTCAGTGAGTGGGACAGGCAGGCAGGGAGGGATACTATGTGGAACACTTGTTCTACTCAACAAGCCAACAGCACCCTCTATTGAGAAACATGGTAGGTAATCACCCATTAAAAGTGTGGAGTGGCTGCAAAGCATAACATGGCCTCTGAAGTCAGACTACCTTGGGTTCAAATTCCAGTTTTACCACTTACAGCTGTGTAACCTTGGGTG
The DNA here is from genome assembly GCF_005190385.1 of Monodon monoceros. Taxonomy (NCBI): domain Eukaryota; kingdom Metazoa; phylum Chordata; class Mammalia; order Artiodactyla; family Monodontidae; genus Monodon; species Monodon monoceros. Next base: position 42,154,949 of record NW_021703783.1, read on the forward strand.
AGTAACATAACCTCTTTGTGCCTCAGTTTCCTATGAAATGGGGATAATGCAACAGTACCTACAGCATAGGGTTGTTATGAAGATTGAACCAGCAAATACTCATAAAGCATTTACAATAGTGCTTGGCAGCTACTAACACTTTGTGTTAGACAGACACCGGTGAAGGGTTAGACAAGATCAGACAGAATGACTGCTTCTCAGATTTCTGCATTTCATAGATCAATATATTTTTAAATGGGTAGACTGATAGGGCTGCCAAGTTTTTATAGCATTCCAACCAGGTTGTGGACCAATACTTTTGTAAAGAAACAATAAAATCAATTACTAGAAAAATGATCATACACTTGGATGTAGCAGTGATGTCAAACTGCTATAAAAGTTTCTAAAAGCTTAATTTCTTTTTTAACCTTATCTCATCATTAACCAGTAACAGTTCATGGATGAGCACTGGCCTACAGATGATACAGTGAATAGTATTAATCTAGAATCTAGATTCTAAGTGATCTCTAAGGTCCATTTCTTAAGTAATGGACCTTAAGTAAGAATCTTGATCTTTCCCATGTTGGTACTTTATTTTTTCTGTTTCCTGGAGAACAAGTCTTTTGATTTTAGTTACACTTTTAAGAATTTTGTTGGTTATAAAAGTATTATGTTCACTGTAGAATAGTTTGAGAATTCTGAGAAGTATAGAGGAAAAAAAAGTCTTATGTAACCCTGGCACTTAGAGATCACCTAACATTTTAAATATATCATTTACTCTGTGTGTGTGTGTGTGTGCGCGTGTGTGTATGTTTAGAGGGTGTTGTTTGTTTACAAAGTAATACAATTTCTTTACTTCCTATAACTCCTAATCTTCCTCAGAAGACTCCATTCCTTCTTTCTTCTCCTCGTTTAAGTAACACTAAGACCACCTAGGGAAAAGGAATGTAAATACTCAGGCAATTCAAAATTCAACTTTCTAATAGGGTTGTTCCTCCCTTCTCCTTCCTTCCCAAAACGGTGTAGATATGGACAAAAGTTTACAAAAACCTCCAGACGACAGGGAAACAGACAGTCGGTGATGATTTTGCAGAGGATGCTGATCTGGTAGACTTGAAGCTGACAGACTGGTACAACTGGTTGTTTAGCTTGGATAGCATCCACCACTGTTGACCACTGACCTTGCTATTGCTGTTGGTCACTGAAATCTCAGTCCCCCACTGGCTCCCAGTCCCTAACCTCAGGTCTCTGGCTCATTCAGCAGTCTTCTCAGCACCTCCACGTCCCCTTCTCTGGTCAAATGAGAATGTTACATGTAGTTTTTACACACTGTTGTATTACTTTATTATTATATTATGGGTTCTGCTCCTATACTGGGACATTATTTCAAAAGGGAAATAGATGAGTAAAAACAAAATAGCTGAAAATGAAGTCATTTCACACATTTCATTTGGGCACAATTACATTAGTAGAACAGAACACTTTTAAAGCCTCAAATAAGAATTTATAGGGACTTCCCTGGTGGCACAGTGGTTAAGACTCTGTGCTCGTAATGCAGGGGCCCCAGGTTTGATCCCTGGTCAGGGAACTAGATCCCACATGCATCCTGCAACTAAGAGGTTGCATGCCACTACGCCTGAGAAGCCCTTGAGCCGCAACTAGACCCGGCACAATCAAATAAATAAATAAATAACTTATAATATCAAATCTTGCCCACTTTTTAAAATAAATTTATTCATTTTTGCCTGCACTGGGTCTCACTGCTGCACGCACGGGCTTTCTCTAGTCGCGGCGAGTGGGAGCTGCTCTTCGTTTCGGTGCACTGGCTTCTCATTGCGGTGGCTTCTCTTCCTGCAGAGCATGGTCTCTAGGTGCACAGGCTTCAGTAGTTGTGGCATGTGGGCTCAGTAGTTGTGACTCGCAGGCTCTAGAGCGCAGGCTCAGTAGTTGTGGCACACTGACTTAGTTGTTCCATAGCATGTGGGATCTTCCCAGACCAGGGCTCGAACCTGTGTCCCCTGCATTGGCAGGCAGTCTCCCAACCACTGTGCCACCAGGGAAGCCCAAATCTTACCCATTTTTATATGCATTTGACTTCAAAATGTTTTAAAACAACATACTGGGTTGGCCAAAAAGTTCGTTCAGTTTTCTTCCGTAAGATGACTCTAGTAGTGCTTAGTTGTCTTTTACTTCATTAGAAACAATTTGGTTAGACTGTATTGTGACAGCTGTCATATCAGTGTGCATTTAAAAGAAAACATCAAAACTGGTGAATTTTTGTGTAGCCATTTTAATATTGAAGATGGAAGAAAAAAAGGAACATTTTCGGCATATTATACTTTATTATTTCAAGAAAGGTAAAAGCGCAACTGAAACGCAAAGAAAGATTTATGCTGTGTATGGAAAAGGTGCTGTGACTAATCGAACGTGTCAAAAGTGGTTTGCAAAGTTTCGTGCTGGAGATTTCTTGCTGGACGATGCTCCACGGTCGGGCAGACCAGATGAAGTTGATAGTGATCAAATCAAGACATTAATTGAGAACAATCAACATTATACCATGCAGGAGATAGCCGGCATACTCAAAATACCAAAATCAAGAGTTGAGAAACATTTGCACCAGCTTGGTTATGTTAAATCGCTTCGATGTTTGGGTTCCACATAACTTAAGCAGGAAAAAACCTCTTGACCTTATTTCTGCATGTGATTTTCTACTTAAACGTAAATGTTTCGTTTTTAAAACAAATTGTGACGCGCAATGAAAAGTGGATACTGTACAATAATGTAGAATGGAAGAGATTGTGGGGCAAGCGAAATGAACCACCACCAAACCACACCAAAGGCTGGTCTTCATCCAAAGAAGGTGATGGTGTGTATATGGTGAGATTGGAAGGGTGTCCTCTATTATGAGCTCCTTCTGGAAAACCAAACGATTAATTCCAACAAGTACTGCTTCTGAACTGAAAGCAGCACTCGACGAAAAGCGTCCAGAATTAGTCAATAGAAATCGCATAATCTTCCATCAGGATAATGCAAGACCACATGTTTCTTTGATGACCACGCAAAAACTGTTACAGCTTGGCTGGGAAGTTCTGATTCATCCACTATATTCATCAGACATTGCACCTTCGGATTTTTATTTATTTTGGTCTTTACAAAATCTCTTAATGGAAAAAATTCCAATTCCCTGGAAGACTGTCAAAGGCACCTGGAACAGTTCTTTGCTCAAAAAGATAAAAAGTTTTGGGAAGGGCTCCCCTGGTGGCACAGTGGTTGAGAGTCCGCCTGCCGATGCAGGGGACACGGGTTTGTGCCCCGGTCCGGGAAGATCCCACATGCCACGGAGCAGCTAGGCCCGTGAGCCATGGCCGCTGAGCCTGCGCGTCCAAAAAAAAAAGTTTTGGGAAGATGGAATTATGAACTTGCCTGAAAAATGGCAGAAGGTAGTGGAACAAAATGGTGAATACATTGTTTAATAAAGTTCTTGGTGAAAATGAAAAATATGTCTTTTATTTTTACTTAAAAACCGAAGGAACATTTTGGCCAACTCAATATTTAAAAAGCAAGGTATACTGAGTGAATTGTATGGTATGTGAATTGTATCTCAATAAGGCTACTTAAAAACGCCAAGTTACAGAACATTGTATATATGATACTAACATTAATGTAAAAAATAACATGCGCACACACACCACTCAAATGTGTATACACAAGATGCCTGGACAAGAAACAGGTAAGTTAACACTAGTTGAATCTGCGAAGAAGTTTGTTGAGGACACATGTAGGAGGGAAACTTTTTACCATGCACCCTCTTATACCTTTAATATTATGAGGTTGAGCATGAATTACCTATTCAAAAATTAAATTTTCAATATCAATCTAAAAATCCCATTTCTCAGTATTAATAAGGCATTTTTCATGCTACCTATCCAAACAGCAGAGAAACTGATCAACTGACTACATAATACATTTGACATCAATCATTCATCACCCTGTGATTTCTAAGTTACTAATCTTGAATTTTGATTCAAATCATTTTCATCTGTTAACTCTCAATCTAGTTTGTAAACCTTTGAAGACAGAGGCATTTTACACCATTTAAACATTTCATATGATAGGAACTCAAGTTTCAAGTATTAATACATGCCAGGCAAAAGGCTAAGTTCTTTGGACATCATTTCCTCATTTAATTCTCAAAACATCTATGTGGTTGGTATTATGACTGCATTTCATAAATTAAGAAACTGAGGCTCAAAGAGACTCAATAATTTGCTAAAAAAAATCACCCAGCTAGGAAATAGTGGAGCCAATGTGCCAGCTCAGATCTCTCTGATTTAAGCCCAATTTTATGTTTTTTTAAAAAAAATATTTATTTATTATTTACTTATTTTGGTTGCACCAGGTCTTAGTTGCAGCAGGCGGGCTCCTTAGTTGCGGCATGCGAACTCTTAGTTGCGGCATACACGTGGGACCCAGTTCCCTGACCAGGGATCGAACCCAGGCTCCCTGCATTGGAAGCGCGGAGCCTTATCCACTGTGCCACCAGGGAAGTCCCAAGCCCAATTTTAAATACCAAGATGAAGGACTGCTTTCATGTGCACACTCTCTCTCTCTTACCATTTTCCTCTTACCTCACCTCCTCAGCCTCTTTGCTAGCTCTTCTTCCACCCAACCCTGTAAATACAGATATTCATTAAGGCATTCACTAAGGAGACTTCGGCCTTCTCATCCTTTCACTTGTACCAAAGGCTTTTTCACTTCCCAGAATCCAATTATTGGCAAATCCTGTCAGCTCTACCTTCAAAATATATCCAGAATCAAAAAATATATATATATATATATCTCCAGAATCTAATCCCTCTTGTCTTTCTTTCATACAGATCATTGTAAAAACTCTTCAGCCCTTGAACCTCACTATAGTTTATTCTCAACAAGATAGAGTGATCTTTGACAGTTTAAGTCAGAACATGTCATTCCTCTATTCAAAAATCCTCCATTGGTTTCCTATCTCATTAAGGGTAAAAGCCAGAGTCCTAATGATCACCTCTAAGGTCCTCTTATAATACTTTGCACAAGGCTCACTCTTGCACATCCTTCAAGTCTTTGCTTAAACAACACCTTTTCAATGAGGCCTTCCCCCTAGTCATCCTATTTAAAATTATAGTACCCTTCTCTTCCCACTGTACTCCCTCTTCCTATTTTTCTCTACAAATCACTATTTGACATACTATAAATTTTACCTTCCCCTAATATAAGCTCCAAATATATATATATACACACACATATATATTTATATACATATACATATATATATATATAGGCTCCATGAAAGTAAGAATTTTGTCTTTTTTTTTTTTTTTTTTTGCTTTGTTCACTGCTGTATCTCCAGTGCCTATGGTAGCTGGCACATGATAGGCAATTCATAAATATTTCTGAATAAGTCCCAAACCTTTATTATCAGCACTCAGCTCTTTTTAAAAAAATAATTTATTATTTTTTATACAGCAGGTTCTTATTAGTTATCTATTTTATACATATTAGTGTATATATGTCAATCCCAATCTCCCAATTCATCCCACCACTATCACGCCCACCTCCGCCTCCCCCTTTGGTGTTCAAACGTTTGTTCTCTACATCTGTGTCTCTATTTCTGCCTTGCAAACTGGTTCATCTGTACCATTTTTCTAGATTCCACATATATGCATTAATATATATTTGTTTTTCTCTTTCTGACTTACTTCACTCTCTATGACAGTCTCTAGGTCCATCCACATCTCTACAAATGACCCAATTTCATTCCTTTTGATGGCTGAGTAACATTCCACTGTATATATGTACCACATCTTTTTTATCCATTCATCTGTTGATAGGCATTTAGGCTGCTTCCATGACCTGGCTATTATAAATAGCGCTGCAATGAACATTGGGGTGCATGTGTCTTTTTGAATTATGGTTTTCTCTGGGTATATCCCCAGTAGTGGGATTGCTGGGTCATATGGTAATTCTATTTTTAGTTTTTTAAGGAACATCCATACTGTTCTCCATAGTGGCTGTATCAATTTACATTCCCACCAACAGTGTAGGAGGGTTCCCTTTTCTCCACACCCTCTCCAGCATTTGTTGTCTGTAGATTTTCTGATGATGCCCATTCTAACTGATGTGAGGTGATACCTCATTGTAGTTTTGATTTGCATTTCTCTAATAATTAGTGATGTTGAGCAGCTTTTCACGTGCCTCTTGGCCATCTGTATGTCTTCTTTGGAGACAACTCTCAGCTCTTAAGCAGGAGACCCACATTTCCAAATGACTACTAGATATCTCCAAGTGAATATCTCAAAGACATTTACGCCCAAAACTGAACTTATCTTCTCTCCTACAAAAAACTGGCTTCTCCTCCTCCTCCCAACTTAGACTAAAGGTATCACTACTTGGAGTCATCTTTCATTCCTCCCACATCTAACTGATCTATAAATGCTTGTAATTCTATATTCCAAATTTCTTTCAAATTCATTCCTACTCTAAAAGCCGCTACCTTATTTCAGGTCTTAGTAAGTTTATTCACTTGACAAATAGTTACTGAGTATCCACTGTGTGTCAAGCATTATCTTAGATACAGGAAAATAATCATAAGCAAAACAGAAAGAGTTCTTGCCCACATGGAGCTTACACTCTAGTAGGGAAACAAGGCAATCAATGATCATATACATAATGTTCAACTGATTTAAAAAAAAAAGAAGTACAGTGTCCTATAAAAGCGTTTAAAAAGTGGTCTGACCTTGTGTGTGGATAGATGGAACCCATCCTACCTAAGGGTTCCTTGGCTAAATGATGTTTGACTGATATCTGAAGGGCAACTAACAGTTAATTAGACAAAGGTATGGGGGATGGGGGTGGCAAGGGCACTGCAGCCAAAAGCATGTGTAAATGTTCTGAGCACTAAGGTAAAGAAAGGCAGTTGTGCACAGTGATTAAGGACAGGAATTCTGGAGACAGACTGCCTGGATTTGAGCCACCACTTATTACCTGCGCAACCTAGGGCAAGTTATCCAACCTCTCTGAGCTTCCATTTTTCCTCAGTTTTAAATGGGGACAACACAGGCATTTACCTTACTGTCTTAGGATTATCATGAGAATTAAATCATTTTATGTATACAAACAGATTTGACCAGTGTTTGCCACATAGTAAATGCTATGTAAATGTTAGCAATTAATAAATAGCCATTCTGAGAAATGAAATAAAGCCACTGTAGCTGGAATGTGAGAAACTAAGCTGGAGAGATTGGCAGGGATATAACTAAAGGGTTTTAAGCAGGGGAGTGACTACTGTAATAAAAATCTAGCTGGTGACATTTCTTCCTCTCCAAACCCCATCCTTCTTACTGCCAAAAGAACACAAACTGGGAATTCCCTGTAAGTCCAGTGGTTAGGACTCCACGCTTTCACTGCCGAGGGCCCGGGGTTTGATCCCTGGTGGGGGAACTAGGATCCCGCAAGCCATGCAGCAAAGAAAAAAACAAAACAAAACAAAACAAAAACACAAACTGATCACATCAGCTCTCCTTTTCAATCTTCAAAGGTTCCCCACTTTCTGCCTACACGACAAAAACCGAACACCTTACACAACTTAGAAGTCTTTTTCAGTATCCCTCCAATATACCTCCAGTCGCACAGTTCACCTACTTTCCTTTCCAAACTATCTTCAAACACCAACATATATGCACTATATGCTTCAATATTACAATGTTTCACTGTTCACAGCACTCTGAAACTAGTACACCCTTCCTGTTCTCTCCTCTGTAGTCCCTTTTCTCACACAGACTGGAAATCTGGTACTATTACAGTTCAGAGCATTTTCACCCACAATTCAGTCTCTCTTTCCAACTGTGTTGGAATGACTCCATTTCTACAAAATCTTCAGAAATTTGCAGTTGATGTGGATTTACATATCAATTCAGATAGATAATATTTTTCCTTCCTACTTCAAAGCCTGTTCCTTTCCTCTGAGATCCCATGCTAAAGCCCCAAATTCCCTTTATAAAAATGCAAAGTTTTTTTTTTTAAAAAAAGAGATAAACCCTAGGTCAACCCAAAGTCAGGATCACACCATCAAGAGCAACAGTGGAACCAAACATTAACCGTCCTGGAAGTCAGAATCAAAGGCATGGGTTCTTAACCAGAGGTCCAGGGACTCCTCAGGGCTACAAGGTAATTTGATGAAGCCCCTCAAATCGCATGCAAAGTATGTGTACATGCCTTTTTCTGGGGAAAGGGTCCATATCTTTCATCAGAGTTTCAAAGATATCTGGGACCTCCAAAAGGTTAAGAAGTGCTCTAGAGAAAAAGCAAAGACAAGCAAATATGATTAAAAAGATGAACCCTTTTTAGGCTGTCAGGAATGCCTCATGTTCTCTAAGACTACCTGAAATCAGGTCAGAGAACATTATCCAATCAAAATCAAATTTTTTTCTTTTTTTTTAAATACAACTTTTCTTTTCTTTCTTTTTTTAAGATTAATTAATTAGTTTTTATTTTTGGCTGCGTTGGGTCTTCGTTGCTGCGTAAGGGCTTTCACTGGTTGCAGCGAGCGGGGGCTACTCTTTGTTGCGGTGACCAGGCTTCTCATTGTGGTGGCTTCTCTTGTTGCGGAGCACGGGCTCTAGGCACGCGGGCCTCAGTAGTTGTAGCACACAAGCTCAGTAGTTCTGGCTTGCGGGCTCTAGAGCGCAGGCTCAGTAGTTGTGGCACATGGGCTTAGTGGCTCCGCATCATGTGGGATCTTCCCGGACCAGGGATCGAACCCATGTCCCCTGCACTGGCAGGCAGATTTTCTTTTTTAAATACATTTTTATTTTATTTATTTTTATTTTTGGCTGCGTTGGGTCTTCGTTGCTGTGCGCAGGCTTTCTCTGGTTGCGGTGAGCGGGGGCTACTCTTCACTGCGGTGTGCAGGCTTCTCATTGCAGTGGCTTCTCTTATTGCGGAGCATGGGCTCTAGGCGTGAGGGCTTCAGCAGTTGTGGCGCGCAGGCTCAGTAGTTATGACGAACGGGCTTAGTGGCTCCGCGGCACGTGGGATCTTCCCAGGCCAGAGTTCGAACCCGTGTCCCCTGCATTGGCAGGCGGATTCTTAACCACTGCGCCACCAGGGAAGCCCCAAAATCAAATTTAATATAGAACTGACAAATACAGATTTTTACGTAAGGTGGAACTCCATAAACCAACATAAAATCCATAAAGGCAACTCATAAGGCTGGTGACTTACTCTAGGGGTTTCAAAAATGGAACTAATAAGGGGACCTCCTTGGTGACACAGCGGTTGAGAGTCCGCCTGCCAGTGCAGGGGACACGGGTTTGATCCCTGGTCCGGGAAGATCCCACATGCCACAGAGCAACTAAGCCTGTGCGCCACAACTACTGAGCCCACATGTGCCACAACTACTGAACCCACGTGCTGCAACTACTGAAGCTTGCGCGCCTAGAGCCCATGCTCCACAACAAGAAAAGCCATCGCAATGAGATGCCCGCACACTGCAACGAAGCGTAGCTCCCGCTCGCCACAACTAGAGAAAGCCCCCACGAAGCAACGAAGACCCAATGCAGCAATAAATAAATAAATAAATTTTTGGAACTAATAGGAAGAAAGTATTAGATCTTCTATTCATATTTCCTTTTTATCCCATTCATTCAAAAATTCCTTTTCTGTGTATATTTTATAACATACATAACACTATAGTAGTACATAATTTATACAAGTAAGCATACACATAATGGAGGTAGTTGCTCAACTTTTTCTACCTGTCATTCTATTAGTAGACCACTGATACAATCTACACATTTCAGCACCACCAAGTTAACAGTAACTCCAGGATAACACAAAACCCCACTAGTACAGCTTAGAATCCAAGAGCAAGAAACCTAGCAACTTTCACAGAAAGTCTAATTCGTGTCAACTAATAAGTGATTACAAGTACCTCTCTCTGCCCTTACTCTCCTTATACTTTTTTTTTTTATTTTTTTAAGCTCATCAAACTTTAAAGGATGAGTTTTCAGCCTGGTTTGTCAAAGGTTCCCGGGATGTGACCAAAACATGACCGAAACATGTGATGGGGAAACTACTTGTGAAACCACAAATGTACAACTAATCGAGATACCCTCTTAATTCATCCTAAAAGAAACTACTCTTTTCTTCCAGGAAAATAATAACCTAAACACGAAACATTTATTAAGATTCCCAAGACACAACTTAAACCGGCTTCTGTGATTGAGTGTCACCCAGTGGTGAGACCAAGAGATGCAGGGTCCGTCCGCGATAGGAAATGGGACAGAGATAACCCTAACCTTGGAAACGTTTTCCCAAAATATTACAGCCCTGAGTGACTTGTCTCTTGGGTGGTGGAGGGCAGGGTTGGGGGAAGGCTGGCGGGCGGAGAAGGCTGGCGGAGCGTTGAGAGAACTCGAAAAACTTTTCAATCTGGGGTATCTGTGCCTTCACTACCTCTTAAGGTCTCCTAAACCTCAGGCCTCTAAGGGGAGGCCCATCTTCGGAGGGCTCTCCTCAGGTTTCCAAGTTTGTCCCGGGGGCGTCACCCCACCTAAAAAAAGGGAGGGGAAGCATTTTCTGGATCAAGTTTGAGACCTAGACAGACAGGAATACACGAAGCTGCCATCATCTGCCACCGTGAATCTCAGCTTGGGACAAGAGACTGGAAAGCATTAAGCCAGGGAAGAAAAAGGGGTCCCGGGCCCAGCACGGGTCCAAGAGGAGGGGACCACTGACGTAATGCTGTCTGACGAGAAAGGAAAAGAGAGCAGAACAGGTTGAAGGCACTTACACAACCCGATGGGGAAGTGGCGGACGACACCACAGTGGAGGAAGGAGCCGAATAACAAGTAAAGATACAGTAAAACCGTGAGAAGAAATGGGAAATTAGGGAAGGCGTAGTGGGGAAGAAGGGAGGCACAAAAGAACAGAACTACGGCGGGAGCCGGAAAACGAAGTGGAAGAGCCTGCAAGGAAAAGGCGCAAACCAGCCGGCAGAGTTCAGTCTCCGTAAAAGTCCGACCCGGCCCTCCCCACCTTCACGGTACCTTCAGTTTATGGAGCTCCACCATTTCAGTCGCCATCTTGTTACCCCTTCACTCCGCCAGGCCCCCACCCGCTGCCGCTGCCTCCGCCTCCGCCTCCGCCTCCGGGAGCTCCCGCCTCGGCGCCGACAGCCACGGCCGGCCAATCGCTGTGGCTTTTACTCCCGCCTCCTACCATCAACTCTTTCTATTAGTCAATAGCTGGAGTCGCCCTCACTCCTTCAGGCGGCTTTCCCCACCTCTCTCAAAAGCTGGGACCTGGAGAAGGGCGGGTTCGGCACCTTCCGAAGGACGCAAATGGTGACCAATTGTGTGTCCCGGTGGCAGACCGCCAGCCAATGGGTGGTGGCGACGCTGACTCCGCTTCACCAATAGGGAGAGCGCAGATGGGCCGGGGCTGCTGCCTCCTGGAGACCGCAGGTGTAGAAGCAAGCGCCGCGCCGCCCCCCAAGCTGGACTGGCTTCCGAAGCTGGCAGGTAGGGTTACGGGAGACTGGGAAGCGGTACTAAGGAAAAATGGTGGGACGTGAAAGTGGGGTGCGGGGTGGAGCGGCGGCGAACGACAGACCGAGAGAGGGGCGAAGACGACAGCCCTGAGGGGAGCCGACGAAGGAGAGAGGGAGCCTAGGGGAGCAAGGGGCGGATTCAGCACTAGGGTTTAGGGAATTTTAGGTAGAGGGCGGGCCAGAGCTGCTTCCTAACCAGGCGTCATCAACTTTAGGGCGAGCACGATTTTAAAACGGCCAAGTTCCGACGATCAGAGCCGCCCTGGAGTCGGGACTAGGGCTCCATCTCCCGGGACGCTCAGTTCACGTCCCTTCCTAGTTCACATTCTTGCAGCACCCCACGCTGGAGAGGAATAATTAGGATGCTGCCTGCTTACATGCCAAGGAGATGACACAGGAGGGGCAAGCCCCAGAGGAAAAGGTGGGGTTAGAATAGATTAGAAAAGGTAGCTTTATCCCTTCAACCTTCCTTAGTGGTTCCTTGATTGTTTCCCATGACCCTCTTCTGGAATTTTGGGTGTACCTAATGTCTTCATGGTTCCTTATTAACTTCTTCAGGAAGGTAAAGTGACACACATCTGTTTCCCTTGCTCCTTGAAGCGCGCCAAGCCTATGCTTACTCCTTCAAGTTACAGTTGAAGTGTAAGGATCAGAAGAAAGATTACCGTAATATGTCTCTAAGATGTAGAGAGGACTCTTCTTGCCTTCTAAGTTTTTTTCCCCAAGGCTTCAGTTTTTCCTTTGTGCATGATGGGGAAGTTCTCTCATTCCCAATAGAGTCCGGGGGATTTGGGCTATTCAGGGTACAACTTCGAAGAACAAACTCAAAGAGGGGTTGAGAAGAAATTAAGCTGGACTCCTGCCTGATCCCCCGCTGTGGTAGGATGAATGTCGGGGTGGCACACAGCGAAGTGAACCCCAACACTCGAGTGATGAATAGCCGGGGCATCTGGCTGGCCTACATCATCTTGGTAGGACTGCTGCATGTGGTCCTACTCAGCATCCCCTTCTTCAGCATTCCTGTTGTCTGGACCCTGACCAACGTCATCCATAACTTGGTGAGCACTAAACCGTGACCTTTTACCCACCCCAGGCTTTTCCCAACCAAAAACAAAATAAAATCACCAATTATTTGGGGGTTTGTCTTCCTTTTGGGATCTTAGCATACTTCTTGGGCTGAAGGACTGCTTTCTGCCCCCCTCACACTACCCACTTCCCTCCTCCCAGGCTATGTATGTCTTCCTACATACGGTGAAAGGGACACCCTTTGAGACCCCTGACCAAGGAAAGGCTCGGCTACTGACACACTGGGAACAGATGGACTATGGGCTCCAATTTACCTCTTCCCGAAAATTCCTCAGCATCTCTCCCATTGTACTGTGAGTCCAGGGGGAGATACGGGAGGTCCTTCAAAAGCCAGGTACAAAGGTCCACAGGGAATCTTTAAAAAAGCAGACTTCTACTCACTTAGACCCTGTGAAGATATGATATACTAGGTCTAAATCTAGAGAGAACAGTAAAAAGTAGAAGACAGTAATCAAGCATTACTTGCTGCCTCCTTGGTGGTAGGGGAATGGAGACGGGACTGAGAAAAGATAAAACACCAAGTTAAAGAAGTTATTTTACACTTCCAAAAGAAGTGAATAAATAAAGGCAGAACTGATGTGAATCTGTAAGAACTAACTGAGAAGTGGAAGCAGAAAGGATTCTAACAGTCATGCAGGCTGAAACTGCTTCAGCTGTCATTTGCCACCTGTCATTAACAATAAAAAAAACTAATTTATAAATCTCCAGTTACAGGTGCTATCCGATTATCTCCCCAACCCCAAAGTAAATGCTGTTAATATAGCTGGAATATTTTCAGATATCCTAGGACTGCATGCAGTAAAACTGGTCATTTAAAATTGAAGAGAAAGTTGCTGGAAAGGCCTGAATATGGATGGGGAAGGCCAACTTCATTCAACGTATTTCTTCTCTCCCCAGCTACCTCCTGGCCAGCTTCTACACCAAGTATGATGCTGCTCATTTCCTCATCAACACAGCCTCACTGCTGAGTGTACTGCTGCCCAAGCTGCCCCAATTCCATGGGGTCCGTCTCTTTGGCATCAATAAATACTGAGGGATGGGGCTGGGGACATTGGAACAAAGGGCTGTAACATCCCTCCTTTTTCTATACTGTCTTCTATATCTTGAAAGCCTGAGAACTATGTTTCCCAAACTCCCAGTGGAAACTCAACTTCCCCAAATTTTCATTGGAAAATGGGGTTCCCTGGGCCCAGCCCTGCTAGGAGCAGGTTTCTTTGACTGAGGAAAGACAGGTGAGGTAAGCGGCAAATCACTCTCCAGAGCAGGAAGCCATGTTGGGGCAGCTTTTTGGTTGATTAAGTTTTTCCATATCATCCACTCCCACCACCTTCCATCCAGCTCTGTTTTACTGTGTATTTTCCTTATAATAAAGATAAGTATTTTCAGATATGGCTACAGTTTGGTCAGCAGGAAGGGTAGGGAGATGTATTCATAAGGCTGGGGAAGAAAGATGCAATAATGACTTACAGAACTACAAAATTTCTCTAAGGTTTTTTTGTCCCCTCTCCCTTGGTCCAGTAGGAGGTGCCCTTCACCCTCAGCTAACACTTAGGAGGGAAAAGATTCTCAAATGAAAAAAAAAGGGCTCCAGCTATATGGGCAAAGAAGAGAGGGAAGATACAGGTTGCCAGTTATGTATTTATAGAAAGATAATCCCCTGGCTTTAAATAGATATATACATACAAATATGAACAAACTTAAAAAAATACAAACCCTTGGATCATAAGGGGGCTGCCGGGAGCCCCTCTATCCTTCCCCCTCACCCAAGGGCAGAGAGCGTGAATCTGTTTTTTAAAAATTATTAGTTTTGGCCATCCCTGCAGCAACAAGCACGAAGCTGGGTGATTACCCACAAGGTGAGAGTTCCCACTCTCTGAACTCTATGTATCTCCTATAATTAGGGTTACATGCTTTCTCGTTCTGTCATTTTACTAGTATATTGGGGCAAAGGAGGGGGATCCCTCCTGAAATGGGTCAAGAAATAATACAGACACGTTTAAAAAGAGGGGGGAAAGTGTCATCTGCTGTAGAAGCAAAAGACAAGACAAAGGCGTACAGATCCCAGGGAATTACCCAGTTCCCACACTACTATGGGAGGTATCGTCCAGCCCAGGTCCAGGCCCTAGGTTCTTTGTTCTAGCCACCCCCTATTTCTTTGGTATTGTCAGAAGACAAGATTCAGTTCCTGGGTGCTGGTGGAGGAGGGAGAGTGGTTCCAGGGCTTCCTATAAGTACTGAGTGAACAATTTGAGCTTAAAAGTTTCCCTTTTTTAAATATTTAAAAATAAACAAATCAAACTCCATCCTGTGCTGTACACAGCCCTTTTGACTCCCTGACATTGATTTGAGGAAAGGGGGGGTGTCAACGTTGGAAAGGCCTCCTCACTTTCTTCCGCCGCTTCGGTTTGGCTTCTCCCTTGGGTACTGTGCTGTTGGGCTTGGAGGCTGCAGTGGCCCCAGGGCCCGGCTGAGGAGCTGCAAAGAAGTTCCCGTTGGACATCTGGCCTGGGGGTACTTGAAAGATCCGGCTCAAGAAATCCTGAAGGTCAGCAGGAGGGGCATCTGGGGTAGCTCTGACAGGAAAACAGAAGACATGATGAAGCAAGAGATACTGGAGTCAAATGGTTACCTATGTTACCTATTTTAGAGATATACTGAGTCAGTTCCCAAGCTCCTTATAGGGTGAGACACCTACATGTCCTAAACAGCATGTCATGAAACCATGTTCAGAACTAGAATAGTGGATAGATTATTGAGAGGAATACCACCTACCTCTGCCGCCCACTGGTGCCTGGCATCCGTGAACCAAATGAGATGTGATAGGGGACTCTGTGGGTATCTGGGGAGATTCCCACACGCTGGCATCCAGCCCACTCTGCAAGCATGAGAGATAATTAGCCAAAATATCACAGTTTTGGCTGTGATATCACAGATGGGCTGGATATATGAGCCCATACTTCCAGAGGACAGAAGTATACCTGTGATGTCATACACCTTTCCATCCATCAGCGCAAAGTAGGTGATCTTGAGGCCCAGCATGCTTGACTCTGCCCAAAAGTCTCCTTCCTCAGCAGGATGCAGCCTATTACACTCAGCACAGTATCTGGCACTCTTAGGTTCCCGATCCATTTCAAACCTCCTGCAATCCAACAAAAGGGCAGTTCCTTAATAATCTATCAAGCTTACCTAGAGCATTGCTGTAGTCTCCATTACTGACATCTCATCATTACTGACAAATATGGTTACTGACTCAGTTGTTACAAATGCCTATGTACACCCTGCCCTCAACCTTCTATCTTAAAGCTAGAACTATTATCTTTTCTTCTTGCTAATTCAAATCCTCAGTCTCTTAACAATATAGCAAAAGTAGAAACCTCAGGGCCTTGTTACTTACCATCTGGATCCCACAACTACTGACAATACAAGGAAGGTTTTTAGCTACCCAATCCCTGAACTGTGGCTGTCCCACTCCTGTCCTATTTAAGTCATACCTATGCTTTCCCTGGCATCGGCTGCACATCATAGTATTCATTGCTTCTTTGAGGTCGTCCTGCAGCTTGGACAGAAACTCATTCACTGACCGGCTCAGCTCATTCTCTGCCATTCGCTTCCTGAGAGAAAAAAGGCTTTGTAAGTCAGAGAGTATTGCGTGAGGGACAAAGGGAGACAGATCTATTGGCTTCTTGAGGCCCCTGGCCAGCTAGACAAGCCACCTCAGTTCTCTCTGCCTCAGAGAGCCTCCATCCACAAGTCCAATGATCTCTGCTATTGAAGATTATTCATTTACCCCACCTGACAATTTCCTAGCTCCAACTTACATCTCATATTCCTTCCGTCTTTCAG
Source organism: Monodon monoceros (assembly GCF_005190385.1). NCBI lineage: Eukaryota > Metazoa > Chordata > Mammalia > Artiodactyla > Monodontidae > Monodon > Monodon monoceros. The sequence goes on from NW_021703783.1 coordinate 42,171,444, forward strand.
GGTTGCTGACAATGTCCCAAGCTGCCCGCAAAACCTTGAAGGCCTCCTCAGCCCGAGGATGATTATTTTTGTCAGGATGAACCTACCAAAACACAGATTTCATCACATATCCATTCCAACCCTCTCCCCATTTTGGGTCAAAATAACCTCATATCAAAGGGTTCTCCTTCGGGGTCTTCCCTGGTGGCGCAGTGGTTGAGAGTCCGCCTGCCGATGCAGGGGACATGGGTTCATGACCCGGTCCAGGAAGATCCCACATGCCGTGGAGTGGCTAGTCCCGTGCGCCATGGGCACCGAGCCTGTGCATCCGGAGCCTGTGCTCCGCAAAGGGAGAGGCCACAACAGTGAGAGGCCCGCGTACCGCAAAAAAAAAAAAAAAAAAAAGGGTTCTCCTTCACCATCTTTTTGAAGAGTCAATATAGCTTAATGGTTAATTGCTGTGGCTCTGCAGACAGATCTGGGTTTAAGTCCCACCTCTGTCACTTATTAGCTGTATGACGTAGAATATTTTATCTATCATGGATTGTTGGGAGTATTAAATGAGAAAACACATGAAGCATATGGCACAGAATCTGGCACTATGGCGATCTGCCATCCCAGTGTGCCTGGGATTGTCCCAGTTTTAGCACTGAAATTTCATGTCTCAGGAAACCTTTCAATCCCAGGCAAGCAGGGATGGTTGGTTTAGTATGTGTGTGACTACCTGGCACACACGTACTAAACCCTCATATTTTAACTTTACTGTCAGTCATAAAGTTAAGAGTTCCAACGTACTCAAACTCTATTTTCTAACTAGGAAATTCTCATATATACTCAAAACTTCCTACAGTAGTTTGCCTTTCTGTCCCAGGAGTGAAATATTGATAACATACCACGATCCTCACAGGCTTTTTATCCACTTTTCAGCCTTTTCTCCAAGACAAATAATATCCTCACTTCCTACAGCTTCCTGATTGTTCCCATCCACATACACCAAAAACAGAGATAAAGCTAGCCTCTTGACTGAGGCCAAATAAACAGAATGCTATTAAATCTCTCACATTCCCAAACTTATAGAATGTGGGTAATGGTCAATTTAGGGCCTATTAAAGGCAGTGAGAGGTTGTATAAAAGAAGCCCACAGGGACTTGCCTGGTGGTCCAGTGGTTAAGACTCTGCGCTTTCAACGCAAGGGGCGCGGGTTCAATCGCTGGTTGGGGAACTAAGATGCCGCATGCCATGTGGCATGGTCAAAAAAAGAAGCCCACGGATACTGTGGCCCAGAACAAGAGGGAGAACTTTGGATAGTAGGGCAGGTCTACTGAGGATCAGGGAACTTTACTACAGCTCTATTTCAAGAAAGTAAGTTGAAAATGAGAATTTTTGAATGATACTCCCCAAGAGAGGATGTCTGCTAAAAGACATAAAGGTGAGAAAAGAACTCTACCATTAGTAACAATTTGAGTGTGAACACTGTTCCCCACTCTCAGAATAGCCCAGGCCATCCACTAAGGGGCATACATTTCCCACCAAACTATTGATAATTTAGTCCTCTGGTAAGTTACAGGCCTGGTACTTTATTGTGCCTTGAATGGTTAATGGAAACTTTGGTTGCCCATTCCCCTTTAGTGTCATGCAACCATTGAGATAATTTACACACTGTGATATTTTACCAGTCAAGTTCCATACACTCAAATAGGCCTCCAATGCAATTTACACACACTACTTACATTCATAATAGCTTTACTTGTATAGAAATAGCATATCTAAAAATAGCATCTGAATAGTTACTTCTTTTCTCTTTTTTTTGTTTTTTTAAGATGCTGGGGGTAGGAGTTTATTAATTAATTGATTTTTGCTGTGTTGGGTCTTCATTTCTATGCAAGGGCTTTCCCTAGTTGTGGCAAGCGGGGGCCACTCTTCATCGCGGTGCGTGGGCCTCTCACTATCGTGGCCTCTCCTGTTGCGGAGCACAGGCTCCAGACGCGCAGGCCCAGTAGCTGTGGCTCACGGGCCCAGTCGCTCCATGGCATGTGGGATCCTCCCGGACCAGGGCTCGAACCCGTGTCCCCTGTACCGGCAGGCAGATTCCCAACCACTGCGCCACCAGGGAAGTCCCTGAATAGCTATTTCTGAAAGCAATTTGATTGCATGCTTGTATTAAACCATTTCCCTCGAGCATGATAAGTCACAACTCCCACCTATACCCGCTTACCAGTAAAAGCAACCATATTTTCATGTATGACCTGAAAATGTATGTACATGCCTCTCCAAGATTTATGTCCCATTCTCCTTTCCTTTCCCACTCTGGGTTGTTGGTCTTGAAACAGCTGTTTTCTCTCACCTGGTCCTGGAATAATCAATCACATGTACTCCCTGAACGTTCCCACACTAGTCCACACTTGCCTCACTGCGACAGACAGTTGGATTTCCCTGTATTCAAAAAACCCTCATTTGTTTAGGAGAGAAGAACTGCCAGGCTTTCTGACTAGGTCTCTTCTCCACCCTACTCAGGATTTCACCTGGATATTCCAGATGAGTGAGTCCAACACTGTCTAATACACCAGGTTCGTTGATTTTCATTAAGAAAAAGAATCTCATGACAAAAAACTTTAAGGGAAAGTCAGATCCCATAGTAAAGGGGCGGAAAGTCTTTATGACTCTTTCCTAAGAATTAAAGATGCTCTTCGTCTTCAAGTTGACGTTCTACTCTGTCTTCCCTTTATTCCACTCTCTCAAAAATTGTAATAGAAAATAAAATATGGGAACAAAGAACTGGAAACAGAGGGGAAGGGTACTCACCATCACTGCCAGCTGCCTATAGGCCTTCTTCAGTTCAACATCTGATGCTGTGGCTTCAACCCCCAGCACATGAAAAGGGTTTAGCTCATCCTCAGGAACCCCAGCCATAGTCAACAGTCGAGCCACTTCCTCTTCAGGCTGGCAGTAGCGACCACTAGCTACAGGTGCATTCCCCTGCCTACTGGTCCTCTGCTTGACCCAAGGCAACTCCAGCCAACCCCACTGAACTCTTCTTACCAGCTGCTGCCACGGCCTGCTCTCTCTCAGCAGAATCAGGCACCGCTGCCAGGTGGGAGAAGCTAGCCAAGAGAAGAGCCAGGTGGCTTTACCCCTCCAACCTAACCGATCACTCAGCCCTACCAGAAACCGCCAGCCCAACTGTAGACAGCCTAACAAAAGGGCCAGAGCCAGGAGCAGCAAAGCACCCAGTAGCCTAAGAAAACGGGTGAACAGCCCTGCCCCATAGCAAAACCCTTGGCTCAGAAACTGGAACATCACCTGGGCCCTGCCCCCCAGCCACCCTGCCCAGACTCCCACCCAGACCCAAAAAAGGTCCAGATCACTGCCTTTCAGCTGCCTGCATGCATAGATGAGATGGCCACAAGTTTCCACGTACTCCCCCACTAATACCAGCAGTTCGATCAGCCACCAGAAGCCTGCCTGTCCAAGCTGACACAGTTCCTCTGCTCCCCACAATCCCAGTCCTCTGCGCTTATCTGCCTGACTCCGTTTCCGACCCAGCCGATGTCGACCAGGGGATCTGGGATCTCTGCGTCCACCCTCCCGAGTATCCTCCTTGGCTGGAACGCGGTGCCGTTGTCTCCGTGGTGCAGGTTTCTTTCCACTGGGCACACGTGAAAAATCACTGGGAAACTTAAGAGGTTCCTCCTCATCATATTCCTCTTCCAACTCTTCATCTTCCCCCAAAGCTGGAGAGGTACAATGATGGCAAAAGTTGCTAGAAGAGCTGTCTCCTCCCTCAGAGTAAGGCCCTTCAGGGATTCCAGGGGTTCCCTGGCAGTTACAAGCAGGTGGAATGGAAAGAAAAGAAGGGTTCCCATCTTCCTGGTACCCAGCCTCATTCTCTCTTGAGAGTTCCTGGTCCACTCCTGACTCTTCTGAAGATGCCTCACTCTGATCAGGGTCCTCTCCATCCCTAGGGGGTCCTGGACCCCTTGGAGGGCCATGGCTTGGATCTGACCAGTGGGCTGGATTTGGGGGCTGTGTGTACTTAGGACTAGAGTGCTCTGTGAGGCAGCGGGTACCATTAAGAGCAGGCCCAGCTGAGTCCCTGAGTCCTGAGAATGAAAGTATTTCAGGGTCCACAGAGGGTCCTAAAGTCCTGAGGGAGGCACCACCACTGTGGTGGGCTCCACACAACCCTCTTTCTCCGGGGTGCTTCTGGGCCATGACCCCAGGGCTTCCTGAGGATTTTAGGTCACAGCCATCATGGTAAGTTCTGATGCCTGTAACAAAGGTATCAAGGTGGGGATGATCAAGGATAGGATCAAGAGAGAGGTTACATAATCTTAAATTGGGGAGATATATTTAACGGACCCACCTCCCTTGTTTTCCCGAGTTCTTTTGGGCATTCATTACCCCAGCAATAAAGCCAATACTACATTAACGACAACCCTGCTCCCTCCCCCCTCCTCCAAATCCCCTTATTTTTTTCTTTCCCCAGAAGGCTATAATGCTAAATCAGGGAAAAAAAGAGGTACCACAAAGGGTGTGGTCCTGGGGTCACTCTTGGGAAAAAGGGAAGGACGACCGGAAAGGGGGCCGCAGACTGCCAGAAAAGGGTGGGGACCGTGCGGTCCTTAAGGAAAATCTGGGGGCGGAGCTTGTGGTTGCCCCTGACAGAGACAACCGTGAACCCTCGGGCTGGGTAGAGGGGACCAAGGTAACGTACAGAAGAGCGGCGGTAACTCCTCCCCCTCGAGCAGCTGGGCCGAGGGCCAGGGGGAGCTACAAGAGCAGCTCCCCCGGCTCCGCCTCCCGTTCACTCTCTGCTTCCGCCTTCCGTCCCCGCCGCGGCCGCCGACCTGGGGCTACTTCCACCTCCGGGGTCACCGGGTAAGACACGGGAAGGAAAAATAAAAGCGGTTGGCGGAGGCGCGAGCCAGTGCTGCAAGCGCGGAGTCGAACCAGTGGGGGCGGTCCTGAGGAAGCACTGGCCCCGCCCCTTAAAGGGCTCTCTGCTGCCGCCCTCCGCGCGCTGAAGTGGGATCCCCGAAGGTTGCGCCACAGGAAGCGAAGCAAGTGGGCGCTGCAGCAGTGCCTGCGGACTCGGGGCAGATTCTCAAGTTCCTCTGGCTGTATTCTTGGGCTTGTGCCGAGACCGGGAGATAGAGGAAAGCCACCGAGCCAGTCTTTTTCCCTTGCAGTCAAAACCAGGGAGCGTAGGGGAGCCACCGCACTGATCCCTTGCTGTAATGAGGACAGAGGCCCTTTTGTATCATGCGGGGGTGGAGCGGAGGGGAGGACGCCCCGGGCCTGGCCCCGCCCTGGCCCTCCTACGCTGCCCCTTTCTTCCCACCAACCCTCGCTCCCCACCCCCCGCCACCGCGCCTGACCCAGCTGGCGAACTGCCCCGTATAACTGCAGCTCCCACGGCCCGGATCCGCGCCTCTGGGTGCAGCTCTCAGTCCCCGTCACGAAGCGGGACCGGAGGACTGAGAGCGTGGCTCCACTGGGCTTAGGACCCGAGCGGAGTGCCAAAAAACACTGCACTCATCTGCATGCTGCTTTGCATCTCGTTTGCATACCAAGCTGTGCAGTCGACGTTGACAAGCGCCCCCGCCCCCACTCAGACCCGGCTTGGGTACCCTCTCTGTCGGTCCCCTCCTCTGCACACGCCTCTCCGTTAGTCCCCCTTCCAGACCCCGTCTTTGCTCCGCAAGTTTTTCTACCCATGAATCCCTCGTCGGCGCCCCCAGACCAGTAAGAGCACCTTCCCGGGGTCCCCGATCCCGACCACCAAGTTCTCCAGAAGACAATACTCCAATTCTCTGGGAAGTGGAAGAAACCAAGCCGGAGTAGGGGGGCGCTGGGACACCAGTAGGGGTTTTGAAAGCTTCTGGTTGTTGAGCCAGCGCCTAAGTATTCAGAGACCTTTCCCCAAACCTCTTGTGGTTCCCCCAACACCGTTCCCTGCTATGGAAGGGGGTCTCTGTTCCCAGCCTAGAGCCGTAGGCAAACTGGGTCCCCCCACACACAGGGAAAAGAGTTGGAGGGTCCCGCCCCGTGATGTCACCCCCCCCACCCTGTCCCCTTCCTCCACCCCCACCCCCACCCCGCCCCCAAGCTGGTTGCTTTTAGCTCACGGGGCTTGGGCTACGACTTGCAAGAGTTTAGGGGGCAACGAACAGAGTGGCCCTACGGGTACCCACGCCCGACAGCCGCCTGAACGCCTAGGACTCCAGGCAGGGATGCAGCTGGGGGTCTAGGGAAGCACATCTACCCCCTCCTCTCCTCAGCCCTGACAGGGTGGTGAGTAGTTAACACCCCCTCCCAAACCTCTCCTTGTTTAGAGTCCCCAGACTTCCAAGCGGATTGGGGAGAGAAACCCCAGGGATTGCCCAAGCCAACTCTCCTGCTTGTTAAGACCTTGATGTCCAAAAGAAGACAGCTGAAGGGAAGTGCCTGCACCCACCCTACCCCACTCCCATAGTGCCTCCACTGCCAGCCCCTCCTTGGTGTTCTCCTTTCAGGAACTGAGATCATATCCCACCGGCAGCCCTGGTACCCCAGGGGAAAGGGGGAGGTAGGAAAAGTCCCACCAGTGTCCTGAGGGGAGGAGCAAAATACTACCAGGATGTGAGATGTTGTCTGTGGGCAAGATGCCTGCTTAGTCCGTGGGGGATCGTGGGAGTTGGACTGTGGCTGAACGCCCCTTCCCCCAATAACTCCTCCACCTGAAGCCAAGGCTTCAAAACCCTGATAAAGTGTGGCTTTCTGTCTCTACTTGATTTCTTGTCTCAAACTCGTGGTGTCTGATTTTTCCCCCTCTTCCTTCTCTTGGGTTGGAGCAATTGTCGGGAGACCCCCACCATGATTCATTCTCTCCCCTTCCTTCTCCTTCTCCCGCCTCTATTAAGTCCATTCTTCCCAGTCCAGTGTGATAATTTTGAGTCCCAGCTGCAGATGGGGCAAGCTTTCTTTTCGGCTGGAACAAGCTGCTGAGTCTTTAGCCTCCAGTCTCACTAGTACCCCTGGGCCCCTCCCTCCACAGACCGAGGACTTCCTACTGCTCCCACCCCACCCTGAAAAGCCAGGGGACAAAGACTCATTACCTTTATAAGATTTGAAGTTCTACTTAATGTCCTTGTTTCAGAGGGTGATAAAGAGACAGCTGGCTCCCCTTAACCCGGTCCTGTAGGTTTCTTCAGTTACCCCAGCAGGGCTAAGCTCCGTCCTGAAATTGGCCTTTCTTTAAAAGAAATAGAGGTACAGAGTCCTCAAGATTCATGGGCACCTGAGTTCCTGCCCCCTACCCCCTTGCAGGTTTCCCAGCCCCCTCAAGACATTCATGGATGGATGAGAGGAGCTGACACTGACCTCCCTCTCTGTGACCACCTTCTCTTCGGCCATGGAGGAAGCCTTGCTGCCCCTGGCCATGACCTCTGACCCCAGGCCCTTTAATCAACAACTCCCAGAGCCTCCAGACCCAAGATGTGTCTTGGAACCCCAGGACAGTCCTGAATTGGCACCCGCCCTGGTGTGTGCCCTTTGCTGCTGCTTTGGAATCATCTACTGCTGCTTCGGTGAGGGCAGGGCCAGGGCTCTGGGGGGCAGCTGCCCAAGACCGTCACCCTCAAGGATGACGCCAGCTTTCTCCTCTGCTCCTGAGCCACCTCTCCTCCTCTGTCGGGGGATGCCTACCTTCAGTGTGGCTGATCTGCTCTTGCCAGCTCTTTTTCATCCCCCATGCCCACACCCTCCAGCTCTGAGCCTTGGCAACTATCATTTGTCCTCCCTTTGCCTCCTACCTCAGGATTCCATTCCCAAATTACCCTCTGTGCTTAAGGCTTCTTCACCCTTCCCCAATAATCTGAACCAGCCTGTGCCGATTTCTTCCCGTCTACCATCCCTGGAAGGACGAAACCTTGTTTCTGTACTTATTCCCCTCAATGCATCCGTCTTACCGTCTTACCTGCTGATTTGCTCTCCCATCCCCTCTCAGTTCCTGAAAAGTCTCTACCCTCCCTAGATGATCCCTTTCTGCCCTTTGCCTTGAGGTCCCTGTGTGTGCTGCTCCTGCCTTCTGCTCCTCTGGTCAGCCATTCCTCTCCCTCCTGATTCATCAGAGCCATCCCTGGAGACCTCTTTCTGCCTCTCAGTGCCTCCTGCCTCCCTTCCCAGGCTACCGCTGCTTCAAGGCAGTGATGTTTCTCTCCGGCCTGCTATCAGGAGCCCTGGTGATCTTCCTGCTGTGCCACAAGGAGCGTGTGCTAGAGACACAGCTGAGCCTGGAGGTGAGCGCGGGCATTGCGCTAGGCATCGGACTCCTCTGCGGCCTAGTCACCATGCTGGTTCGCAGTGTCGGTCTCTTCCTGACTGGTCTCCTGCTAGGCCTAACCCTGGGCGCCGGGGTCCTGCTGGGCACTGAGCCCATCTACCAACCACCTTCAGCCTGGGTGCCGGCCGGGGGGCTGGTGGGGCTGGCACTGCTGGGAGCCCTGCTCACACTTCGGTGGCCACGTCCGTTCACAGTTCTGGGCACAGCCCTGCTGGGTGCTGCGGTGCTGGTGGCCTGTGCTGACTACTTCCTGGAGGGGCTGGCACTGGGCAGTCGGCTGGGCCAGCGCTTGCAGGCACTTCCAGCCTTGCCTCCTCTCTGCTGGTATAGCTGGGTCTTGCTGGGGACCTGGCCAGCCCTGGGGGCCCTTGGGGCCCTGGCCCAGTGGAAGCTCATGGATGAGGAACGTGGAGGCCACACCAATGGTGAGTTACTGCCATGGTACAGAAAGCAGCCAACCTGTGCCTTCTCTTGTCCCTGGTTCCCAGACTTGAGGAGGGGAAGGGGGAAAATCCACTTGAGGCAAAAGGCAGAGGTGTCTAAGGTGAATGGGGCAGGGCTTTGAAGACAGAGTTGGAGGAGCCAAAGTTCTGGGTAAGAATGAGAAGAGTCATTGTCGGGGGAGGGGGGTGCAGGGAAGAGTTACTGGGGACTGATATGGAAGAAAAGGAAGGTGTCAGGGAAGTCCAGAAGGAAAGGGTAGGAGGATTACAAAGAAAACTTTCTTTAGAATAACTGGAGGGGGAATGAGATTTGAGAGAGACGTAACAGGGACACTGAATGGGTTTCTCTAGAGTATGAGTGTATTTGGGGGTGGGTTTCAGAGTCTAAAGAGGCCTCCCTGAGTCTGTATTGCCCCCTCCCAAGCAGTGGTCTTGAGCCACCAGCGAAGGCATCTCCAACTCCTTCGGATCCGTCAGCAAGAGGCTAAGTGGCACCGGACCTCCCCTGGGGTGGGGCTCTGTGAGGGCAGCTACCGGCGCCCACTCCACCCCAGCGCCCGGAGCCCTGCTGACAGTCTGGCTCCAGTGAGTGGAGGGGTAGGGGGTGCTCAGGGGCATGGGAGAGAGGGCACATGGGGATGCTCAGGGTGGAGGGGGGCTCTGACCCAGGCCCTTTCTTCTGCCCTCTCTGCCCTGTGCCCCTCCAGAGCTATCTCCAGAGCCTTCGAGAGCGCCAGCTGAGACCAGGCACCCAGGCCACAGCTCCCCACACTGTCCTGGACCTGGATTCTGACTGTGGTTCCACTGTACCCCTCACCACACCTTCTGGTTCCACCCGGACCTGAGCCTAAACCTCCACTGATGCCCTCACCCCTAGCAAGGGCCTGGGAACACTAGGTGGGCAGGGCCTGGGCCCACAGGATCCAACACAAACTTCCCCACCTCTTGGGGATGGAATCTGTGCTCCAACCCAGAGCAGCCCTGTAGGGATATGTTTTAGGTATAGATAGAGAAGAATCTTGTAGGGAAGGGAGACGAATGGAAATATGAGTACCTACCTCTGTCCAATAATAGAGGTGCCCTGGTCCCTAAAGTAACTGACTCCCTAATTCCCTCCAAACCAAACCAAGGAGGACCGTTACCCAAATAGCCTTCTATATACCCGCCTCAGTTTGCCTCACAATGGTAAAATAAGGGGTTTTGTTTTTGTAGGACCTAGAGAAAATCAGGAAGCCTCCTAAAGCACTTGATAGCTTTTTGATGGGGAGAAGGGCAACAGAGGAGCTCAAGGGTCCCTAATCCCCAGGTCCCTCATTAGGGGGCAGTTGGGTTCCTGGTTAGCCTTCCCCTCTGGACCCCGTAGGCTCAAGCCCCCTTCTCCTACCTCAGTTGGGGGTACTGTCCTCCATGGTGCTTCCCTTTCCCTTCTTCTTAATGTGGGGAAGACCACAGGGCAGTGCCTGGCTCAGCACCCACCTTCCCCCAAAGCTGGCTTCTTGCTCCAAGGAGAGAGCATTGGCCCACATGCCAGAGTCTTGCCCTTTTGCCCAAAGGAGCCTGGTCTTCAGGGCTGCGTGGAAGACAAGTGCCTTCTCTGCCTCTCATCATAGGTGACACTAATCTCCTTAACCAGAACATTGTCCCAGCCACTAACCCATTCTAACTCTCCACTACCCCTGATTCTCCTGCCCAAAGTCTGTACCCTGGTTCCCCAGACAACATGAAGGAAGATATGTCCCTGCCCCGGGGAAGCAGGGTTATGATGGGAGGGAGGAAGAACACGGGAGCATGTGAATAAAATGGCATTGAACATTGAATCAGGGAGTCCAGCCTCTACTGTTGCTGCTCTTTTCTTTCTTTGCACCCCAGAACAAAGGGTTAGCCATACTGACAAGTCCTCTGTCCCTTAAAGATCTGATGAGGGTACCTTTATCAGACTGGGCTACCGTAGGAGCTGCACACACACAGCCAGAGGAAGAGTTGTTCACTGCTCTCTCATGAACGTGAAGTTAACCTTTATTAAGCACAAATGCTCCAGGCACTTCACATGTAGTATTTCATTTAATGCAACAACCCTGCAGGATTGGTATTAACCTTATTTTGCAGACGGGAAATCCAAGGCTTAACGAGGTTAATTAACTTGCCCAAAGTCGTAAGCAAGTAAATGTGATTCTCAAGGATTACAAAGCCGTTGCTCATTTTACTGGCTATGCTGTTTTCTTGCACTTTATCTAGGAAGAACAGGACCCAGGCTTTCCCAGTTGTGGCCTCCTGTCAGCTAAAGGCCTAATGGCTGCCTTTCCTCTACCAATGTCCTCCAGAGAGTAGATGGGGAAGAAATGGATGGAGTTGGGGGCTGAGTTAGAGAGTCACTGCCCAGGAGGGAAAGAATACAGGGGAGTGGTGGCTGGAGCTGGGACATTTAGAGGCGTGAGGTCCATGGTTCATGCTCGTGCTGCAGCAGACGTTTGATTGAGTCTTAGATCTCTGGGAGGGTGACATTGCCAAGGAATAAAAGGGTGGTGGAGGCTGTGACTGAGGGGGTAATGTCCAAGATCGTATCTCTGGCTGAGTGGTCAGTGTTCAAAGTGATATCTATGGCCAAGGAAGTGGTATCCAAGGTTGTTCCTGTGGCTGAGGAAGTGGTGTCCCCATCTGATGGGGTGGTGTCTGGGGTCTGGGGACGACAGTGCATCCAGTTGTGGGCGATATCTCTGGGATAGCCTTTCTCTACTCGAAGCTGCCGATTGAGGCGCCAGTACTGTTTTCCCTTAAAGAAGTAGACGCGGCCATCCCGCCAACTCATGGCACCTGAGGGCTGGTCTGGCACTCCTGTGAACAACCCCTTGGTTGGTTTGGGGTAGCGGCTGAAATCAGTTTGGGCCAGCTCGTCCCACTGCCAGTAACCGGAACCCTAGGTGTGGGGCAGACAGGGAGAAAAGGAGGATGAGAAGAGAGCTTAGGGACCCCCCAGAGGTCTACCCTCAGCCCGCAGCAGCTGCAGAAGAACTCCCTTCAAGAGCAAGTCTGCTTCTCCGTGTGAGGTAGCCCGCCCCTCCTAAGAAGGGATTTGCCCTTGCTCTGAACTTTATACCTTAAAGAGGAACACCTTTTTGTTGAGAGGCCAATAGAGAGCAGCATCCAGGTTGGGTTCTACCCTATTCAGCTTCTTAGGGAAGCCAGGAGACATCTTGAAATTAACGTAGCGCCACACCTTGTCTCCTGAGAGCATGTAAGGAAAGAACAAGACACCTCTGTCGCCAGGTGATAGCTTTCAGTTCCTCCATTCCACCGTCTCAGAAACTTCTCATCCCTCCCTCCTTTTATGGATTCTCTGATTATAGGCCCTCCTCAGGTAACACACTGTAAACTAGTCCCCTCACCCTTAAAGAAGTGAATCCATTGCGTCCGAGGAGAGTAGACAGCAGCATCCAGGTTTCCTGGGAGCCCCTCCCAAAGGGCAGACACTTGGAACAAGGGACCCAGCCCTGAATCTGTCACGGTCCACACGTAGTTTCCCTTGAAAGCGTAGGTCTTCCCTCGGGGCCCTGAGAGCATAAGCATGTCAACAAGTCAAAAAGACAGGGGTCGGGCTTCCCTGGTGGCGCAGTGGTTGAGAGTCCACCTGCCGATGCAGGGTACGCGGGTTCGTGCCCCGGTCCGGGAGGATCCCACATGCCGCGGAGCGGCTGGGCCCGTGAGTCATGGCCGCTGAGCCTGCGCATCCGGAGCCTGTGCTCCGCAGCGGGAGAGGCCACAGCAGTGAGAGGCCCGCGTAACGCAAAAAAAAAAAAAAGACAGAGGTCAAATAAAGACTTGTGGGTATCTCAGGCAGGCTAATCACTTGCTGTCTTCTCACAGGCTGATTCCTCAAAAATTCATTCAACTTTAATTCAGAGAGAAGATTAAGGGCAGAGAAGGAGGACCCAGTGTTCAGCCTCTCCTTTATTGTTCACAGCAAATCAGCCCTGGCCCAACAAAACAAAACAAAAGCCCTGCAGGTAGCTGCTCCCCCTTGGGGACCTCCCCTCCTACCCCAGGTGGCTTCCAAGTTGTACTTCCATGTGGGTATAACACCCTCTCTAATAGACATTCCAGTTAAGACTGTTTTCTCCATCCTGCTGTATTTCCAGATGTTTTTAGTGGCCCTCATAGGGTGGCAGCAGAGGTAAATTCCAGCCTGGCCCACCTTTAATTTGGTTCTGAATCCTCCCTCCCCATACCACATGCCTCCTTCCATGGCCACCAACCCCTGTCTGGTGGTAAACTGCCATTGCTCACGCCGAGGTCCAATGTCACTCCCATCTCAAGGTCAGCAGGCCACCCCACTGCCTGCCTACAGCCTAGAGGAGAAGGGTCTTACCCAGCATCATGGCGTCCAGTTCACCACTGCAGGGGTCTGGCATGGGACTGGGTTCTGTGGGCACTTGGGGTACAGTGGGGAGCTCCGTCTCTTCTTCCTCATCCTCTGTCTCTGGGCTTTTCTTGCCTGCAAGGTAACATAATCCTGCTCAGGGAGAGAAGGCACTGGCCTCCCCACTCTTCTACTGTAAGTTCAGCTCAGAGGTCCCATAGAGAGGAAAAGGGAAACCTAGAGAGCTTTCCCTGGTGGGAGGAAAGATCATATTGATATCATCAGGAGACATGTTTTTAGTTTTGAGAGGCACTAGAAAGGGAGAAGGGGGTTTGCTGGAATGTTCATTCTTCATCCCCTAGAACAGGTATGAGGGGAGAGAGCTCTGGCAGAAAGATTAGACCTGGAAGTGTCAGAAAAACAGCTCTTGGAAGTTCCCTAGTGGCCTAGTGGTTAGGATTCCGGGCTTCCACTGCAGCGGCCTCGTGGCCTGGGTTCAATCCCTGGTTGCGGAACTGAGATCCCACAAGCCATGCGGCAAGGCCAAAAAAAAAAGGAAAGAAAAACAGCTCCTGAAAATGAAGAAGGCCAAGTAACTGGGCAGGAGGAAGAGAAAGAAGCCAAGCCATTTCCCTCCATGAAGATTAGACCTGTCTCTTCATGCCTGAAGAGATACTGGTCAGACTGACCTTCATGATCCCTAGGGGAAAGGACTGACCATAGAGAGCCTGGATCCCAGCCACATCATCTGGGTGCAGCTTGAAGTGGGGCCGGTAGCCAGCATAGACAGGGGCCATGAGGGCCTGGGTGTATCGGGAGTGCCCAAGCCCCAGGGCATGGCCCAGTTCGTGGGCTGCAATGATGCGCAGGTTCACCCCCCGGTAGGTCTCCTCGGTCCAGAGCTCATCTTCATCAAAGTGCACACTGCCCAGCTCTGGGATGTCGGCATGGGCCAGGACCTGCCCTGGACAAAGGCAAAGGAAGGAGGTCAGAGTCTCCTAGGGTGGAGCATCCCCTGCCTGTTATAAACTCCAATTACTCCATTCCCTTAAAATTCCCCCATGTATATTAACTGTCTCTTGGATACCTCTCCCTCCGTTCAGATTCCGCTGTCATCACTCCGTTCTCTCAGGGATGCCCATCACTCTGTCCCTTTACCTCCCAGCCACTCTGTCATCTCTGGCCCTGTCCTCTCTGAGGTATGCCTTGAGCAGAGGAACTTAAACCAACAAAGAAGGCATAAGCTTCAAAGAAGAGGCTTGGTAAGGCCCCAGGGAGGTGACATGCTGCTCCCCAAGGGAATATTAGAAGGTGGTTAGAGAGTGTAGGGTGCAGTTGAGCATGGGGGTGGCCTGACGTTAAGGTTCCAGAGTCACTGACTCAAGGGAACAGAGGTCTGTGAAGTGAGAGTTGAGAGCCGGTGCCTACCAGGCCCATCAAAGGTACTGGAGCAGTATGGGCTTTGGCGGCCATGGAAGGAGAGGCGGATATCAGCCCAGCCAGCCTTCACCTCCCGGAAGGTCAAGGGAGCCACATTGCTCCAGTACTGGAAGGCTTGAAGCAGGGCTGCCCGGGCTGTGTAGGATGGGAGGGTGGAGGGCAGGTTCAAGATGCGGAAGGTCAGGTGCTTCTTTCTCCAGCGGCCTGGTTAATTGGACCAGAAAATAGGTTAGAAGCACAGATACTTTTGCCAGCTCCGAAGAGTTCCCCTGAGTCTGGGCACTCACTTAGCAAAGCTGTGAAACAACCCCTCCAGGCAAGTGATGATCAGTTAGTAACCAGGTGGCCATCCATTCAACACTGAGCTCATCCAGGCTGTCCCAGTGCCACCTGTGCTCCACAGCCATGCCAACCCCTCCTCTCCCTCCCTTTCCCAGGCTCAGCCCTCACCCAGCAGCAGGTATTTAAAGGTCTTCTGGTTGAAGGGGTCCTCCAGACCACAACGGGGCTGCCTCATACGGGCCCTCGTGGCGTCATCTAGCTGACCTGAGACTGGCAGCTCAGAGGCTTCCTGAAAAGCTCTAGAAAGAGGGAGAGGGATGGGTCCAGCAGGGAAGGGGCATCTGGAATGACTGAGAACCGGGGATAGCTCTTTGGCCCCCCGCTGCCCAAGGTGGTGGCTGAGAATGCCCCAAAAGCCCGGAAGCTGATGGGATCACTCCAGGATCCAGTCCTCATAATTGGGACTTCCTCTTCTGTTCTGCGTAAAGGCAATACTCCAGCTTCACCTCCTGTGTTCATGCTCTTATTTGGGTAAAGTGCCATCTGGCGTTGCCTTCTTCCTCTACTGCAATGTCTAACCTCCTTCTGATCTAGGTAAGTGTCCTGCCTCCCGCTCTGGAAACTCTCCCACCACTGCTCCCACCTGAGGACCTGTCCTCCCTTTGCTTTCTCCCCTCCTGGCTGGACCCGTCCCTCCCAGCCCAGCCTGCTCTGGGGCAATTTCATCCATCAGGCACCGCAGGCACTGTGACTTTTCAAGGGCCTGGGAACACATCTGAGAGCGGAAAGAAAAATGACCCATTAGATCCAAAATATGAAAACTTCAAAATAGAAATAAATAAATCCCATATTAAATGTCTACGAAAGGCAACATCATGTCAACAACTCAGCTCCAACTCAACTCACAGTTTTACATATAAATTATACTGCATGTGGAATGTGACCAAATAATAGTATTTTGGATATAACATGGCATGGAGCCTCCAAAGAAGTGCTTAGGGCCTAGGAAGACCCAATGACTGTGCCCTCATCTTTGAATCCCCATCTCACCCCAGGCCCACCTCTGCTTAACCCAGGTCCACGTTGGGGATCTAGGGAATGGGTGGTGGGGCCTGGGGACTGAAAGGGTTTAGAAGAGAGAAAGGAGACCTTGTGACCTTGACCCTGAAGGCATGCACCTTATGACCTCTCACCTCAGAGCTTCTATGATATCTTCTGGCCTGAAGTCATCAGGTCCTTCTAGAGGCTTCTGTAGGTACCCGTATTGCAACAAGTAATCCTATGATGAGGGTAGGGGTCAGCAGAATAAAAGGAGGTTAGTCTCTGGGTGAAGCTCTAAGTGACCTAACAGCCCATAAGGACAGGAGGGGACAGACGTGGAAGGACTAAAGGAGAGGCACGTTAGGGGAGGAAAAAGGGGAAGGAGTGGAGATGGGTAGGGGTGGATCATGGAATAGAGGAAGGAAGGGAAAGGAAGGCAGTTGTAGGTCAGAAGGGAGGCTTGAATGGGACCATGGAGCAGTTCCTCCATCCCTCCCCCAGCCTGGGTCTGACCTTCCCAGGGCACTCACCACTGCTGCCTCCTTCTCTCCAGGCCCCAGGGCCCAGCACGAGACTGTCATGGGGAGTAGGAAGCCCAGCCACAGCCGCTGCCAGTTCATGGTCCCACCAGGCAAGAGCTCCAGAGGCTGTTTGTGCCCTCTGCCCTGAGATTTCTGGGAGCCTGGGGGAGCAGGGCTAGGTGGGGGTCTCTTCCCTTCAGTTCTTTTCACTCTCTAGTCTCTGGTCCTCTTCATAAAATTTCAGAGGAGGGCAATTGGGGGAAGCGTCAGTAGGAGGTGACTCAGCCCAGAGATGTGTTGCAATTCACCATTAACCTCTACCCTGCCAGAGAGCAGAAGTCAAGAAGAGCCTCCAACCCTATCCCCCAGGGTCCTCTGCTGGAGACCGAAAGACTTTCCATATTGTACTGGGGGTGGGTATCCTGGCAGGATCAGAGGCAGAATATCTGCAAAGACTAGGGAGAGGGACCATGGCCATCCTCTGAAGCTGGACATTCCTGTGCCCCAGTGACCCTTGGGTAGCAAACCCCTCGTCTGCAACCTTCATGTCTCCCTGTCTGCTCTAGGATAGGAAAAATAATAATAAAACTAAGAGGTAGGAAGCAAGTTGCTTAGGTGCTTGGGTTTCAGGTGAAGGAATGAAGGATGAGATCTCAGTTTCTTTGCATCCAAGACCAAGTTGGGAATTCAGATGCTCTTGAAACCTACTTGTGTCTGCTTTAATAAAAAGTCATCATTTCAAGCATTTAATGTACCTGGAATGTGTGGGTTGCAGGGAGGGATAACAAGGGTACAAGGAAATAAAGGGCCAGAGCCTGCCTGCAGGGACATTACAGATAGGGTGAGACCAACACAAGCATCTGAAATGAGGGGAACCAGGGTGCCAGGCAGGGGGTGCCCCATCCTGAGGATCATGGGGCTGTGGGAAGGCTCGCAGAGGAGGCAGGCTTTGAGCTGGGCTGTGAAGGCTGGCTATGAGTTGGATGGAGTAAAAGAGCCCTGAGGAACAGGGACAGTGCAGGTCTTGAGCAAAAGTGCAGAGGGGAAAAAAGCCAGCTGTGCCCAGTGAGAGGTTCTGAGGCTGTGCTACGTCCCTACCCCAGGCTAGGTCAGCGCCTCAGGTGCTGCTTAATACGTCTGTCAAAGGAATGACCAGGCTGGGAGAGTGGCTGGGAGCCAGAGTTTAGAGACGGTCTTGAATACTATGTAAGAAAGAAAAGAAAACCTTACGGTTAAAGAACTACTTTGTGTTAGGTGATTCATATATTATCTCATTTAATTCTCACTATCCTCCTATGAGGGAGGAATTATTCTGACCTTTTTTTTAAATTTTATTTATTTATTTATGGCTGGGTTGGGTCTTCGTTGCTGCACATGGGCTTTCTCTAGTTGTGGTGAGTGGGGGCTACTCTTTGTTGCAGTGCATGAGCTTCTCATTGTGGTGGCTTCTCTTGTTGTGGAGCACGGGCTTCAGTAGTTGTGGCACGTGGGCTCAGTAGTTGTGGCTCGGGGGCTCTAGAGCACAGGCTCAGTAGTTGTGGCGCACGGGCTTAGTTGCTCCGCGGCACGTGGGATCTTCCCGGACCAGGGCTTGAACCCGTGTCCCCTGCATTGGCAGGCAGAGTCTTAACCACTGCACCACCAGGGCAGTCCCTCTGGCCATTTTTTTAAGAGAGGAAATGGAGATTCAGAGAGGGAAACTTGACTAAGGACATGGAACTCCTAACTGGCCTGGCATATATTCAAATCCCTCTGCCACCTCCTAACCCGCACTCTTTCCATGCACCACGCTGACTCTTAGAGCTTTGCTCTCTAAGTGGTTAGGAGCCACTGAAGTTTCCACCATCACCTGTGCATCACCCAACACTTACATACCATTCAAATGCGCAGGGAAGTAGGGATAGGAATGGGGGAAGGGGTTACTGAACTCATGTTTTCAGTGGGACCCCAGTTCTGAGCCCTTCCCCACATCCCAGGCTGCAAGGCTGGCAGGCCACAGGGGAACCCTTCACACCCCAGGATGGAGGCGGGGGATCCTCCTGACTCATATCGTTGCCCTCCATGATGCTGGTCCTCTTGACCCACTCAGCACGCAACTGAGTAATAATCAAGTGACTAAGTCCCAAATGGCCAGTGACAGGCAAGCAAGGACATAGCCTCTGACCGATGAGTAACAGAGGCCGTGACTGAGGCCATGATCAAGGCTGCTGCCCCCAGGAAATGAGGGAGCTTGGGAACCAGCTCCATTCAGCCCCCTGCAGGGCTCTTCTCAGCCCTGCCCTTCTCTTCCTCTTTCCACCCCTCCATCCCTCAATCCCTCTTCTTTTGAGAAGAGGACATGGGCCAATTGAAAATTATATATATTTTTTCTGATTAAAGTCTTCTCTATTT
This sequence comes from Monodon monoceros, assembly GCF_005190385.1. NCBI lineage: Eukaryota > Metazoa > Chordata > Mammalia > Artiodactyla > Monodontidae > Monodon > Monodon monoceros. The sequence continues at coordinate 42,190,218 of NW_021703783.1, forward strand.
TCTTTCTTTTTAAAAATTTTTTATTTTATTTACTTTTGGCTGTGTTGTGTCCTCGTGGCTGCACGCGGGCTTTCTCTAGTTGTGGCGAGCAGGGGCTACCCTTTGTTGTGGTGCACGGGCTTCTCATTGTGGTGGCTTCTCTTGTTGTGGAGCACGGGCTCTAGGTGCGCGGGCTCAGTAGTTGTGGCTTGCAGGTTCTAGAGCACAGGCTCAGTAGTTGTGGCGCACGGGCTTAGTTGCTCCGCGGCATGTGGGATCTTCCTGGACCAGGGATCGAACCTGTGTCCCCTGCATTGGCAGGCAGATTCTTATCCACTGCGCCACCAGGGAAGCCTTCTATTTCTTTTTTTTCTGAATAAGATATCCATTGCTCATTATAGTGAATTTGGAAAATACCAAAATAAGCAAGGAAGAGAATGAAAACCACCAGTAAATTCTACCCAGAAGAAAACCACTAGTAATATTTTGATGCATTTACTTGGAACTGTCAGTGGCTCAGAGTTCAGCTCCAGCTCTGCCAGCCCAGCCTCAGCCCCTGGATGGAGACTGTGGGTGGGATGAGACAGAAAGTGAAAGGAAGTAGTGAGCATAGTGGGCGGGGGGGGGGGGGCAGGAGCTGAGAAGGGTGTGGGGAAAGGGAAAGGAGTAAAGTAAGATGAATGTGATAGCAGATTACTCCCTCCCCTTGGGCACCTCATATAGCAACAACAACAACAAAAAAAAGCGGGGGTGGGGGAAGAATGCTTAGGAGTGTATGTTAGTATGTTAGTGAGAGAGATAATGGTTATTATAAAAGGTAAAGGGTGGGCACTCACGCTGGCCTCAGAGCCACATTCTAGACACTAAGGGGCCAGGGAAAGAACAGAGTGAAACAGTAAAATTTGCCAAATAGTTTATCTCATTTAAATCTCGACAACAGCCCTGTGGGCTGGTATTATCATCTATGGAAAAGGAGACTGAGTCTCTAACAGGTTACTTTGGGTCACACAGCTAGGAAGAAGCAGCAGAGCCTCAGGCCCAAGCTATGATCTTCGCAGTCTCCCAAGAGTTTCCACAGGCCCCCAAACAAACCCCTTAGAGCCAGGAACTGCAAGCTGGGCATGTGTGCAAGACTGCGTGACTAACAGTTCCCATAACGGCATAATGACCTCCCTTTCCGCCAGTCCCCACCCCCTGAGCCGAGCTGACCCAGCTCTTTTTCCCTCTGAATTTGTCATCTCTCACTGGGGGACATGTGTGAATGTGTGCGAAGGGTTAGGACATGCGGTCTGCCTGCCCCAGAGAACTTGAGTCTGAGAGAAAGAACTCCTGGGTTCTTTGGCGGGCTTGCTCCCATCCTGCAAACTGCTTTCCCTCTCTGCCCACAGATTGTGGGAGAAGAGTTTGTATAGAAATATTTTTAATTAAAATATTTTAAACTGTAGCGGCAGGAAGTAGGTAAGATTCTGAGAGTATTTTCTCATGTTCAGGAGCTATGGGGCTGTGGGTGAAGGGCAAAGGTTGGCAGAGGTCTCTAAGCCCAGGAGAAGCCAATCTCCGAATCATCACCCACCCCCCTCTGACAGCATCCTCACCCTAACGGGGTGACCTGGAGGGCTGGACATTCTGGTATATAAAGAGCAAGTCTGGGGTCTGAAACTGGAAACTGGAGGTGAGAAAAACGTAGGGTGTAACCAAGTTAGGGCTGGCCTAGATACTGCTCTTGATCTAGAGAAACGTGGGAGAAATATAGTGTCAGCCTCTGGCCTGTTTTCCCCTCAGAGCCCTCGGGGGGTCAGGAGAGAGGGCAGTTTGCCTGGCTGAATGGGATTGAGTTCTCGCCAAGCTGTTATCTTGGAAACCTCTGTTTTTAAGAGGACCCCTCCCCCAAAAAACACACACACTCCTTTAATTAGTTATGAGTTCCTAGAAGCCAGATGGGAAGCGATGGCCAGGATTGTGCACAGCTGGATCTGGTTACTAACCGGGAAGTGGGAGGGGCTTGGGGATGGCTCAGGCCTGGGCCAGCATATTCTGTTCCCAGGATACCCCAAACTTCCTCAACCCCCATTACAAACACTTTCTGGCATTCCCTCCCACCCGCACAGGCACTGGCCTAAACTGGCTCGGTTGAGAGGACATCAGACCCAAATCCCTGAGCTCTTTGGTTCCTGTCAAGTGTTGGGGAGACCAAGGTCTGCTCCCCTTCTCCAATCCACATACAAAGGTGTTATCCCACAGGACTCCCCTGGAGATGCTGGAGGCTTCTGCTGGTGGTCCCATTACCCAGCACAGTGCCAAAGGGCTGCATGAGAGGATAAAATCTAGCATCTGAAATAAGGAAGGGAGTAGGGGAATGAGTGTAAGTGTTCTTTCAGCATCTGGGATGATAAGGAAATGATGGTAACACAAAGGATTTTTCCTCCTTCTGGGAATGGCAGCCTTTTCCTTAACAAAACCCAAACTGATCTTTATTGATTTTCCCAAGCGAAGTGGGATGTTGGGGAGCAATTTGGCCTTCTGTCCTCACTCTGTGACCCCAGGTCTGCCGTAATGTTTGGGGACTGTCATGGGCCTGGAAAATCCACATTGGCTCCCTTTGGTGTTGGCAAAAGTGTTTGATAGGGGGTTAGCCAGGGAAGGAGTTCAACACTGACTTCCCCTTTTGAAGAAGGTAGTAACTAGATGTGGGACAGAGACCTTGGGAAAGACACAAGTTTCTCTGTTTTCTGTCAGGGCAGCAACTGCGGAGGAGAGGGATGTTGGGGCGAGAAGGCTGCCCTTGACCTGGGTGGAGGGGGTATGTAGGGAGACAGTTCTCTTCTGCATCCTGTTTTGCCCCTAACTTACTTCAGAAAAATAGTGGGTGTTCACCAGTGTAGTTTTGTTTTTGCTTTGTAGTGAGCTCATTAGTTTGACCACGGGGGAAGCACTGACAGATTACAAGTATATCCTGCACAGAGTGAAGACAAAAGAGCTCAAGGACTTGAAAGTGACAGAGACACCATATTCCAGCCTGAGTTGGAGCTGCTTTGGCATAGGGAGCACCACTCCTCAGCTGTGAAGGAAGTTTCTGAAAAGGGAAATAGGAAAAGATAGCTGAGAAAGAAGACCGTTGATCCTAAGGAAGACTGTATTCTCAGATTTTTTTTTCATACAGAAGCTATTCCTACGAATGTGTGCTTGCCTGTTACCCAGTTTTGTAAGACCCCTAGTGTGTGTGTGTGTGTGCACGTGTGTGTTATCACAGGAGCGATGCTTCTATGTTATAAAAAATTGGGATGATACGTAACTACTTTCAAAAAGGAAGCCAGATTTTGATGGGATGGAAGCACACTGGGAGGAAAAATCAGAGAGATCTTTGAAAACCAAAAGCTGGAACAGGTGGAAAACTATCCAGTTGATCGCTGGCCACAAAGTAAGGCTGGCCACTGACCAGAGTAGCCATGGTGATCAATAAGATCAGAAAGAACTGGTTGGCAAGAGGCCAACGTGAGGCCAATTGTGGTGGCCAGTGGCAAAAAGAGTGTAAAAGAGAAGCAAGAGAAAAGGGCAATCAGGTTGGGGAGCTGAAGAAGCGCATGAAACCAAACCCAGCTTAGATTAAGGTCATGTATTGAAGGCAAATTGAAAGTTGCTTTTCTGACTAGACAAATATAAGGAATGAGTATTCAGCTGTCGTTCATTGCTTTACTTATTGACTCTGTCAGCGCTTTTTAAACTCTTCTGCCAATTGACACATACACACTACTATATATAAAATAAAGAACTAATAAGGATCTACTGTATAGCACAGGGAACTCTACTCAATACTCTGTAATGGCCTATATGGGAAAAGAATCTAAAAAAGAGTGGATATATATATGTATAACAGGTTCACTTTGTTGTATACCTGAAACTAACACAACATTGTAAATCAACTATACCCCAATAAAAATTTAAAAAATAGGGGCTTCCCTGGTGGTGCAGTGGCTAAGAATCCGCCTGCCAGTGCAGGGCACACGGGTTCGAGCCCTGGTCCAGGAAGATCCCACATGCCGCAGAGCAACTAAGCCCATGCGCCACAACCACTGAGCCTGCGCTCTAGAGCCTGCAAGCAACAACTACTGAGCCCACGTGCCACAACTACTGAAGCCAGAGTGCCTAGAGCCTGTGCTCCACAACAAGAAAAGCCACGGCAATGAGAAGCCTGCGCACTGCAGCGAAGAGTAGCCCCCGCTCGTCGCAACTAGAGAAAGCCCACGAGCATCAACAAAGACCCAATGCAGCCAAAAAAAAAAAAATTAAAAAAATAAAGTATATCATAAACCCCGGGAAAAAAAACCTTTTCTGCCAAAATTCCCAGATAGATCATGAAAATGAATATGTAGAGGGTAGAGGTGTATGTACATAACTGTGGTGGTTACTTCCTCAGGGTATTTGTCCATCTCACAATGATTACCCCTTCTCTGTCCCCCTTCCACAGGGTCAAATGGGTGACTTCCAGCAGCCATGTTTATGCCATGTAAAACTAAATATAGAATTCTATATCAATAGGTTTCTTTTTATTCCTTTGAGTACTTTAAACTGTCTGCTGATCTCCATAGTTTCTGTTGAGAAACCCATGGTAATTCAAATCATTGGTCCTGGACTTCCCTGGTGGTGCAGTGGTTAAGAATCTGCCTACCAATGCAGGTGACACGGGTTCAAGCTCTGGTCCGGGAAGATCCCACCTGCCGCGGAGCAACTAAGCCTGTGTGCCACAACTACTGAGCCTGTGCTGAAGAGACCGCAAGACACAACTACTGAAGCCCACGCACCTAGAGCCCCGTGCTCCGCAACACGAGAAGGTACCGCAATGAGAAACACGTGCACCGTAACAAAGAGTAGCCCCCGCTCACCGCATCTGGAAAAAGCCCACGCGCAGCAGCAAAGACCCAACGCAGCCAAAAAGAAAAAAAAAAAGAAAAGAAATCATTGGTCCTCTATATAGTAACGTGTCATTTTTCTCAAACTGCTTTCAAGATTGCCTCTAATTTTTGGTTTTCAACAGTTTGACTGTGACGTGCTTAAGTGTAGTTCGCTGCAGTGCGCGGGCTTCTCAATGTAGTGGCTTCTCGCAGAGCACGGGCTCTGGGCACGCGGGCTTCAGTAGTCGTGGCACATGGGCTCAGTAATTGTGGCTCGCTGGCTCTAGAGCGCAGGCTCAGTAGTTGTGGCGCAATGGCTTAGTTGCTCTGCGGCATGTGGGATCGATCTTCCGGGAGCAGGGCTCAAGCCCGTGTTCCGTGCATTGGCAGGAGGATTCTTAACCACTGTGCCGCCAGGGAAGTCCCTGAGCTTCTTTTTTCATTTTATTTATTTTTTAAATTTATTTATTTATTTATTTTTGGTTTTGTTGGGTCTTTGTTGCTGCGGGCTTTCTCTAGTTGCAACGAGAGGGGGCTACTCTTCATTGCGGTGCGCAGGCTTCTCATTGCAGTGGCTTCTCTTGTTGCTGAGCATGGGCTCTAGGTGTGCAGGCTTGCTTCAGTAGTTGTGGCTTGCAGGCTCCAGAGCACAGGATCAGTAGCTGTGGCACACAGGCTTAGTTGCTCCGCGGCATGTGGGATCTTCCGGGACAAGGGCCCGAACCCGTGTCCCCTGCATTGGCAGGCGGGTTCTCAACCACTGCGCCACCAGGGACGTCCTATTTATTTTTTAAAATATTTATTTATTTTGGCTGCACCAGCTCTTACTTGCAGCATGCGAGATCTTTTAGTTGCAGCATGAGAACTCTTAGTTGCGGCATGCATGCAGGATCTAGTTCCCCAACCAGGGATCAAACCCGGGCCCCCTGCATTGGAAGCACGGAGTCTTACGTACTGGACCACCGGGGAAGTCCCACTTATTTATTTTATGCAAAGTAATATGTACCTCTTAATCTCCTATCCATATCTTGCCCCTCCCTTCTTCCCTCTCCCCACTTGTAACCACTAGTTAGTTCTCTATATCTGTGAGTCTGTTTCTTTTTTGCTATATTCACTAGTTTTATTTTTTTAGATTCCACATGTAAGTGATATATTTGTCTTTCTTGGTCTGATTTATTTCACTTAGCATAATACCCTCCAAGTCCATCTATGTTGTTGCAAATGGCAAAATTTCTTTTTATGGCTGAGTAGTATTCCATTGTGTGTGTGTGTATACATATATATGCACATCTTCTTTATCCATTCATCTGTTGATGGACCCTTAGGTTGCTTCCACATCTTTTTTTTTTTTTTTTTTTTTGCGGTACATGGGCCTCTCACTGTTGTGGCCTCTCCCGTTGCGGAGCACAGGCTCCGGACGTGTAGGCTCAGCGGCCATGGCTCACGGGCCTAGCCGCTCTGCGGCATGTGGGATCTTCCCGGACCGGGGCACGAACCCGTGTGCCCTGCATCGGCAGGCGGACTCTCAACCACTGCGCCACCAGGGAAGCCCTGCTTCCACATCTTGGCTATGGCAAATAGTGCTGCTATGAACATTGGGGTGTATATATATATACCTAAGCATGGAATTGCTGGGTAGCATGGTAGTTCTATTTTTAGTTTTTTGAGGAATCTCCATAATGTTTTCCGCTGTGGCTGACCAATTTACATTTCCACTAACCGTTGCTGAGCTTCTTTGATCTGAAAATGTATGTCTTTCACCAAATTTGGGAAGTGTTCAGCCATTATTTCTTCACAGAGTTTTCTACCCCATTCTCTCTTTCCTCTCCTGTGACTCCAATTAATGTATATTAGATTTCTGATATTATAGGTTTCTGAAGTTCTGTTCACATTTTTCAGTGTTTTCTTTTTCTCTGTATTCTTCACACTGGACCATTTCTCTTGAACTACCTTCAAGTTCACTGAATGTTTCCTATCTCCAAACTGCTATTAAGTCCATTCAGTGATTTTTAAATTTCAAATACTGTATTTTTCAGTTCTAGAATTTTCATTTGGTACTTTTTTATAGTTTCTAGTCTTCTGCTATTTTCTATTTTCCACTTATTATGAGCATATTTTTCTTTACTTCATTCAGAATTGTTATAATAGCTCCTTTAAAGTCCTTGCCTGAGTAGTTCTGATGAGTTATTGTATCAGTCCAGGTCCAACCAGGAAAGAGAAACCACATAGCAATTTAAACAAGAAAAGTTCAACATGCTAATGGGACTTCCCTGGAGGTCCAGTGGTTAAGGCTTCTTGCTCCCAATCCAGGGGGCCTGGGTTCGATCCCTGGTCAAGGAACTAGATCCCGCAGGCCGCAACTGAAAGATCCCACATGCTGCAACGAAGATCCCGCACTCAGCAACAAAGATCCCACATACCGCAACTAAGACCTGGAGCAGCCAAATAGATTAATTAATTAATTTTTAAAAACTATGCTATAGTGGTGATCATTTTCTAACATACAGAACTATGGAAACTATTTTGTGCACCTGGAACTAACATAGCGCTGTAGTTCAGTTATACTTCAATTTAAAGAGAAATGAATTAGGGGAGTTCCCTGGTGGCGTAGTGGTTAGAATTCCACGCTTTCACTGCCGTGGCCCAGGTTCAATCCCTGGTCGGGGAACTAAAATCCTGCAAGCTGCGCAGTGAAGCAAAAAAAAAAAAAAAAAAAGAATTAAACTATAAACATTGACAGATAGTGGATCATAACAGAGGTAGGCAAGGCCACCAATTAAAGAAACAGAATAGTTCCCAGGCAAGACAGAAAAAAGAAAGAAAAAAAAGAAGGAAAAAGAAAGGAAGAAAGAAAGAAAGGAAAAAGAGGAAAGAAAAAGTAGGCCCATCGAAAGGAGTTTTGTTAGTCATGGAGGCATTAAAAAGCAGTCACAGGGGCTTCCCTGGTGGCGCATTGGTTAAGAATCCGCCTGCCAATTCAGGGGACACGGGTTCAAGCCCTGGTCTGGGTAGATCCCACATGCCGCAGAGCAACTAAGCTCGTGCCCCACAACTACTGCGCTGGTGCTCTACAGCCCATGAGCCACAACTACTGAGCCCGTGTGCCACAACTACTGAAGCCCACGAGCCTAGAGCCCGTGCTCTGCAACAAGAGAAGCCACCACAACAAGAAGCCCGCGCACTGCAACAAAGAGTAGCCCCCGCTCGCCGCAGCTAGAGAAAGTCTGCATGCCACAACGAAAGGTCAATGCAGCCAAAATTTTTTTAATTTTTTAAAAATTATTTTAAAAATAGCAGTCACAGAAGCAGACACTGGCAATGGCCATCCAAGAACTGTATTGAGAAAATGAATCTTGGCAATAGACTTGAGTATTCAGGCCATTTGACAAGGCCATTCCTACTGTGAAAGTAAATGCACCACATAGTGTAGTCTGATGCCTTCAGTCTTTCTAGTAGTATAATTTACTTTTCAAATCCCAATTTCCATCCTGCAGTAGGTTGGAAAATGTGCCTCCCGAAAAAGACACCCATCTCTGAATCCCTGGAACTTATTACCTTATACGGCAAAAAAAAAGTGGGGGAGGACTTTGCAGATGTGATTAAATTAAGCATTTTGAGAAGAGGAGATTATTTTGGATTATCTGAGTGGGCACTAAATGCAATCAGATGTATCCTTACAAAACAGAGAGAAAGGGAGATTTCACATACAAATAAGAGAAGACAGTGCGAAGACAGAGGCAGAGACTGGAGGGATGCTGTCACAAGCTAGGGAATGCTGGCGACCACCAGAAGCTGGAAAAGGCCAGGAATAGAATCTCCCTTACAGCCTCTGAGGGGAGTGCTCCTTTGCTGCACCTTGCTTTTGATCCAGTGACACTGATTTTGAACTTCTGGGATCCAGAATTGTGAGAGCATAAGTTTTCGCTGTTTTAAGTCACCATGTTTGTGGCAATTTGTTACAGCAGTCATGGGAAACATGCATGTTCACCAAGAGACCTTCTGAATATAATTTGGTGAACCAAATCAGGAGCAATGTTTGTGGGAAGGTAGAGGGCTGGTTGTGCTGACCCAAGTATTCTGTTTCTCATGGCAGATGTAGTATGTGTAAATTGGTAAATTGACACTATAGTTTATATATTCTGGTTTATGCAAGTCTTGTGAGCTTGACTAATATGAGTCTGACCCCAAGATCTCCTCTCTGTGCTGACAAAACCAGATGTCTGACCCTGTGGGGTTATTTGCAAGATCCTGGCCATGGTAAACACACCAAGAAAATTAATACCATCTTGTTGAGGTCTTTTGAGAGGCATATATCTGGTCTCTCCTGGTTATTCCATGATCTTACCATCAGTTCTCTACTTCAAAACTTCATTAATAATAACTTTATCATGGGACTGACAGTTTAAAAAGCCTTCATATTCCTTATCTCATTTAATTCTCATAATAACAATGTTGCAGACTAGGTTTTATCATTATTCTTTTTTTTTTTTTTTTTTGCGGTACGCGGGCCTCTCACTGCTGTGGCCTCTCCCGCCGCGGAGCACAGGCTCTGGCTCACGGCCCACGGGCCCAGCCGCTCTGCGGCATGCGATCCTCCCAGACCGGGGCACGAACCTGCACCCCCTGCATCGGCAGGCGGACTCCCAACCACTGCGCCACCAGGGAAGCCCTATCATTATTCTTATTTTTATAGTGGAGCAAAGTAACATTCAGATCAACTAAGTTTTGCCCATGGCAAGTGGAACTGAGATTTGAACCCAGGTCTTCTAGGTCTGAACCCTAGTGACTAGAGTCATTCAACAAACAAACATCTATATTGTGTTTCATTATGCACTAGGTACCAAGAACCAGGAATTCAGATACGAATAAAACTAGCCCTGTTTCTACTGCCATGAGGGGCTTCCAATCTAGCAGGAATAAGTATGTAAAAAATGCAAAAATGTTTATACCAAGGGCAGAAACAAGTGGACCAGAAATCACTGTACCTTACGTTGCACATTAGGAACTATAATTCACTGAATCTGTGTTTGTATTTGAGTGTTTTAGCATTGTTACAGCCTGCACATTATTATCTGGGACATTATTGCTAGATAAAATATTGTTTGTACAATCCAATTAAAACAAGCTTGCCACCCAAGGAGAGGAACTCTAAGCAGAGGGATTTACATTAAACAAAAACACACTTGGAACTAATTCTATGTCTGTCTACGTTAACTGCTTGCTGAATATATAAGTAGTTTATAAAGTGTTGTTCTTCCCAATAATTTCATGTTTCTAAATTAGGTTAAATAATCCATTCAAATATCATTAACCTTAGAAATACCTGAACTCAGGAAGACCCAACCCTTTCTCTAGATCAGTTCTCCATAGTGGCTGTATCAATTTACATTCCCACCAACAGTGCAAGAGGGTTCCCTTTTCTCCACACCCTCTCCAGCATGTGTTGTTTGTAGATTTTCTGATGATGCCCATTCTAACTGGTGTGAGGTGATACTTCACTGTAGTTTTGTTAGGAACCAGGCCACACAGCTGGAGGTGAGCGGTGAGCTAGTGAGCGAAGCTTCATCTGTCGCTCCCATCGTTCGCATTACCACCTGAACCATCCTCCAACCCCTGCCATCCGTGGAAAAACTGTCTTCCACAAAACCAGTCCCTGGTGCCAAAAAGGCTGGGGACCAATATTCCTGATTTAGGTAGTGCCTGGTAGGGTAGTCTCATGTGTGCTGAGCAGGAGAGGTAAACCAGACTCTTAAATTACTTTAATACATGGGCCTATTTGATAAGTACCATGATAAACATGTAAGAGGCTATAGAATTTGGAGACGGAAACAACCATTTTCAGTTGGAAGATTCTGAGAACAGTTAACAGATGAATAACTTCTCAGCTGATCTCTGAAGGATAAAACATTTTAAAATAAACTTCAGGGACTTCCCTGGTGCTCCAGGGGTAAAGAATCAGCCATCCAATGCAGGGGACACGGGTTTGATCCCTGGTGGGGGAACTGAGATCCTACGTGCCGAGGGGCAACTAAGCCAGTGCGCCACAACTACTGGGCTCGTGCGCCTCAAAGAGAGAGCCCGCTTGCCGCGAACTACAGAGCCCTCACGCTCTGGACCCCACGCGCCACAACTACAGAACCCACATGCCCTGGAGCCCCCCCAGCCACAGCTAGAGTGAGAAAACCCGCACACCACAACTAGAGAGAAGCCCACGAGCCACAACTAGAAAGAAGCCTGTGCACCATAGTGAAGAGCCTGCTCCACAACGAAAGATCCCACATACCTCATGAAGATCCCCTGTGCCGCAACTAAGACCCGACACAGCTATAAATAAATAAATAATAAAACAAACTTCAATTTTTACTTTATTAAAAATGCATATTTACTGTAATAAATTTAGAACATAAAAATTACATAAAAGAAAAGAAAAATCCTCTATAATCCCACTGCCCAGAAATAACCACCACTAACATCTTGCAGTATCTCCTCTTAGTCTTTCCATGTAATCAATTGTTCTTCTTAAAAAGAACATAGTTGTTTTTTTAAATTTCTCTATGGCAGTCTGTTATACATCATAGTATATTTCATCAATGGCTTGTTCGGGGACATTAAAATTGTACTCTTGGGAATTCTCTGGTGGTCCAGTGGTTAGGACTCCACACTTTCACTGCTGAGGGCCCAGGTTCAAGCCCTGGTTGGAGAATTAAGATCCCACAAGCCATGTGCTACGGCCAAAAAACAATTGTATTCTTTATTTTTGTGTTATTTTTTCTCATTTTGTTTTTGTAAAAACACTGTTAACAAAACATCCTTGTGACTAAATCTCTACATACCTCCTTGTATTTTCCTTAGGACAATTTCTTGCAAGAATAATTTCTCTGTCCAAAAAAAAAAATCTTTTTTAGGCCTCTCATTAACATTTTTTAAATTTGTTGTAAAATATACACATTTTAATCATTTTATAAGTAAAAATGCAATGGCATTAAGTACATTTACAACACTGTGTAACTATCACCACTATCTATTTCCAGAACTTTTTCATCAACTCAAGCAAAAACTCTCTACCCGTAAAACAGTAACTCCTCATTCCACTTCTCCCAGCCCCTGTTAATCTCTACTCTACCTATTATCTCTATGAATTTTCCTATTATAGGTACCTCATTTAAGTGGAATCATATAATATTTGTCCTTTTTTGTGTCTGGCTTCTTTCACTTGCGTGATGTTACCGAGATTCATCCATTTTTGGCATATGTCAGAATTTTATTCATTTTATGGCTGAATAACATTCCATTATATGCATATATCACATTTTCTTTATCCATTTATCTGCTGATGGAAACTTGGGCTTTTCCTGATCTTTGGCTATAGGCCTTTAATATTTTTGACAAATTGTCCCTACAAGAAGACTTTAACAATTTGCACCAGCAGAAGTATGACTGTGCCCATTTCTCTGGTACTTATGATCACTATACTCTTTTTTTGTTTTAACAACATAATAATCAAGTATATCCTATTGTTGTTTTACTTTTCATTCCTGATAAAGACACACTATATTTGGAAAAACAAAGATAGCAGTGCAAGTCAGAAGACAATGGAATGACATCTTTGAAGTACTGAAAAAAAAAAATGTCAACCTATAATTCTATATCCAGTGAAAATTGAATTGTCTGTTTATTTCTACATGGCAAAGTAATCCGACAAATTAGCCGTCCCACCATTTAATTAAAAAAAAAACTAGAAAACTGTACAAAATAGATGAACTGTTTTCGGATATTGGGCAAAAGCAACACAGGATTACAATCCGTGAGAGAAAAGGAAAGAAAACAAATTATGTGAGCCTTTCAATTCTCCCAACTATCTGACCAGAGATACATTCCAGACAATATCACAGGAATGGGAAATCCAAGCAGAGTACAGTGGTTCTGCTGAGATAAAGGGACAGAGATTAGATTTTGGGAAGGCTGAAGAGGTGTGATTCTGTGGAAGAGAGTACTAGAGAGAAGAGAGCTATGTGAAGAAAGAGCTCCACAAATTTTCATAGTGGCCCTGTGAGTCTTTGACTGAACAATAGACTGCTCATGAATGGGAGTGAGAGGGGAGACTCCATGAAACTGGCCAAAAATCAACTATCAGGTAAAAAAATGACTGCTGAAGAATTACAAAGTGTATAATTACTGGCACTTACACAGGGATGGGAAAATTAGACTTCCAACCAGTCAGACTGAAGAGACGTTGTTGAATACTCAAGAGCATTCAGTAGAGACTTCAAAAAAGCTATGCCTTAGGAGTAGGGCACCTACAAGCCTGAGAGTAAAGCTACCCTAGACCTACCCTAACAAAGTTTAAAAACATGCCTCAAAAGTATCAAGCTGATATTCAAGTAAATTAGCTGCCTGTCAGAACAAAGCCCAACACTCTTTAAAGGAAGGAAATAAAATCTAGAAACTCAACAATGTAACATTCACAATGTCCAGCATCTAATAAAAAATTACTAGATAGGGCTTCTCTGGTGGTGCAGTGGTTGGGAGTCCACCTGCCGATGCAGGGGACGCGGGTTCGTGTCCTGGTCTGGGAAGATCCCACATGCCACGGAGCGACTGGGCCTGTGATCCATGGCCTCTTAGCCTGCACATCCGGACCCTGTGCTCTGCAACGGGAGAGGCCACAACAGTGAGAGGCCCGCATACCGCAAAAAAAAAAAAATTACTAGACGTACTCCTTGCAACCATCAAATAAATAAATAAGTAAATAAATAACATAAAAAGGGAAAATGAGATCTATAGCCAGCAGAAAAATCAGACAATAAAAATAGACCCAGAGACATTCACAAAAAGATAGACAAGATGAAAAGACAGAGGGCTATGTACCAGATGAAGGAAAAAGATAAAACCCCAGAAAAACAACTAAATGAAGTGGAGATAGGCAACCTTCCAGAAAAAGAATTCAGAATAATGATAGAGAAGATGATCCAGGACCTTGGAAAAAGAATGGAGGCAAAGATCAAGAAGATGCAAGAAATGTTTAACAAAGACCTAGAAGAATTAAAGAACAAACAAACAGGGGTGAACAATACAATAACTGAAATGAAAAATACACTAGAAGGAATCAATAGCAGAATAACTGAGGCAGAATAACGGATAAGTGCCCTGGAAGACAGAATGGTGGAATTCACTGCTGTGGAACAGACTAAAGAAAAGAAATGAAGACAGCCTAAGAGACCTCTGGGACATTAAACACAACAACATTCACATTATAGGGGTCCCAGAAGGAGAAAAGAGAGAGAAAGGACCCGAGAAAATATTTGAAGAGATTATAGTTGAAAACTTCCCTAACATGGGAAAGGAAATAGCCACCCAAGTCCAGGAAGTGCAGAGAGTCCCAGGCAGGATAAACCCAAGGAGAAACACGTGGAGATACACAGTAATCAAATTGGAAAAAATTAAAGACAAAGAAAAATTATTGAAAGCAACAAGGGAAAAACGACAAATAACATACAAAGGAACTCCCATAAGGTCAACAGCTGATTTCTCAGCAGAAACTCTACAAGCCAGAAGGGAGTGGCATGATATACTTAAAGTGATGAAAGGGAAGAACCTACAACCAAGATTACTCTACCCGGCAAGGATCTCATTCAGATTCGATGGAGAAATCAAATGCTTTAGAGACAAGTAAAAGCTAAGAGAATTCAGCACCACCAAACCAGCTCTACAACAAATGCTAAAGGAATTTCTCTAAGTGGGAAACACAAGGAAAGAAAAGGACCTACAAAAACAAACCCAAAACAATTAAGAAAATGGTCATAGGAACATAAACATTGATAATTACCTTAAATGTGAATGAATTAAATGCTCCAACCAAAAGACAGAGACTTGCTGAATGGACACAAAAACGAGACCCATATACATGCTGTCTACAAGAGACCGACTTCAGACCTAGGGACACATACAGACTGAAAGTGAGGGGATGGAAAAAGATATTCCATGCAAATGGAAATCAAAAGAAAGCTGGAGTAGCAATACTCATATCAGATAAAATAGATTTTAAAATAAAGAATGTTATAAGAGACAAGGAAGGACACTACATAATGATCAAGGGATCAATCCAAGAAGAATATATAACAATTATAAACATATATGCACCCAACATAGGAGACCTCAATACATAAGGCAACGGCTAACAGCTATAAAAGAGGAAATCGACAGTAGCACAGTAATAGTGGGGGACTTTAACACCTCACTTACACCAATGGACAGATCATCCAAACAGAAAATTAATAAGGAAACACAAGCTTTAAATGACACAATAGACTAGATAGATTTAATTGATATTTATAGAACATTTCATCCAAAAACAGAAGATTACACTTTCTTCTCAAGTGCACACGGAACATTCTCCAGGATAGATCACATCTTGGGTCACAAATCAAGCCTCAGTAAGTTTAAGAAAATTGAAATCATATCAAGCATCTTTTCTGACCACAATGCTATGAGATTAGAAATCAATGACAGGGAAAAAAACATAAAAAACACAAACACATGGAGGCTAAACAATACGTTACTAAATAACCAAGAGATCACTGAAGAAATCAAAGAGGAAATCAAAAAACACTTAGAGACAAATTACAATGAAAACACGACGATCCAAATCCTATGGGATGCAGCAAGAACAGTTCTAAGAGGGAAGTTTATGGCAATACAAGCCTACCTCAAGAAACAAGAAAAATCTCAAATGAAGAACCTAACCTTACATCTAAAGCAATTAGAGGAAGAAGAACCAAGAAAACCCCCAAAGTTAGTAGAAGGAAAGAAATCATAAAGATCAGAGCATAAATAAATGAAATAGAAACAAAGAAAACAATAGCAAAGATCAATAAAACTAAAAGCTGGTTCTTTAAGAAGATAAACAAAGTTGATAAACCATTAGCCAGACTCATCAAGAAAAAGAGGGAGAGGACTCAAATCAATAAAATTAGAAATGAAAAAGGAGAAGTTACAACAGACACCGCAGAAATACAAAGCATCCTAAGAGACTACTACAAGCAACTCTATGCCAATAAAATGGACAACCTGGAAGAAATGGACAAATTCTTAGAAAAGTATAACCTTCCAAGACTGAAACAGGAAGAAATAGAAAATATGAACAGACAAATCACAAGTAATGAAATTGAAACTGTATTAAAAATCTTCCAACAAACAAAAGTCCAGGACCAGATGGCTTCATGGTGAATTCTATCAAACATTTAGAGAAGAGCTAACACCCATGCTTCTCAAACTCTTCCAAAAAATTGCAGAGGAAGGAACACTCCCAAACTCATTCTATGAGGCCACCATCACCCTGATACCAAAATCAGACAAAGATACTATAAAAAAAGAAAATCACAGACCAATACCACTCATGAATATAGATGCAAAAATCCTCAACAAAATATTAGCAAACAGAATCCAACAACACATTAAAAGGATCATATACCATGATCAAGTGGGATTTATCCCAGGGATGCAAGGATTCTTCAATATATGCAAATCAATCAATGTGACAGACCATATTAACAAATTGAAGGATAAAAACCATATGATCATCTCAATAGATGCAGAAAGAGCTTTTGACAAAATGCAACACCCATTTATGATAAAAACTCTCAAGAAAGTAGGCATAGAGAAACCTATCTCAACATAATAAAGGCCATATACAACAAACCCACAGCAAACATCATTCTCAATAGTGAAAAGCTGAAAGCATTTCCTCTAAGATCAGGAACAAGACAAAGATGTCTACTCTCACCACTATTATTCAACATAGTTTTGGAAGTCCTAGCCACGGCAATCAGAGAAGAAAAAGAAATAAAAGGAATACAAATGGGAAAAGAAGAAGTAAAACTGTCACTCTTTGCAGATGACATAATACTATACATAGAGAATCCTAAAGATGCCACCAGAAAACTACTAGAGCTAATCAGTGAATTTGGTAAAGTTGCAGGATACAAAATTAATGCACAGAAATCTCTTGCATTCCTATACACTAATGATGAAAAATCTGAAAGAGAAGTTAAGGAAACACTCCCATTTACCATTCCAACAAAATGAATAAAATACCTAGGAATAAACCTACCTAGGGAGACAAAAGACCTGTATGCAGAAAACTATAAGACACTGATGAAAAAAATTAAAGATGCTACCAACAGATGGAGAGATGTTCTTGGATTGGAAGAATCAATATTGTGAAATGACTATACTACCCAAAGCAATCTACAGATTCAGTGCAATCCCTATCAAATTACCAATAGCATTTTTTACAGAACTAGAACAAAAAATCTTAAAATTTGTATGGAGACCTAAAAGACCCTGAATAGCCAAAGCCATTTTGAGGAAAAAAATGGAGCCGGAGGAATCAGGCTCCCTGACTTCAGACTATACTACAAAGCTACAGTAATCAAGACAACATGGTACTGGCACAAAACAGAAATATAGATCAATGGAACAGGATAGAAAGCCCAGAGATAAACCCATGCACCTAAGGTCAACTAATCTATGACAAAGGAGGCAAAGATACACAATGGAGAAAAGACAGTCTCTTCAATAAGTGGTGCTGGGAAAACTGGACAGCTACATGTAAAAGAATGAAATTAGAACACTCACTAACACCATACACAAAAATAAACTCAAAATGGACTAGAGACCTAAATGTAAGACTGGACACTATAAAACTCTTAGAGGAAAACATAGGAAGAACACTCTTTGACATAAATCACAGCAAGATCTTTTTTGATCCAACTCCTAGAGTAATGGAAATAAAAACAAAAATAAACCAATGGGACATAATGAAACTTAAAAGCTTTTACACAGCAAAGGAAACTATAAACAAGACGAAAAGACAACCCTCAGAATGGGAGAAAATATTTGCAAACAAATCAACGGACAAAGGTTTAATCTCCAAAATATATAAACAGCTCATGCAGCTCAATATTAAAAAAAACAAACAACCCAATCCAAAAATGGGCAGAAGACCTAAACAGACTTTTCTCCAAAGAAGACATACAGATGGCCAAGAAGCTTATGAAAAGCTGCTCAACATCACTAATTATTAGAGAAATGCAAATCAAAACTACAATGAGGTATCACCTCACACCAGTTAGAATGGGCATCATCAGAAAATCTACAAACAACAAATGCTGGAGAGGGTGTGGAGAAAAGGGAACCCTCCTACACTGTTGGTGGGAATGTAAATTGATACAGCCACTATGGAGAACAGTATGGACGTTCCTTAAAAAACTAAAAATAGAATTACCATATGACCCAGCAATCCCACTACTGGGCCTATACCCAGAGAAAACCATAATTCAAAAAGACACATGCACCCCAATGTTCATTGCAGTGCTATTTACAATAGCCAGGTCATGGAAGCAACCTAAATGCCCATCAAGAGATGAATGGATAAAGAAGATGTGGTACATATATACAATGGAATATTACTCAGCCATAAAAAGGAACGAAATTGGGTCATTTGTAGAGAGGTGGATGGATCAAGACTGTCATACAGAGTGAAGTAAGTCAGAGAATAACAAATATTAACGCATATTAATGCATATATGTGGAATCTAGAAAAATGGTACAGATGAACCAGTTTGCAGGGCAGAAACAGAGACACAGATGTAGAGAACAAATGTATGAACACCAAGTCGGGAAAGTGGCGGGGGCGGGGGTGGTGGTGGTGGTGTGATGAATTGGGAGATTGGGATTGACATATATACACTAATATGTATAAAACGGATAACTAATAAGAACCTGCTGTATAAAAATAATAAATTAAAAAAACCACAATAATGCTGAAATTTAAAAAAAATAGAACCAGAAATGACAGAAGTTATGGAATTAGTGGATAAGAATTTTTCAACACCTATTATTAGTTCAAGAGAAAAGAAAACAATAAATAAAATGAGGAAAGAAATAGAGACTACATAAAAGAAATGAAAAATACCACTGTATGGCCCTAACAACAAATTACACAACACAGTTGAAAGATCAGTGAACTTGAAGACATAGAAATAAGAACTATCTAAAGTGAAGCATAGAAAGAAAAGAAAGGGGGAAAAATGAACAGAGCCTCAGTGACCTGTTGGGCAATATCAAGTACACTACCATACATGTGACTTGGAGTACTGGAAAACAATAGGAACAGAAAAGGATATTTGAAGAAATAATGGCAAAAAATTCACCATATTTAATGAAGACAATATCAACACACCCAGATCAAAATGTTTGATGAACCACAAGCAGTATAAACACAAAGAAAACTATATCAAGACACAGCATTAATAAAATTGCTGAAAACCAATGAGAAAAAGGACGTCTGAAAAGAAGCCAGAGAAAAAGATCATTATGTATATGGAAGCAAATATAAGAATAACCATTAACTCTCTTCAGAGACAATTCAAGACAGAAAACAACGGAATTATACCCTTAAAAGTACTAAATGAAAAAGGTATCAATCTAGAATTCTATACCCAGTGGAAGTACCCATTAAAAATGAAAGCAAAGAAGAAATTTTAAAACAAACGAAAGCTGAAAAAATATATATCACTTGCGGGCTTCCCTGGTGGTGCAGTGATTAAGAATCCGCCTGCCAATGCAGGGGACACAGGTTCGTGCCCTGGTCCCAGAAGATCCCACATGCCACGAAGCAACTAAGCCCGTGAGCCACAACTGTTGAGCCTGCGCTCTAGAGCCCACAAGCCACAACTATTGAGCCTGTGAGCCACAACTACCGAAGCCCACGTGCCTAGAGCCCATGCTCCACAACAAGAGAAGCCACCGCAATGAGAAGCCCGTGCACCGCAAAGAAGAGTAACCCCCACTTACTGCAACTAGAGAAAGCCCATGTGCAGCAACAAAAGACCCAACGCAGCCAAAATAAATAAATAATAAAATAAATTATATATATATATATATCACTTGCATTACGAGAACCATTAAAGGAGGTTCTTCAGATTGAAGAAAGATGATACCAAGTGGAAACAGATCTACACAAAAGAATTAAGGGCATGGAAATAGTAAGCATGTGGGTAAATATAAAAGACATTTTAAAAATTTAGGGAGTTCCTTGGTGGTACGGTGGTTAGGACTCAGTGCTTTTACTTCTGTGGCCCAGGTTCTATCCCTGGCCAGGGAACTAAGATCCCGCAAGCTGGGCTTCCCTGGTGGCGCAGTGGTTGAGAGTCCACCTGCCGATGCAGGGGACACGGGTTCGTGCCCCGGTCCGGGAAGATCCCACATGCTGCGGAGCGGCTGGGCCCGTGAGCCATGGCCGCTGAGCCTGCGCGTCCGGAGCCTGTGCTCTGCAACGGGAGAGGCCACAACAGTGAGAGGCCCGCGTACCGCAAAAAAAAAAAAAAGATACATATCGTAAACCCTAGAGCAACTACTGAAAAAAATAAAGAAATATAATTAATAATAGGAGATAAAATGAAATACTAAAAATAGTCCAAGGTGAGCAGGAATAAAGAAGTAAAAATGGATAGGACAAGTAGAAAACAAATAGCATGGTGGTTGGAACTTAAACCTGACCATATCAATTGGAATTGTCTCTTTTTGGATTTTGCCTATCTTTCTATTGGAGAGGTTGTCTTTTCATGTTGATTTGCAAGAGCTCTTTATATAATAAAATATAAATCCTTTGTTATATATGTTTTCTGCCTTTAATGTTATGCTCAGGAAACCTTTCCCTGACCAAAATAGATAGCACTTTGATAAGAAGATGAGATTAGTATAAACTTAAACACTGACTCAGAAAACTGAAAATAGAATTTCCATATGATCCAGCAATCCCACTCCTAGGCATATAATTCAAAAAGATACGTGCACTGTTCACAATAGCCAAGACATGGAAACAACATAAATGTCCATCAACAGAGGAATGGATAAAGAAGATGTGGCACTTATATACAATGAAATACTACCCAGCCATAAAAAAGAAGGAAATAATGCCATTTGCAGCAACATGGATGCAACTAGAGATTATCATACTAAGTGAAGTCAGAAAGACAAATACCATATGATATCACTTATATGTGGAATCTAAAATGTGGTGCAAATGAACCTATCTATGAAACAGAAACAGACTCACAGACATAGAGAACAGACCTGTGGTTACCAAGGGGGTAGGGAGGGGGAGGGAGGAATGGACTGGGAGTTTGGGGTTAGTAGATGAAACTATTACATATAGAATGGTTAAACAACAAGGTCCTATTGTATAGCACAGGGGACTATATTCAATATCCTAGGATAAACCATAATGGAACAGAATATAAAAAAGAATATATATATGTATATAACTGAGTCACTTTGCTGTACAGCAGAAATTAACACAACATTGTAAATCAACTATACTTCAATAAAAAATAAATGAAAAAAACGTAAACACTGAGAAATAAAGAGCTGTATTTAGAAAATAAATATTGCATAGGTGAGTTTAGCTATAAAAGGCACTTAAGGGAATCAGAACATAAGGTAGAAAGAGTAATTCAGGACTAAAACATTGAGTGCTATCTTAGTCTATTCAGGCTGCTATAACAAAATACCACAGACTAGGTAGCTTATAAACAACAGAAAGTTTTTGCTCACAGTGGGAAAGGCCAAGGCAGAAGTAGGGAATTAAGAGGTAGAAACTACTATGTATGAAATAAATAAAATACAAGAATATATTGTACAGCACAGGGAATATAGCCAATATTTTATAATAACTATAAATGGAGCATAATGTTTTAAAGTTGTGAATCACTATGTTGTACACCTGAAACTTACATAATATTGTAAATCAAATATACCTTGATAAAAAGAAAAAAATGTTATTGCTCACAATTCTAGAGGCTGAAAGTCTGAGATCAGGGTGCCAGCATGGTCAAGTGAGGGCCCTTTTCCAGGTCTCAGGCTTCTTGTATCCTCACATAGTGGAAGGGGGTAGGGAGTTTTGTGGGGTCTCTTTTATAAGAGCATTAATCTCATTCACAAGGGCTCCACCCTCATGACCTAATCACCTACCCAAAGTCCCACCTCCTAATACCCTTTGGGGACTAGGATTTCAACATATGAATTTGGGGGGACATGAACATTCAGACCATAGTAACTGCCTTGATTATCTGATGAATAAGCTTGATCTCCATTGGGTAGCCCAAAGGGAACGCATTAAAGGTTGTTGTTTGAAGAAATGACACCATCAACATTGGGCTTAAAGGAAGCAAATCTTGTTGAAGATCAAAGTGTGTGGGACTGACTGGGGGAAGTGGATGGTGGAGAGAGATCTAAGTTGGAGACCAGTTAGTGTGCTTTTGCAGTAGTTCAGACAAGTAGTGACTAGGATATCCACCTAGATAATGAATAAGGATAAGAACTATATGACTACTGTAAAAACCAATAGCCTCAAGCTTCTTTCAGTTCTGGGTTTTAGACAAATTGAATCTGAAGCACCAACATCCAAATAGGAGATATTGGATAGGCAGGTTTTAGAGGTGGTCGGGTTAGAGAAAGTTTGGGAGTTATTAGCACAGAGGTAATTATTGAAATCACAAGAGTAAATGAAGTCACCAGGGGAGAATTGAGTACAGCAGAACCTTGTAGATTTCTAGAATGTTGGACTCATCCTTCCAGACTCAGACTAGTCATGTCCTCTGGGGAGCCTTCCGTGATCACCACCTGCCTGTCCCCACCCCCGGCAGATGGGGGACTTAGGAGTCCCCTCTCGGCTTGCCCCTAATAGAGTATCTTTTACACTTTATTATTGTTGAGTATTTTCTTCTTTGTTTTTCTTGAGGTTCTAGAAGGGAGATACCAAAATTTATCCAACTTTGTGTTCTCCTGGACTATAGAAGGCTCTTGAAAAATGTTTGCTGAGTTTAATCAAAATCTATGTCTTGTTGCTTTCCCCAAAAAAGAGATCCTTTAACATTTCTCTCCCCACCTCTCAGCCAATTCTGTTACCCCACTCAGCCAGTTATCTATTTGGGGTTATAATCTCCTTCCCTCCCACTGCAGTTCAGCATCTTCTTTGATTTCCAGGAGAGAATGGAAAGCATTACTGTTTCTTTTGAGAGATGGCATTACTGACAAAAAAAGGTACCCTCTCGATCCCAGATTCTCTATCCTCCTCAATTTGTAGCTCTAGGTTATAGTTGTGTAGGGAAGGGAGATCTATATATCCCATCCTGGAGTGCCTGGGATCCTGAAGAGAAAAGATTTTCTAGCTGAGTAAACCTATCTGCTAATTTCAAAACAAGCTGGAGTCTAGGGACAAGATAAGTCGCAAACATTGACCCCTCACAGTACCACCTAGTGGACAATAAGAAACTAACACATGGATTCTGAGCCTGTGAGGGTAAAAGGCCAATCCTAAAATAATTCACTTCTGGATCCCTAGAATCTTTGCTATTTACACAATAGGAGAGAGGATTCATCTGCAAGGAGGAAAGAAATGATAAGTAAATAGTAATATAGTCTCAGGATTAAAAAGAAAGCCAGGGGCTAATGTACTTCACCATAAGCAATAAGGGTCCTTGAGGAAATAATTAAACTAATATCCTTCTATTCCACCCATCCCAAATATAAAGACCAGAAGGAAAGTGTGTGTGATGCTTCAGCCCCTCAGTGTTGATTTCATCAGTGGCTTTGAGATTTATTTTCCTGCAAAGGTAAGGAAAACATCTTACATTCTAACCCAATACTCATATAGTATATACCTGAAACAAAATTATCGTGAGACATATTTACTCTTATTAAGCATCAGTCTCTGCTCTCTTATATTCTACTTAAGAAACAGTACTGGTCACAAGTTTCTAAATTGATTTCATTACCCACATATAGAAAAATACTAACCTATGTGCAAATTTTCATTTGCACATAAGTTAGTGTAATATTAATCAAGTAATTAACGTTGATTTTATGTAAGAAAATGTGCCCCTACAAAATTGAAAGCAAATTGGGACTTCACTGGCAGTCCAGTGGTTAAGACTCCTCGCTTCCACTGCAGGGAGTATGGGTTCGATCCCTGCTCTGGGAACTAAGATCCTGCGTGCCACACGGCCAAAAAAAAAAAAATCAAAATTGAAAGAAAATTTACCACATACCTTTCATGCTGCCAAGCCTTTGCACATACTTGCTCCCCACTACTTGTCTTTCTTGAGATGCCAGTCATGGTCTTAATATCCAACTTCACCATTAAGGCTCGCCATCCCCGCACTTAGAATAAACAGTTTTTCTTAGCTCTCCCTCAACTCATTGCTGATACCTCTACCACAGCACTTAATTAAATCTGACCAGTGCTTAGTGATTTACATGACTTAAGAGCTTCCTTAAATGAAGGTTCTACAATGTGTAGAATTGTGTAAAATGTGTTCCTAATTTCATCCCTCCAGACTAGTGCAATGATTGATGGGACCCAAAAAATATCAAAATAAACTTTAACCAAGCCACTAAAGATCCAGGAAATTTAAAGGTTTACTGTGGTAAATACTGTGCTTTTGCAAAGCAAATAATCTCTCCCTAATAATGACTTTTAAAGTATAGATTCCTCTATAACATCTGAACTTACAAAGCATCAAATACCTACTTATAAGCCAATTAAATCTTATTTAAGGGACTTCCCTGGTGGCGCAATGGTTAAGAATCCGCCTGCCAATGCAGGGGACACGTGTTGGAGCCCTGGTCCGGGAAGATCCCACATGCTGTGGAGCAACTAAGCCCGAGAGCCACAACTACTGAAGCCCGCGCGCCTAGAGCCCATGCTCTGCAACAAGAGAAGCCACCGCAATGAGAAGCCCACACACTGCAACGAAGAGTAGCCCCTGCTCGCCGCAACTAGAGAAAGCCCACGCGCAGCAATGAAGACCCAACCCAGCCAAAAATAAATAAATAAATTTGTATTTAAAAATCTTATTTAAAATCTTTATAATTGCATAGGGGTCTTTCTTACACAAGGGAAGTTGAACTTTTGGTCTCACACTGAGGTGCCCAATCAAGTTCTCAGTAACTGCTCAGATGTGCAAGGCATACATTTTCCCTCGTCTTCTGTTTCCCCACATAGCTTGTGTCTTCATTCATTCAGCCAAACATTTGAGAATTCACTATATTGGGCACCGGGATGCAATGATAATAAACACAATCCCAATGCTCGAGGAGCACATGATCTAATAAGGAGGAGAAGGGCTAACAAGAAAACAAGTGACAATATAATATAGTAAATGCCACCACAAATGTAAGCGTGGAGTGTTAAGGAAGCAGGTTAAGAAAGACACCTTAATTAATATTTGAGAGTAACAAAAGTCTTCCCAGAGAAGATAACATTTAAGCAGAGATCCAAAGGCTAAGAAAGAGTTGATTAGGGAGAAGGGGACAGGAAGAGTATTCTAGGCAGAGGGACTAGCAGGGGCAAAGGACTAAGGCTCAGAGAATATGGCTCATTCGATGAAATGAAACTTCAGTAGAGTTGAAGCAGTTTGACTAGAGTTAAAAGAATGGCAAGAAATGAGGCCAGATTGGGTGGAACCTTAAGAGTCAGGCTAAGAACTAAGGTTGACTTCTCCTCCGTGGGTTTCTATTCTGGCAGCTGGCTAGAAAGAAAGATTATGACAAGTGAAGGTGTGGAAATCAGAGGGTATGCGAAAATTAAGTGACAGCTCTTTTTGGCTGTAAATTCCTCTTCCTGTGTCATTAGTTTGCCCCACAATGCCATCTTGGGATGGCATCTGAGAAGGTAAAATTTCAAAAGAGCTGTCCCAGGAATTCTCTGGTGGTCCAGTGGTTAGGACTCGGCCCTTTCACTGCAGTGGCCCGGTTCAATCCCTGGTGGGAGAACTAAGATCCTGCAAGCCCTGCGATGCGGCCAAAAAAAAAAAAAAAAAAAATTAGGTCAATGACCTTCAGAAGTAAACAGTAAGGGAGATACTAGGGCCCCACTGCTATGCAGCACAATAATGATGATACGTGTAAATTAATATCAGATTAAATTTGTTCTAAGTTTCGTTTTATTATATCAATAATTTCTATTCACTGAAGTCTGAGCAAACGTGTACAGAAGTCAGTGTTGCTAATTTGGTGATACACATTATTTTTAAAAATCAAAAAGAATATTACTCTCAATACTTATCTTCCTGTGCCAAACTGAAGGGGATAAAACACCTACTAGAAGCTGAAAAGAAGAGAGGCAAAACATGTTGTCTACTTGAGTTTATTCTGTTCTTTAAAAAAAAAAAAAAAAAGAGGTTAGGGATGGAGGGGGAAATAACCCATAAACACTGTGAACAGGAACCAAGACTCCAAGACTTGGGCGTACTCCCCCTACCCTCAACCTCAGTTCTCCAAGAGACTCCCACCCACCCAATTTTTTTTTAAACAAGACACCCAAATCAGCAGCAAAGGTACCTGGGATAGTCACTGAGATTTTGAACACTGGGAATGGGGAGAAAAGTCCAAAAAAATAGGAGTTGGGAAAAAAAGGGAAGGAATGAGGGAGAGGCTAGGCTCTGGAGGACGGAATTGGGCCATGAGAGGTGAAAGTGAGCCAGTACAGGGGTACCCCTTCTGACTGCTGCTGCCCACATTCCCCAGGACCCCAGAGAGCCCCATGGTTTGTTCTGCTGTCCATCCTCTATTCCCCAAAGGCCTCACAGGCCCAGCTCCAAGTCCTCTAGCTCCTCCTCCAACGCCCTCCTCCTCGCTAGCTTCTCCAGCTGCTCTTTGCTGGGCTGGCTGATTTCCCCAGCCTGGATCCGCTGCTGCAGCTCTTCCACCTGCCGAAGCTTCTTCTTTAGGTTCTTTATCTTCTTGGCCTTCTCAGCGGTGGCAGCTGAGTCAGGCTGGTCGGAGGCAGCTGCAGGCGCTGCCCGGGAGGCCTGTGGGGCACTGGGGACCTGGGCTGTCTCTCCCAGGGACACCTTCTCGAGAGTCCGGCTCAAGGCCTCCGCCTCCCCTTTCTCTTGCTGCTGCCGCCTCTTCTCCTTCCGCTTCAGGTTGCGTTTGGCTGTCTTGGAGAGGCCTGGTTCACCACCTTCCGGCCTGGATGGGGTGACCGGAGCAGTGGCCTCCGGGCTCAGGCCGGGAGGCAGTTCTGGTTTACTCTTGAAAAACTTCACATACTTGTTCTCATACCTGCGGGGAACAGTGTCAAAGAATCACTGACTTTTCGAGCCCTTTTCCCAACCTTGTCATTTATTTCACCCTTTTCACTTTCCTGCTTCCTTCCTCTGCCTCTGGCCCCTCCCCAACTTTCCTCTGCTCTGCAGGTTGTAGGATCCCTAGGTCCTAAAGCTCTGGATCTCTGAATGCTATTTACAGGTTCTGCTGAACAGAGGCCATAGCAACAGGACTTGTCAGTCACTTGGTTACTCATCCCTCACTCATCCCTGAATCCCAGCCCCCTCCTTCCCTTTCCTAGGATCCTGGGATCAGGAAATTCTTCCCTGATCTCATAGGCACACATGTTCTTTCTTGCTGTAGGGACCCCATTAAATACTCCCTCCTCACGCCTAACCACGCACACTGGGACCTCCTCCTGGGGCACATAGCCTTCTTTCACCCTCCGCTGCTTTCGCCAGGTCCCGTCAGGTCGCTGCGTTGAAGCGATGTACTTGCCTGAAATAAGGGAATTAAATTAGAGAGTTACTCTTTCTAATTTTCAAAGAGCCCCCAAGGTGAAAGAATGCATGAATGCACACAGCATCCCCCAGCACCTTCCACTAAATGCATCCATTAAGGCATTCTTTTCTCATATCAACCTTCAATCCCACTCTCATTATTTACTGAGTGCCTATAAACTGTATAATACACCATCCCTGCCCTCAGGGAGTTTCTACTTTTATAATCTAGTTGGCAAGACAGGGCAGGCATAGAGGAAGTTTAAAAAAAACAAAACAGCATGAGGACATCAAAGGACAGTACATGAATAAGAGGCTAAAAAGGGCAAAAACAAGAATCATAGGAAGGAGAAATGACCAGGGATGTAGAAAAGGGGAAGTTTTATTAAGGTGGATGGTGAAAAATAGGTTAACTTTCAGGAATCCATACTGTAGATATAAAAGCACCAGTACACAGGCTATATGTAAAGATGTTTGCATTATAATAATGTTGTTGCATTATTTAAATTGGCAAAAAGCTGAAAGCAACTTGAATGACCATCAATAGATGAGTGACTAAATAGACGTGGGTCATCCACATGATGGAACACCGTGCCGTTATGAAAAAGAATGTTAGATACAGATGTACTGACCTTGAATGGTATTCATGATATACTAAGTGAAAAAGCAAGTTGCAGAATAATGCGTAAAGATCCTTAAACTTTTTTCAGAATCCCCCATATGCTCTTATTTTGTAATATTATGCATTTCACTGTGCAATCTTTTTTAAAAAAATCACATCCGTTAATCTCATCAGAAAACCCTTTACTGAAAAGCTGTCACGCTTCCAGTGGCAGTTACAAGTTTTCCAAAATTCTAATTTCCACTTGAAGGCTTGAATCTTATCCCTGGCAACAAACACTGAGAGTTGTTTTCCTTGAAATGACAGGCTCACTTCTTTCATTTTTCAGGAAAATGCCTATCAGGTACTCAGGTCTGAATTACTATAGTTTGTCAGTGGGTCCTTCAAGGAAAAATAGAGTTCCATGAAAAGGAAGCTTGTTTAGCTTACAACTCCAACAACTGCGCCAGTGCTTTTCCTTGAGACACCACTTCAGTGTGCAGCAGTGTTTCATGCTTACTTCCCATTTAATTCACAGAGAGCTCTAAAAAGATGTTTAATTTTCAGTTATGAGTAAGTTCTGGGGGTATAAGGTACAGCATGGTGACTATCGTCAGCAAAACTGAACTGTATACTTGAAAGTTGCTATGAGAGTAGAGTTTCAGTGTTCTCACCATAAATCAATGAAAAGGTAATTATGTGAGGTAAAGGATGTGTTAACTAACCTTATTGTGGTAAACCTTTCGCAATATATATGTGTATCAAATCATCACCTTGTACACCTATAACATTGTACACAATGTTAAATGTCAGTCATATCTCAATAAACCTGGAAAAATAGATAAAAAGATGTGTATTAAAGAGCCAGGGTTTAATAAAATTAATAATTTTTATTGCATCATCAAGGATACTCTTAAGTGAAACTGGCATTATTTACTGCAAGCATGTGGCAGTGAAGAACACAATGACCAGTACGGTTTGGTGCCACCACCTTGATTAATGCTAAGAGGCCAGCAGTTTTACCCACCATTGCTTTTGTACCCTCAGTGCAAATGTCAACCCAGTAAAAGGGCAAATAACATCTCAGTATATTATCAAAATAGTTATGCTTGCAGACCTCCTGATAGGGTCTTAGGGAATCCCCAAGGGTCCTGGACAACATTTTGAGAACTGCTGGTGTAGAGGGTGCTCCCACTCTTTTTGGGGCAAGGAGCAGCACTTAGAGGTCCAGACAGTTTGTGTATAGGGGCAAAGAGAAAGGTGTGGAAGGACACATACCAAGATACCAAGACTTTAATGCTGGTTACCTTAAGAGGGATAACCTGGAAGAAGAGGTGGTAGAAACCATTAAGCTTTAATAACATATTCCTAAAAAAAACACACATATATATTTATATCTTGTGTTAGTCTTGTTTTTCTTTTTTTTTTAGTATAACTTTTTTTAGTATAACTTGTTAAAAAAAAAAAGGAAAAAGAAGAAAATAAAAAAGGTTAACAAAATAAAAAGTCCAGTCCAGAGCCTCCCAGGGGGATTATACATTGTTACATGAATTGGGTTTTTGTTCAAAAGGCAAATATCATTAATAAATTAAAACTAAAACAAAAAATGTTAAAGAAAATGGGTAAGATCTGACAGGTAGAGGGGATGGGAGAAAGAACAAACATGCGCCAAGAAAGGCTTGGATGTGGGGATGGCCTGAGTATGTAAAGAACAGAAAACAGAGGAGCCCAGGAGAACCAGACAGTTCATGATGGGGAATAACATGAAGCTAGGTTGAAAATTAAAAATGGGGCCAGACTTCAGAAAGCCTTAAAAACAAGGTCAAGGAATTTGGAATTTATCTGGTGAATAAAAGAGGGCCACTGAGAATATTGTTTGCTGAGCTGCAACAGTTTAGAGACAAGAGTAAAAATTCAAGAATGAAAAAACAGGGACTTCCCTGGTGGCCCAGTGGTTAAAAATCCACCTGCCAATGCAGGGGACACGGGTTTGAGCCCTGGTCCAGGAAGATCCCACATGCCGTGGAGCAACTAAGCCCGTGCACCACAACTACTGAAGCCCGTCCACCTAGGGCCCGTGCTCTGCAACGAGAAGCCACTGCAATGCGAAGCCCGTGCACTGCAATGAAGAGTAGCTCCCGCTCACCGCAACTAGAGAAAGCCCGCGCACAGCAACAAAGACCCAATGCAGCCAAAAAGAAATAATTAAAAAAATAATCATCTTTCAAAAAAACGACTGCAATAATCCTGGCATGAGAGACAGAACTAACTGAGAATGGAAAGGAAGAGAATGATGCCAGCCACGTTACCAAAGGATCAACCTCACTTGGTAATTCACTGACTGGGGGAAGCGTAAAGAGGTTAAAGCCAAAGGCACTTCAACACACTTCGTTTTAGCAATGCCAATCTTGAAAATTTAGCATAAGGAAATAATTCCAACAGGAAAAAACGAAAACAGAAAAAAGAAGAAAGGGACAGTAATCATGTGAAAACTATGGCATTATTTATAAATAGCTAAAAATTAAAAACAAACTTCACATCCAGTTATACAGGAATGGTTTATAATATAGCCATTAAAAATGACCAAAAAATTTAAATCATTAATATGATATAACGGAATACAAAACATAAAGTTAGGTCTTCCCTGGTGGTGCAGTGGTTGAGAGTCCGCCTGCCGATGCGGGGGACACGGATTCGTGCCCGGTCCGGGAGGATCCCACATTGCCGCGGAGCGGCTGGGCCCGTGAGCCATGGCCGCTGGGCCTGCGCGTCCGGAGCCTGTGCTCCGCAAAGGGAGGGGCCACAACGGTGAGAGGCCCGCGTACAGCAAAAAAAACAAAAACAAAACATAAAGTTATATACGCTATGATTTATTATTAAATGTTATGCATATTCATAAGTTTAGAAAAGGTGCAATACGAAAAGTTATGTTGGTGATTGGCTTATAAATAACTTTTCCTTTTAAAAATTCCAATTAATGTTGTTGCTATATTGTAGGTTTTTAAAAATCTGATTTTGGGTTTCAAATCCAAGCGGCTTTGGAGACACAAAGGAGAGTGAAATTACTTTTGACCAGGTAAAGTAAAAATTTTATGGAGGACAAAGCATCTTTGTGATCTTTGGAAGATGAGCAGGATTTAGACAGGTGGACGTGGGGGTGTGGTTATGAGCAAAGACGAGAAAGGGAAGTATTTCAGGCTTATAGGACAACATAAACAAAGGGACAAATCAGACTAGTCATTCCCCTACTTAAAATTCTTCCTGGATTCCTGTTGCCCTTAGGGTATTTACATGGAAGATGGAACCACACACAAAGGCCTTCTTGACCCAGCTCTTGCTAGTCTCCAGCCTCTTCACACCCAGTCATTCACACTCTCTGCTCCAGCCACTGAAATAGTCACAAATCTCACCTGACTGTGTCTTTATTCTCTACGCCTTTTTGCTTTTAAAACAATCTTCCTTTGGCTTGGAATAGACTTTCCTTGATTCTTATCTTAGTTAACGCCTATTGATCTTTAAAGGTCCAGTTCAAGTATAAACTCCTCAGTGAAGTCCTTCACGACCTCACCAACCCAAACCAGTTTAGAAGTTGCCCTTTGTGCACCCACGGCACCTGGTGTGGCCTTTTATCATGATCTAATGTTTAAAATAATTGTTTGCCTGCTTAAGAGCAGAAACTTTGCCTTTGATCTTTGAAGGAAAGGGCCTGGTCCATGAAAGACTGTAATTAATTCAAATTAATGAATAAATAAAGTTAAGCATCATATTAGGGAATAGCAAGAATCCAGTATATTTTGGCAAAAAGCATATGTAATGGAAAAAGAGACTAGAGGTAAATTAGTCAGAATATGAAAGGTATCCAATCTCCTCTTGAGTTTGGACTCAAGCTTCAGAAGGTGGCAGAACACTGAAGGCCATTAAGAGAGTGCATATGATCTGCACAAAGCATTGCTTTAAGAAGATTAACCTGAAAAATGTGTAACATAAACTAAAGGTAGAAAAAAATGAAAGCAATAGCTGCAATGTGAGAAGACTTGATTTAAATGGTCTCTATAAGTGTTGAAAAGAAAATGAAAGAGAAATTCATTATGAAGAATAAGTAGTCAGGATCTGAAGACTGCCAAGATTTGAATGAGAGAGAGGAAATCATTGTGCTACAGTGGATTTAATCTGGTGCTTTTCACGTTTTCTCTTATTTTTCACAACATCCCTGTGGGCATGTAGTGCATATAGTAATAACATTATTCACACATGGATTTTAAATGTTTATTGAGTACTTGCTGCTGTGGCGGGCAATGTAACAGGAGCTAGGGATACAACAATGAATGAATAAAGCAAGCAAGGGTCTTGCCTTCTTGGAGCATGCATTCTAATTAAAAAGAAAGGTAGACCAAAAAAAAAAAAAAGAAAGAAAGAAAGAAAGGCAGGGCTTCCTTGGTGGCGCAGTGGTTAAGAATCTGCCTGCCAATGCAGGGGACATGGGTTCGAGCCCTGGTCCAGGAAGATCCCACATGCCGCAGAGCAACTAAGCCCGTGCGCCACAACTACTGAGCCTGCGCTCTAGAGCCTGCGAGCCACAAATATGGAGCCTGCGAGCCACAACTACTGAGGCCCACGTGAAACAACTACTGAAGCCTCTGTGCCTAGAGCCTGTGCTCTGTAACAAGAGAAGCCACTGCAATGAGAAGCCTACGGACCACAACGAAGAGTAACCCCTGCTCGCCGCAACTACAGAAAGCCCATGCGCAGCAAGGAAGACCCAACGCAGCCAAAAATAAATTTATTAAAAAAAAAAAAAAGTCCATAGGAGAAGACAACTTTGTGAAAGTAACTAATTCAATTCTAGACAGGCAGTGTTTTTACATGGAATTAAGGAGAAAGGGACAATGCTAGAAACATACATTTAAGTACACTGCAGAGATTATAGTTGAAGCCTTAAGACTAGTAAAGATGGCAAAGGCGTGGATGGACCTAGATCCTCTCATACAGAGTGAAGTAAGTCACAAAGAGAAAAACAAGTACCATATATTAACGCATATATGTGGAATCTAGAAAAACGGTATAGATGATCTTATCTGTAAAGCAGAAATAGAGACAGAGACGGAGAGAACAAATGTATGGAAAACAAGGGAGAAAGGGCAGGGTGGGTGGGATGAACTGGGAGATTGGGATTGACATATATACAATACTATGTATAAAATAGATGACTAATGAGAACCTACTGTATAGCACAGGGAACTCTACTCGGTGCTCTGTGGTGACCTAAATGGGAAGGAAATCCAAAAAAGAGGGGATATATGTATACATATGGCTGATTAACTTAGCTGTACAGCAGAAACTGACACAGCAGTGTAAAGCAACTACACTCCAATAAAAAAATTAAATAAATAAAACACAGCAAAAAAAAAAAAAGAAAAAGATGGAGTGTGAGAAAAGATAGGGCAGAAGCTTCTTGAATGGCCATCCTAACTGGAAGCCCTCAGAGATACAAATAGCCCATTATCACAAAGGAATACCTATTTTATGTTATCTGGTTTCAGTCTCTGGCCTTGATGGTATCCAAGGGTACAGTCAAAAAAAAGGGAGAGGTTTGCTGATTCCTAACCCTAGAAATAAAAACCATGGGCAGAATACCATGATTTTCAGCAGCATCTTTGAGAGAACCAGAAACTAGAGGTTAGAGACTGCTACTATAAGAACTTTGTAAGCTTTGTTATTTCCCCACATCTGCTATTTTGTAATCCTCAATCTATTTCCTTAAGCTGAAAAGGGCTTTGTTTTCAGGGGTGGCAGGAAGACAGTGAAGAGACAACACAGCAAGGCTTGAAAGAACTCCAAGGGGTTAGGTGGAAGTGACTCTTAAAGGTGTGCTGAATCCCTGGGGCCTGTTTCAAAGTTAAGAAAGGAGATCTGGGTCACAGATCCGAGCCTGAGGATGACCTGAGGGCCAACAATTATAAGACTTAGATGTGGTTTCTTTTTTTTCTTTTTTTTTTTTATTAGTCATCCAGACATGGTTTCTAACATAGAGAAAATATTAAAAAGAAGATCCAATCTGGAGGAATGACCCTGGAAAAACAGTCATGATTATTTTCCTCAAAGAAGAAAAGGTGTCAGCAACACTAGGAAATAATCCTTAGAAAAAAAGGACCAGGACAGTACTACTCCATGGAGACAAAAAGAGTTTGAAGTAACGGCAGGTGATTAACAGTATTAAATATTACAGAGAGATTAAGGAAAAGCAGAACTGAGTAGGAAAAGGTTATTGATTTTGGAAATTTGGAAATCCCTAATTATGTTCAAGAATACAGCCTCAGACAAGTAGAGTGGTCAGAAGCCAGACTATAATTAAGTGCAATGAATGTTTATTGAAAGCCTCCTATGAGAAAAATACTATATGAAGTGCTACAGGGATTATCAAGATCAGTAAAATGGCCCCTACTTTCAAGAAATTTACAGTTTAAGTAAGGAAAAAGGTGGGCGAGTTAGGCAAACAAAGAATAAGACAAAAGTATAAATGTCTTAGGTATCCCTAAGAGACACTGACACATAACTAATAGGAGATTTCAAGAGAATAAATAACCACACCCCATTTGATGGGGGAAGGTGACAGGAAATTAGGAAAATCTCAGGGACTTGGCCTCAAAGAGTAGGAAGCAGTAGTAATAACAACAGTAAATCAGTGGCTGATATTTTTGCAGGCAGAGAAAGGAAGGGAAAGGGCATTCTAAGAATAACAACAAGCAAAATGATGGCAGTGTAAAACTCACAGTATGTTAAGAACAATTAGGAAAGAATGTTTATTAATGAGTGGGTACTTTACACCAGGAACTTTACATACACTACCTGACTGAATCTAGACAATAGGTAGATTATTATGATCTACAGCTGAGGAAATAGCCTTCAAGAGGTTGAAGATATGTCCAGGATCACAAAGGCAGCATGTAGCTGCAGTCTGAACTCAGTCCTGACGCCAAAGCTTACATACCAGAACATTCCTATTCAACCTGTTTTATACTATACTGCCCAGTTTCACTAAAGGGTTTAGGCAGAGATATAGTATGTGATGATACTGTATTGAAAAGTGGTTTGTGCTCATATTAGAGAGGAGTATCTTAAATGTAAAAGTGAATGGTCCATATGTAAATTTGAGAGTCAATTCCAAAAAGATAACAGCAGCTACCCTTTATTGAGTGCTTGCTTCATGACAAGGATAGTACTCAGTGTTTTTTTTTTGTATATATATATATATATATATATATATATATATATATATAATTTTTCTTTTTTAAGATTTTTTTGACATGGACCATTTTTAAAGTCTTTATTGAATTTGTTACAATATTGCTTCTGTCTTATGTTTTGGTCTTTTGGCTGCGAGGCATGTAGGATCTTAGCTCCCTGACCAGGGATTGAACCCGCATCCCCTGCATTGGAAGACGAAGTCTTAACCACTGGACTGCCAGGGAAGTCCCTGTTTATATACATTACTTCATTTTCACAACTCCATGAAGGATTATTCGTTTCACAGATGATGAGAAATTTAATAATTTGCCCAAAGTTACACTGTCAGTAAACTGCAGTAGAATTCGAATCCAGGCTGTGGGTTCCAAAGGCTGTGCTTTTTACACTACTATTGTGTATTGTGTTATAAGTGAAGAATACCAGAAAGTTCAACCTCACTAGTAATCAAAGGAAATACAAATTAAAACAATAAAATATCATTTTTACCTATCAAAGCAGTAGAATTTTTAAAGATCAGAATACCAGTGCAGTCCAAGAAGTGATGAAACCAGTATATTCATATACTGTCAATGGTAAAACCCTTCAGAAAGCAATGTGGGGGCTTCCCTGGTGGCACAGTGGTTGAGAGTCTGCCTGCCGATGCAGGGGACACGGGTTCGTGCCCCGGTCCGGGAAGATCCCACATGCCGCAGAGCGGCTGGGCCCGTGAGCCATGGCCGCTGAGCCTGGGCGTCCGAAGCCAGTGCTCCGCAATGGGAGAGGCCACAACAGGGACAGGCCCGTGTACCGCAAAAAAAAAAGAAAGAAAGAAAGCAATCTGGCTAACTAAGAGAGAGAGTATAAGGTAGTCCTAACATACAGCAGCATTTCCTAAATATTGTTATGTAATAAAACACTACTTCTGTAAGATATTGTAACACTACTTCTGTAAGGTTACCCCCCAAAAATTGTTAAATAAGTTTGAGAAATTCTGGGTTAAACATAGGAAAAAAATTTTTTGTTCTTATCAGCAAGACTTAAATGAGTTATGTTCTCGTTCATGTGAATATTCCAATGGAAATGTGGTTTACAGTGTTTCCCAAATTTATTTGACCACAGGAAGCTTATTTTTATTTTAGTTTTTTATTTTACAGCACATCTCACAGGACTACTAAGTGTTCTGAGAATCATACTTGGGGAAGTACAGCCATTCGGTATGATCCAAATTATGTTAAATAGATATGCTATATATATGCAGAGAAAGAAAAACTAAAAGGAAATGTAATTGTAGTTATCTTTGGGCTCTGCAATTACCAAATATGCATGGGACTTATATTTTATACTAGTTATGAAAATATTTTCCAAGTTTTCTACAATCAATATAAATTAATTTTATAATTACATAAAAATAAATAAAAGTTTGTATCCTCCAATCCAGTAATTCGACTTTTGAGAAATCTGTCCTAACAAAATAACCCTAGGGCTTCCCTGGTGGCGCAGCAGTTGAGAGTCCGCCTGACAATGCAGGGGACACGGGTTCGAGCGCTGGTCTGGGAAGATCCCACATGCCGCGGAGCAACTAAGCCCGTGAGCCACAACTACTGAGCCTGCGCTCTAAAGCCTGCGAGCCACAACTACTGAGCCCATGTGCCGCAACTACTGAAGCCCGCATTCCCGGAGCCTGTGCTCCGCAACAACAGAAGCCACTACAGTGAGAGGCTCGCGCACCACAACAAAGAGTAGCCCCCACTCGCTGCAACTAGGGAAAGCCCGCGCACAGCAACGAAGACCCAATGCAGCCAAAAATAAATTAATTAATTTTAAAAAAAGAGAAAATAACCCTAAATGCAGACAAAAATTTATGCACAAAAATATTCATAGAGTTCTTATAACAAAAATTCTGGAAACAATCTAGAAGTCCAATAACAGAAGAAAGGTAAGAGAGGGTGTATGCCCAAATAATAAAACACTCTGCCAGTATTTTAAAAGATGTTTTCAAAGAGTTTTTAATAGCAAAGAAGAATACTTATGTCGTGAGGTTAAATGAAAAGGCAACACATAAAAATGTAAATACCGTCTGATTAAAAAATGTTTTAAAAATGCACAGAAAAATAGAGATCAGAAGGGTATATGCCAAATTGAACAGTGGACAAATTATATTGAACAAAAATTAAATAATTAAATTTGTACTTAAGGAGCAGTAATCTGGTAACAGTGTGTCAAATGAACTGAAACAGAGAGAGACAGAGGTAGGACAACTGTTTAGGAGGTCACAGCAATATTTGCAGGATAAAGGAAACTAGAATTTTATCAGGCACTTAGACTGACTCAAGTACTCTGCTTGATACTTTACACATGTAATCTATTCTAATCCATAATCTTTATAACAGTAATAATTACAGAACTATTTCTTGGGTACTTTCTATGTGCTAGACATGTACATTATTTCATTTAAATTTTAATTCTCACAATAATCCTATGTTGTAGGAGTTATTATTCCAATTTCATTGATGAGAAAACTAAAACTTGGATTCCCTAGGCTTAAAATTCCCAGGCCATGTAGCTAACAAGCATTGAAGATGGGATAAGGGTAACAGCAGAAACAGAAAATGATACTTTGACAACTGGAGGGTGGGGGGGTAGAAGAGGGAGTAAAAGACAATGCAAAAACAACACCCCAGTTCATTTTGTTAATAACAACAAAAACACCTAGTGCTCTGATCTTGGTTTCCCACACCATTCTTAAGTAAAAGGAACAAGGGCTCCTTAGAGAAATAGCTGATTCTAGGACTGGGCCAGGAAATATGCAAGATGAGCCTGGAGCAGCTTCTAGTGCCAGAAAGTAAGAAAGAGCTAACAAAACAAAACAAACAAACAAAAAAAACCTACACTGATGGGGATATGTCAAAGGGACACAGGGCCAACTAAAAGAGCTCCCAATGTTCAAAGCTGAAACATTTGAGCAATACAATAAATAACCCGAAGTTCATATTGATACACATAACTGACTGAATAAATAAATGGCAGAAAAGAATAATAAATAAATAAATAAATGGCAGAGAAGAGACAAATCTGTGCAAAAGAATTTCAAATGATGTGTATAAATACTCCATCCTTAAGGAAGGTAGCATAACTCCCCACTCTTTAAGTGTGGGCTGTGAATAGTGACTTTCTTAAGAGTACAAAATGGAAAGGAGAAGGGGAAAAAAGTAACTTTACAGTGGAGAAACTTTATAAACACTACCTCAGTCAGGAGATCGTGGTAAATATCAGGAGTAAAAAAATCTTTGTGATACTATGTATCCTCAATACATAGTATATGTACTATGATGAAAACCTCACTTTACTTCTATGGTCCTCCCCTAAAAAACACATAACCTCAGTCTAATCATGAGACAAACATCAAATTCCAATAGAGGGGCATCCTACAAAAATAACTGACCAATACTCCTCAAAACTGTTAAAGTCATCCAAAACAAGGAAAGTCTGAGAAACTGTCACAGCCAATAGGAGTTTAAGGAGACATGAGAACTAAACGTAATATGGGATCCTGGAACAGAAAAAAAATTAGGTAAAAACTAAGGAAATCTGAATAATGTATGGACCTTAGTTAATAACAATGTATGAATATCGGTTCATTAATTGCAATAACGATACCATACTAATGTAAGATGTTAATAACAGGGGAAACTGAGTTTAAGGTATATGGGAACTGTATCATTTTCTCAATTTTTCTATAAATCTAAAACTGTTCTAAAAAGTAAAGTCTATTTAAAATAAAGAAAGAGAGAAATGATGCAATAAGCTGATCTTGGGTTGGCTAGAACAATGGTGCCTTTAACAGAAATAAGGAAGGAAAAACTGATATCGATTATGGTCAGACTGGATTTAAGGTGTGACAGTATATCCAAGAATGAAAGCTACTCACCAAACAATTAGAACTGACAACTCAGGAGAGAGGCTAGTGCTAGAAAGAAACCATTTTGAAGAGTTAAGGAACAGGGAATTCCCGGCAGTCCAGTCCTTAGGATTCGGTGCTTTCACTGCTGTGGCCCAGGTTCAATCCCTGGTCAGGGAACTAAGATCCTGAAAGCCGCAAGGCCAGAAAAAAAAAGTTAAGGAACAAGTAAGCAGTGAGGAAATGGAAATAGTATGTGTGGACCTGATATTCAAGAAATCAGGCTATGAAGAGGAAAGAAACAGAAATAACAGACCTTGATTTCTCAATGAAACAGAAAATGAGGCCATCTGCCACAAGAAGGGGAATTAAAAGGGAAAGTCACCGAGAGTTGAGAAAGGTAGGGGAAATAGCCATGGTAGAATGTAAGCAAACCAACAAAGAAGAATTGGAGAAAAGCTGTGATCTTGGCAGAAGTTAACATTAAGTTATATTATACTGAATGTGCTACTGTCTGTGCCTTTTCTCTAGCCATGTGCTGTGGCCTAGAAGCTGAAGCCAAGAAAACAGTTGATGGGTATGATTCAAGATAACAGAAGTGCTTGCTTAGTATTGAAGATCAAAATGAATGAGGAAAGCAATGAGGATAGTGACTGTTCACAGAGGTCTAGCAGGGTAGCATCAAAAGTAGTCATGAAGGGCTTCCCTGGTGGCGCAGTGGTTGAGAGTCCGCCTGCCTATGCAGGGGACACGGGTTCGTGCCCCGGTCCGGGAAGATCCCACATGCCGCGGAGCGGCTGGGCCCGTGAGCCATGGCTGCTGAGCCTGCGCGTCCGAAGCCTGTGCTCCGCAACGGGAGAGACCACAACAGTGAGAGGCCCGCGAACCGCAAAAAAAAACAAACAAAAAAGTAGTCATGAAGATACTGGTAGACTCAATGAAATGGGAAAGGTCAAGGACCAGAGAACCTAAGGAGGGCAAAAAGCTGATTCTATGGGCATGTGGAAGTAAAAAAGGTGACTGGGTAAGGAAGCTAAAATAAGTGATGGGGAACACCTGAAGGGGGAAGCAGTGTCATAGGTGATGTCCTATGTGGTAGGATATGTAGTAGGTCCAGATTGTAGTGATTCTAATGTGTGACTGGTTTGAAAATTCAAAGGAAAGTTAATGGTCTCATGCTGAGGAACTATACAATAAGAGTATTCCAAAGATGCTGAAGACACTGAGAATGAGTGGAGACACTGAGAAACAGAATAAAAGAAAAGAAAAAAGAAAAAGATATGCTACATCAGGGTCCTTGTGGGCAGTGAATGGGCAGGTTTTAGAGAAAATGCTATAATTGCATGGCAGTACCTTCCATGAGACTTACAGTGACAGTGGTAGATCAATGATCTGGAAGTAGTAAGAGAAAGCAAAAAAGCAGTGTGATTCCTTCTCTTCCACACAGTCACAGAGAACAGAAGATACCTCTTGGTGGGAGGGTAGGGTGAGATGTGATATCTGGATGTCCGTTAAATCAGTTTAAAGAAAACGATTAAGAATAAAGAGAAGTGTACTGGACAATGAGTATCCAAAGCACACATTAAAAGAAGCAAACTAAAGAAGTACCTACTATGTAGAGAGCAAGAGAAGAGGTTGTACCACTTTGAAAGGTGAGGTTGCAGAGAAGTAGCAGAGACTTGGGTTGTCATTAGATACCATAGGAGAGGTGGGTTGAGATGTAAGTAACATGGAAAACAAGCAAAGCAAGAGGCATAAAAGGTACATTTTAAAACAGACCCCATGTACCAAAGCACACACACGCTGTCACTTCTACAGAATACACATACACAATGAGGGCTACAAAAAACAGTAATACTTTGCCTTGCACAGCGTTTTATAAATTGCTTTCACATATACTATCTTATTTGACTGTCACTGGGTAGATATGCACATTTTTCTGAAGGTGGGGAAATTAGGATGGGCTATAGCCAAAATGAAAATCTTCATTTTCAGTTTTCAACACATAAACCTCACATACACAACAGATATTTCAGCGTCTCAGTCAGCCAGGTTGGAAAATCTTCTCTGATCAGAAGGCACAGTGGGTTCTGTAAACTTGTCACACGGCTTGAGAGGCCACTAGACACCTTCTTGTTCACCTTCTACCACCTTAGATCCCTCAACTCCCATCACCATCGCCAGAGAAGGTACAGAAGGGTGGTGCCATCAAAGAGAAAACTCTAGCTGAAAGTTGTATTAGGTCCCTCTTCCCTTCACACCTCTGTACCTCAGTGACCCAACAATGAAAATAAGGGAGAGTGGAAAAAAGAACTATGTAGCAATAAGGAGGTCTCCAACAAATATAGCTTCAAGAAAAAGAATTTAAACGGGGCTAGGGTAGGGCAGAAAGCAGGCACACTGAGAGATGGGGGAGGGGGAGGGGAAGAGGGGGAGAGCAGGAATTGGAGGGAACTGTGTAGGAGCCCCCAAGCCTGAAAAACCCAAAAGAGATATGGCAGCTCCAACTTCTGGACGAAAGCTAAGAGCCCGTGAGGGTCCTGGAGCAAGGTCCAGCATTGAAGGACCCCACGGTTTGGGTGACCGGAAGCGGAGACCCCCCAAACACGAGACCAGAAGGGGGCGCAGGTGACACCCCGTAGGAGAGAATGAATGGGGAAGGCGGTCCGGAGGGCGGGGCAAAGGAGGGGCCCCGGGATGGGCGGGGCACAGACCCCTTTCCAAGTCCGAACCCCTACCCCGAGAGCCCGGGGAGAAGCGGCTCCACATCTCCCGCACTCACCGCCGGTCTCATCAGTTACATAGGGAGTCGCCATCTTGAAAACGCAAACCACTTCCGGCGTGAGCGGGCTGGGGTCCCGCCCCCCTCCCCACCGGAAGTGGAGTCCTGATCGTAGCAAGCCACCATTTTAGTCTTAAAGGAAGAGTGCACCATTTCATGGACAGCAGTGAAGGAGGAGGAATGGGGTAGAAGCTGAAGACTCTAAAAAATAAGAGCTGTGGGCTCTTTTACTGCCACTGATAGCATTAGGGAGCGCCTGCTGCGTATACAGCAGTTCTCTGGGCGCCGAGAGAAGTTCCGAGGCACAGCCCCTCTCCTCAAGGCACTCTTCGACTGTCTAGGACCTGCGGGAGAAAAGGGGGCAAGGCCCACCTGCATCCAGAAAGGGCGGGGGGCGGGGGGCGGCTAATAAATGAGGAAAAGAAGAATATTCAGGCCCTGGCCTTCATCCAGGTCCCAGAGCAGCTTGGGGACATAGGACGGGACA
Organism: Monodon monoceros; assembly: GCF_005190385.1. Lineage (NCBI taxonomy): Eukaryota > Metazoa > Chordata > Mammalia > Artiodactyla > Monodontidae > Monodon > Monodon monoceros. Next base: position 42,232,694 of record NW_021703783.1, read on the forward strand.
GGCAAACTCCGGGAACGCACTGGGGCGTACCAATGTTGGGGGCGAACGCAAGACCCCAACTAACCCTCTCTTAGAAGGTGGGGAGGTCGAAATCGCGTGCCGATTGCCCTTGGACGCTCAGCTCAACCCTCTGGACGGAGACTCGAGAGAGGGGAGTGCAAGGCCGAAGGCGCTGCCGGTCGGTCACCTGTCCCCGCAGCCTCAGGGTTGCCGGCGGCTTCTACGGCTGAGGAGGCGCGGCGGGCCAGGCTGGGCGGGCAGCCCGGGCCTGGCCCTGCCCCTGGGGCGGCCCCAGGGACTCGGGCGGCGAAGTGACGACGGCCCAAGTCTGCTCTGGCCTTCGACCCGGGAGCCTTCTCGGGCTTCGCCCCAGGGTCAGAGGGCAAGGCGAAGGCTTCTGGGCGGACCCAGTCAGTATTCTAATTAACCTCATCCAAGTCTCTGGGCGCTGGGGATCGATATCGGGGCAACGCGCCAATAATCTGAGCCGTACAGTCACTCCCTTTGCAGCCCTACCCTGCCCCGTGCCTCCCTATTCTTTAGAGGAACCCAAACGTTTTCCCTCCCCCGCTCTTTCAGCAGCTCTTGTTCCTTCTGGGCTAAGTCCTGCTAAACTCGTTTCCCTCACAGCTTGGGAGGGGCCGACTGCAAGTTCCTCTCCTCAGGTGTCTGCCCTGCCCTCTTCCTGCCCCCCCATGTTGCTTTTTCCTCATCAACCCATTTACCTTCCTCCAAATCCCCCACTTTGGCTTAGGTTAATGTCCAACAGAACCAGTTAGTGACCACCTCCAACGCTAGGCTGCATGTCCCACTTAGAAAACAAACAAACAAAAAACAGAGCAATGCCTGACTAGGAACTTAGTAAAGCTTTGAAATGAAGCTTCAGAAGTTTTATGGGGTCACAGCTTGGCTTCTCTTCCATACTCCACCTTCCTGAGTCCCACCAGAGGCCCAACTCAGAAGATCTCAAAAAGACTCATTTAAAAACTGATTTGCATTCAATACACTGTCATTGCAAATGTTCTAACACTGCCATCCTTCATCCCTGCTCTTCTTTCACCAATTTGTCCTTCAGCCCTACTGGTCTAGTATCCTGTCCATAGCCTTGTTACTAAAGGTAAGAGTGAGCTGAAGCATCTAAAAACTAGAGGGATGTGTTGGCACTGACTGTACTACCTGAGGAGTACTAGTGGGCTAATCAAAGGACCTTTCTGCAAGAAGCAATCCTAAAGTGGCCCCTGTTGACCACCCTACCCTAGGCCCCGCACTATGCCTTCAGACATCCTGCCTCAGCTCTGGGGTTGACGGGAAGTGAAACTCAATTGTCTGCCTAGCAGACCTGCCTGGGACCCAGCCCTGAACCCCGGATGTGTCCCCCACCACCCTGAAGAGGAAGAGGGGAACGAAGAGGCTGGGGAGAACAAAGCTGTTGTTTTTTCCTTTCCCTTTGTTCATTGCGGTTTCTTTCTTTCTGATTTTTATGATGTGGTTGATTAAAGAAATGAGCACCTGGAACTGTAGGCATTAGACGCCTCCTCCTTAGATGTTTCTTGGCCTTTCTTCCTCCCACCCCCACCAATAACTGACTGGGGTATGATGGAGCACAGATCCGAAAGAAGATGCAAGCCTAGAGTATGACCGATTCCAACTTATTGCTTATTAGAGAGATCACCTCATGCCCCACTTTGAAGTCTCAAAAAATGTCTTAAAAGGAGCATCTTTAACTTCATGTAGGAACATAGCTGAGGATGACAGAGTGAAAAAACACAGGTCGTACATAGGGTGGTAGCACTGCAAGTGTTATTTGCGAGGAAAGCTGAGTGCCTTAAGGATTGGTATCATTCCAGGATTTCTAGATGAGGGGCTCAGGGGCAGAAAACTGATTGGAAGAGGAACTAGGGGACCTGTTCTTACTTATATTGTATGTTTGTTTAGGATGGCTTATACACATACCCACACAACCAAGCCACTGTTTGGTGCAGTCCTTAAGCTGGGCTATCTATGTCTTTGGCTGTCCTGCAGAACAAAGTACAGGACTTGGTGCGTAATAAACCTTCAAAAGTGCTTGGGGCTTCCCTGGTGGCACAGTGGTTAAAAATCCGCCTGCCAATGCAGGGGACACGGGTTCAAGCCCTGGTCCAGGAAGATCCCACATGCCGCAGAGCAACTAAGCCCGAGAGCCACAACTACTGAGCCCACGTGCTACAACTGAGCCCGCATGCCACAACTACTGAAGCCCACATGCCTAGAGCCTGGCTCTGCAACAAGAGAAGCCCCGGCTCGCCACAACTAGAGAAAACCCACACACAGCAACCAAGACCCAATGCAGCCAAAAATAAATAAAATAAATAAAAAAATTTTTTTAATTCAAAAAAAAAGTGCTTATGATTTAATGACTGAGGAGGTCATGTAGGAAGGGGAGATGAAGGATGGGGAGTGTCCTTGTCTTTTTAAGATTAGAGGGGAGACAGGAGCAGAGAAACAGGTCCTCTCCAACCGCTGCCTCATATCTCCAGTTCAGATGCAACAACGATACTCCAAACCCTATTACTCAGCAAATATATTTCTGATAAAAATGGAGGATTCTCTTCCAACAAGTCTCAGAACAGTCAAGAACTGCTTAGACCCCTCTGTTTCCACTAGAGGGCCTCGTGTATTCATTCCTTCTCCTCTCCAACCTCCACCAAAACTATGTATATATTACATTTGTGTTTGTATGTGTGTACACGTACAATATACACACAACACCCACATACACCCTTCCAATCAGAGCTCTCCCTCCCCCTCTCCACCACCAGGTGTATGAGGGAAGATTCCAGGAACTCAAGCCTTTGTTACTGTGCCCTACTTCAGTGAAGGGTAGGAGGGGGTTAGACAGAGTTGGGGCGGGGCCAGGGAGCAGGATGCCTGGGTCTTCAGTTCCTACCAGTAAGTCCCTAGGCCTCAGTCTCTCTCCCTTACTCTACCAGCCTCACCACCATCCATGCTGCCCCAAGAGCCTTAACTACAAACAGATTTCAGACAGGAGAAGCTGAAAGGATCTCCTTTCACCCCGACTGTTGGCCAGGGCCTTCCACAGCACCTGCCAAGGCCAGCAGGTAAAGTGGGAGGGTTAGGGCATGGAGAAAGGGTGGATTCAGACCAGAATGCTCTTTTTTTTTTTTGCGGTACGTGGGCCTCTCACTGCTGTGGCCTCTCCCGTTGCGGAGCACAGGTTCCGGACGCGCAGGCTCAGCGGCCATGGCTCACGGGCCCAGCCGCTCCGCGGCATGCGGGATCCTCCCGTACTGGGTCACGAACCCGCGTCCCCTGCATCGGCAGGCGGACCCGCAACCACTGCGCCACCAGGGAAGCCCCCAGACCAGAATGCTCTTTGCACCTGAATCACAACCCCAGACTTAAGGGAAGAATCTGAGTCTTGAGAGAAGGAGGTGTCCTTAGCCTGGGGAAAACAAATCGGAGGCACCTGGGTTTGGGTTTAACGGAGGTGAGGAACCTGGAGGCAAACATGGGCAGATTCTCTCAAGTAGTGTCAAGCAGTGTGGAGCCCATGGTGGCAGGGAGGTGTCTGGTCTTAGGATGTGCAGTCTGGAACTCTGGCCTTGCTCCTGCGGAGCCTCCTGAGTGTGAATTCAATCCATGGTGGATGGATGGAAAGGAGCTGGGAAGTCCCCTGGTGGCAGCAGTTAGGAGAGGGTGAGAAGTTGGCTGGGTGGGCAACAGCCAAGCTGTCTCATCAGCGGCCCCGCCCCCTACCTTGGCCTCCCAGGGTTGGGATGCGGGGAGGGGCTGTGAGTGATTGGAAAGACAGATACAGAGCTGTTACCGGGGCGGGAAGATGAGCTGCGCAGGAATGTGGAGAAAGTGGCACAGACAGAGCCCTGGAGATAATCGGGGGAGGGAAGAATCGGGTCTGGTGAACTAGAAGTTTCCAGAGTTAGGGGCGCCCGGCGCCGGGCGCGGGCGCCGGCGGGCGGGTCTTCTGGGGTAGGGGGCGGGCAGCTGTGTCGTCAGGAGCGGGGCGGCCCCGCGGCGGCCGCGTCTGCCTGGCCCGTCCCCTCCAGCCCAGCTCGGGCTCCAGCTCCCGCGCCGGCGCTCCAGCTCCGACCGCGCGCCCTCCGCACGCAAGGTAGAGACCCCCGCGAGCCCCCTGCCGCCTCCCGCCCTCCCGCACCGGAGCAGGCCGGGGCGGGGGCCGCGGGAGGGGACGCTCCACGGGCTAGGGTAGGGCTGCTGGGCCGAGAAGGAGGAAGCGTGACAGCTGGAGCGGGTAGCTAGAAGGGTTTGCGCCAGGAGCGGGGGACAGCGGGAGGGCTGGCCCAGAACCCCGTAAGCAGTGTTTCCCGCAGACCTTGCCCTCCATCTGTCCCGATGATTCGGACAGATGCTGAAGCTGGCTCCTGGGGACCCGAGTCGGAGGAAAGTCCATTTTGGAACCTGCACAGCGCTGCACGGGTGGAGAAGGGTTCTCGTTTGGCCTCCTGGTCCCCAACTTCGCACCCCTCTCCTTTCCACACCTGTCACCGGGAAGTTTCTGAAACTACCTGGGTCTGAATCCTACTTTTCACCTTTCAGTGGGGGAAATGAGCTTTACTGAGGAAGAAATGCAAATATTGCTGGGCATCTCCTCAATCTCTTAACCATATGAGCCCACATCCCCCAAGCGTGCCAACATCGTAACTTCCTCCTGTACTGCACAATGACACCCACCCACACACACACAAACACCACCCCCTTAATCAGGCAACACTACCATCTGCGATGTTTGTGGAGGCTTAACAAATATTAAGGCTTCAAGCCAAATGATTCCCTCTCAGGGGCCACTGACTGGGATGGGCAGGAAGGAAGAGACCCTCCCTCAGTCTTCAGAAACAGGAGGAGGATGTAAGCCCTGGTGTGGTTAAGGGATTCAGAAGTCCAGGTAATCAGGTCTGGGCCCTCAAAAGGGAGTGTCTGCCCCTTGGGGATCCTTGCTGGGTCAGCCTGAGTGTTCTGGGGGCATAGCTGATTCTTGGGTAATGGTAAACCTACATGACTTGGAATGTGAGCAATGAGTGTTGTTGTGAAAAAGGAAACTTTAAATGTTAGCACTGGCTTTGGAAATCATAGTTATCTCTCAGTTACCAGCAATTTTAGTATTTAATGTTTAAAATAAGATCTAGAAGACCAGAGACACTAAGATTTAATGGAATGGACTAAGGACACTATGTCTAGAGTCTGGGTGTGACCCTGAGAGAGTGGCTCTCTCTCTGGGCCTCAGTTTCTTCCTCTGTAAAATAAGACAGTTTGTGCCTCCCAGCTCTGAGGACGTTCTAGGATTCTCTGCCTCCAAGTCAACTTCTTACTTTCTCACCCCAAGTTGGTAGGGGCAGGCAGGGAAACCAGAGGAGGGAGGGGAAGGGTGAGTCACAAATAGCTGGCGGTTGGGCAGCAGACCCCACCCTCCCAGCCCTAGCCTTGGTCTGGACTAGCCTAGGTTACAGCCTCAGGGCTGGGATGGAGCAGGACAAAATTGGACTTGTTCCAGATCTTTAAGGCCCTGCACAACTGAAAAAATCCCAGGAGCCTTTATGTCCAAGGTCCCAGCCCAGGGGTGTCCTTGGATCCTGATAGTCTAGTTTCTATAGCCACCTCCTCACCCTCCCAGAGGCAAACTGCAGGATCCTGATATTACATGCCTGTGCCTGAGACATGACACAAGTGGGAAGGTATACAACTTGGGGTTCACTGCTGCTGGGAGTCCCTAGAATTTATGCCATCCTGGGTCCAAGGCATCATTTTTCCTAATCTCCAGATATGTTTCTCTAGGTACCACCCTTGTATAATAATAATAATAATAATAATAATAATAATAATAATAGCTAATGTTTCCTGAGTTCTTTCTCTGTGCCATGCAGTTTGCTAAGTATATTGCATGTATTACCTTATTTAACCCCCCCATGGTGACTGATTTATCCAGGTAACCATTTTACTGATAAGAAAACAGGTTCAGGGAGATGAAATAACTCACCCAAGAGCTAGAATTCTTTTTTCTTCTTTTTGGCCATGCTGCGTGGCATGTGGAATCTTAGTTCCCTGACCAGTGATCGAACCCACACCCCTTGCATTGGAAGCGCGGAGTCTTAACCACTGGAACGCCAGGGAAGTCCCAAGAGCTAGAATTCTAATCCAAGCCTATCTAATTCAAAAGTCCATTCTTTTAACTTCTACTATATACTACATGTAAGACCGGGGGGCTTGTGAAAAGACAGGCAAGAGAGAAGTATTCTGTCTTCTCTCCTGTTTGTCTCTTGTTTGCTCTCTCCCTGTCACTTTCTCTCTCAGATTCCATTTCCTAGAAACTTGGAGCCATCTAAGAATCCCCAGGGGTAATCAGAGAGGCTAATTAAGCCTTACAGACCCCATTAGCCATAAGACTATTATGTATTCATTAGATCTGTTGGCAGGAGAAGTTAGATTATAGTCATTGAAAGGACCAGATGGATGGAGTCCTTTCTCCACAATATTAGTGTCTCAGAACCCCCTTCTAAGTGTTCCCAGAGAGCCTCCAGAACAGGAATGCTATACATGGAGGTGAGTGGCAGAGATGTCCCAAGGGCAGAGGTTACAGAGAAGTTTCTTGCACCATCAGAAAAAAAATTCTAGTAGACCCTAACTGCCTCTTTAAGCCTGCCCCAACCGCCCTAAATAAGTGGGCGGAGGGGAGACAGAAGGTCAGGGCCTTGGATGGAGTACCACAATAAGTGCTTTTTAGCATCATTCATTCATTTAACAAATATTAATTTAGCACCTACTATATGTGCCCCACATTGTCTCATGTTCCCCTCACTGTCCAGATGGATACTCTGGCATCCCATTTAACCGCGTTTGGATTAAGAGTCCCCATATATGACTCCCTAGCTTTATACAACTATTTGTACAACCAATATGGAGCACTTATAACATGATGGGCATTAGGTATTGGGGATACAGTGGTGAATAAGACTGATAAGTTCCTGCCCTGTGGAACTTACATTTTGGTAGGAAAAGACAAACAGTAAACAAAGAAGCAAATAAATGGGCAAGATAATCTCCAGTTGTGATAAATTCTATGAAGGAAACAAAGGAGGGTGCTACGCAAAGGAGGGGGGCTACCTTAGGACAGAATGATCAGGGAAGGTCTCTTGGAGGAGCTGACATTTCAGCTTAGGCAAGAAGTCAGCTCTGCCAAGAGTGGGGAAGGGTGGTCCAGGCCGACAGAGCAGTAAGTCTCATGGCCCTGAGCAGGGAAAAACTTGGTATGCTTGAGGAACAGAAAGGAGGGCAGTGAGACTAGAAGGCAGTGTGTGAAGGGGAGAGTGGAACAAGAGGAGGACAGAGAGGCGGTGGGGGAGGGGGTTGCACCACGAAGTTCTTGGGTTGGAGCCTTGGCTCCTCCACTTGTCACCTGCCTTGGGAAGTCCCAACCTCTCTGAGCTCCCGTTTCTTCATCTGTAGAATGGCTATACCAATAATTCCCTATCTCATAGAATGTGATTTTACTTGTTAATACAATAACTACCATTCCTTGTAGGCCCTCTATATGCCAGGTGTTATACTAGGTACTTTCCATACATTATTTGACTTAATCCTCACAACTATGAAAGATAGGTATCATTCTGCCATTTTATAGCTGTACTTTGCCCAAGTCACACAATGGTAACACAGCTAAGAATGGAGCCCAGATATGACTAACCCGTTTTGTTTGACTCCAAAGTGGCGTTGTACTATGCTAATGTAAGATATTGTTATTGCTGTTACTGAATCCGCAAGGCAAGTTGCCCCCTGCAGCTTGGCCCCTGGGTCAGTGGTCAGCATGCGCCACGTGATGGCTCCTCCTTGGTCCCTGGGTCCCATAGCTGAAAGTTGGGGCTCCCTAAACACTGCTAACCTAGCAGGGTGGAAGGAAGGCTCCCGCACTCAGCACAACCCTCCTGGAGCTGAGAAGCCCGGCAGATGCTCAGAGCCTTCTTCCCCTACCTTCTTCCCAGTCCCTCGTGCCTGGGCCCCGCCCTTCCCCAGTGGAGCGCTGCGGGGCGCAGACGAGGCGGGGCCGGGGCTGGGGACCCGGCTAGAGCTGGTTCTGTGTCGCGCGCGTCAGGAGCGCTAGAGGTCGTTGCGGGGCGTGGGTGGCTCTGGGAGTGGTAGCTGAGCGGGCCTGGGGACCGGGGCTGGAGGCGGAGCAAGATGGGGTAGTGGCCCGGGAGGCGTGCCGCCATCTCAGTGAGAACCGCCGGAGGGCCGGGTCTGTGGGATGCGAAGGGAGATGGGACAGAGCTTAGGCCCGGCAGAGACTACAGAGATTGGGGGTGGAGGGAGAAAAGGTAGGAGCAGGCGAGGGACACACTCCCAGAGACGTGTATAGCCTGGGAAAGAGGGGTGGGGGGCAGGGAGGTGAGGGATGGTCAGAGATGAATCAAGACAGGCTGGGGAAGAAATCAGAGAGCTGGAGAAGGATACAGAAACGTTGGAGAGAAAGTCAGGGATGAGTCAGAGAAACAGAGACAGCGGACAGACACTGTCAGGGAGAGATAGAGACACAGAGGAGAGGAACACAGGGAAAGGAAGAGACTTAGGGAGGGACTCAGAGACAAGAAAAGAACAGAAATAGTAGTAGGAGTGGAAAATGAACAGAGTATACAGAAGCAAAGAGACCCAGACAGCTGACCAGTCCTGCCACATGCTCTTGTCATCTTCCTCCAGAGCTACCCTTGGAAGCAGAGTTCCAGGAGCCAGAAGTACTACTACCAAGCTGTCTTCGTGTCCATCCTTAAGAAAAAAAAGAAAGATGGCCAAGGAGAGGGGCCTAATAAGCCCCAGTGATTTTGCCCAGCTGCAAAAATACATGGAATGTGAGTCTTCCTCTCAGTCATTCAGTCCTGGGGACCTTACCCTTAGACAATACCTCCTCCTCTTCATTCCCCCAAGTTCCCCCTCTTTTCCCCAGTGGCCTTGAGACGGGATGCTCCTGAGATATGCCTGGCTGGGAGCAAGAGACGAGGGAAATAGGAAGATGCCCGTGGTCTTAGCTCTCTACCCACCTTCTCTGAATCTTGACTGCCTGCACCACATCTCAGAGAAGAGAGATAAAGAGGGCAACCACCTTGGAGGACATGAAATGTTTTTCTCTCTGTACTTCTGTGTTTCTTCTTGGAATTTCTTTTTCATCTCACTGGAATCTTCTTTCCCGTTGGATGTCTGGGTGGGACTGTGGCAGAGGGCAGGGAGAGCTGAACCAAACTCATGCTCTCTTCACTCTCTTCACATCCTAGACTCCACCAGAAAGGTCAGTGATGTCCTAAAGCTCTTTGAGGATGGTGAAATGGCTGAATATCTCCAAGGAGATGTGAGTGGCAGCTGGGAAATCCTCTCCTTCACCAACTCCTCCCACCTTTGTTTTTGCTACTCCATCGGGATGCCCAACTTCCAGGGGTTATTCTGGGCCCAACCCTTGCTGTCCTCTCTCCCCAGCATCCATTGTTACTGCAACTATTGCTTTAGGACAAAACAAGAGATTCTAGTAACTCAGGACTTAGCCCAATAAACCATACTCCTGCCTTGGGTGCTTCTCAACTCTGCACTTATTGTCACTGTCCCCACCACTCCCAATTCAGTCCCCAACTCCCATCCTGCAGATCTCCCCAGGGTAATGCTTGCTCTCATCATAGGCCATTGGGTACGAAGGATTCCAGCAATTCCTGAAAATCTATCTGGAAGTGGATAATGTTCCCAGTCCCCTAAGCCTGGCACTGTTTCAATCCTTCCAGACTAGTTACTGCTTAGAAAAGACTGTAAAAGAAGGTATGGTCACGTAGGTGGGACTGCGCTGGGCCTCCTGAGGAAAAGTGAAATTAAGTGTGGGTTTTGGGGTGAGAGTGGAATTGAGTCACATGTTGGGGGCAGGGTGGTGGGAGGGAGAGGTAGAGGGTAGCCAGGCTTGCCTAGGAGCCAGAGGGAGGAAAGTTAAAGGGAAGAGTTGGAACAAAGGAAAAGAGAAGAGCCAGACTGGAGGGAGCCCCAACCTCAGATCTGCTGTACTTTCTGTAACCAGATGTGGTGTGTCTCAGTGATGTCTCCTGCTACTTTTCCCTTCTGGAGGGTGGCCGGCCAGAAGACAAGCTAGAGTGTGAGTTACCATTCTGGACTGGGAGAGGGAAGGAAAGGTGAAGGGAGAGAGGGTATTCCCCAGCCTTCCTTCCCTCATTTTTTCAGGATTCCTAAAGGCTGACAGGCCAGACAAAGGTGGGGCCAGAGAATGGACCCATTTCCTCTGTTTCCCCAGACTCCTTATACCTAACGCCATCCACCATAGTCACCCTAGTTCCCACGTCTTGTATATTTTCATGTGGAGGACCCGGGATGGGATGTGGGAGGTGTGTACTGTCTCGCCTATCAGATTCACCAAGGGTGGAATCCAGACCTGTTTCCCCTCCCTTTTTGTGTCCCATCTCAGTCCCAGCCCCAAGTCCTGGGCTCTTCATCCAAAAAGTCTCTCCTTATCTCTTTGTTTCCCCTGTATTCTGTTATGAATTTTTTGGGTATCCCTCACAAACTGACCCTGGCCCCCTAAAACACCCCACAGTCACCTTCAAGCTGTACGACACGGACAGAAATGGGATCCTGGACAGCTCAGTGAGTTGGGGGACCTGTATGCTGTGCAAGGGAATATGTGTCCATTTGTCTGTGCCCCCCGTCACAACTCTTCCAGGATCTTAAGAAGCAGAGGAAGCTAGAGGGAGAAGCTGAGTCCTCTAGGACTAAATCTGGGAGTAGGTCCCAAGCTCTTGACCCCTAAAAGAGGATGCTGGAGGCACGACTTGGAGGCTCCCTTGCAAACACAGACACATAGACATTCATTTACTTGGCAGAGACACCTGAGAATGAGAGGGGGTCTGTGGGTGGAACTCAGGAACCCTGATTTCTAGAGGAGGGTTTGGATGGTGGTAGTGAGGCAGGATATGGCTGTGGCTCTTACCCTCTTGGCCCTCAGGAAGTGGACAAAATCATCATACAGATGATGCGAGTGGCTGAATACCTGGATTGGGAGGTGTCTGAGCTGAGGCCGGTAAGGCAATTCTTCCTGCATGTCCCTTGTTGTACCTGCTCCCTAGTGAGACCTTTATCTACCTCCCCCCATCTCTGACAGGCAGCCTGGTGCCCTTGGCTAGGATGGCTAGGCTGGCTGTCCTAGGGGACAGTGGAGAAGTGTCAGATCTGAGGGGTTACTCACACCAGAAGTCCACCTCCCCACATTCTCTGCTCAGATTCTCCAGGAGATGATGAAAGAGATTGACTATGATGGCAGTGGCTCTGTCTCCCTAGCTGAGTGGCTCCGGGCTGGGGCCACCACCGTGCCACTGCTAGTGCTACTGGGTCTGGAGATGGTGAGTGAGAGAGACTTGTGAGGATGGGCAAAACAGTTGCCTTGGGTTGTACTTGCCAGAGGTTGGCACTCTAAGGGCTTAAACATTCCCCATTATCTGCTGTGCCCTCCCAGACCCTGAAGGACAATGGGCAGCACATGTGGAGACCCAAGAGGTTCCCCCGACCAGTCTACTGCAACCTGTGCGAGTCGAGCATTGGTCTTGGCAAACAGGGGCTGAGCTGTAACCGTGAGTGTAACCTGGGAGTGTGGGAACAGGGGGGCAGCCCAGCTATCTGTGGGAACACAGCACTGAACTTAGAGAGACCTGGCTTTGAATCCTGGGCTCTGCCAGTGACTGGTTATGTGACCTTGGGAAAGCCACATAACTTCTTTAAGTCTTAGTTTCTTCAACTGAGAATGAGGTAATTGTGAGCTTTAAATAAGTTGATGCAAGAAAAGTGCTCCATGTACTGCATGTACATACTATTAAGTCTGCAATAAAAATTAGCTATTATTATTGTTGTTGTTATTGTTGCTGTTGTATCTGGGCCTCCTTTACATCATCCAGCTCAGTTCCTGACACATGAATGGAGTGGGGTTGGGCATGCAGTAGCAATTGCTCTTTTAGGGGGAAGAGTGAGCAAAAGGCACAGGTCTTGGAGGTGAGCCCCCAGCCCAAACGTGAGTTCTGTACTACACCCTCACAGCAAGGGGTTATATGCCATGTTTCAGTGAGTGATGCTGTCTCACCTCCAGGTAAGGAAGAAATAGGGGGAGGGGCTGCAGCTAAGCCTCTGACCTTCTTCACTCTTGCCCAGTCTGTAAATACGTCGTTCACGACCAGTGTGCCATGAAGGCCCAGCCCTGCGAAGTCAGCACCTATGCCAAGTCTCGGAAGGACATTGGTGTGAGTGACCCCACGCCCACCGGATCACCACCCCCGTCCTGGCCCTGGTCCTGGCTCTTGGCCCATTGCTGCCCTCAGGCCTTCCCCGACTCCCTGCTCAGACCCTCTCAGACAAGAGTTTGCCTTTCTCCCCAAGGTCCAATCACATGTGTGGGTGCGAGGAGGCTGTGAATCTGGACGCTGCGACCGCTGTCAGAAAAAGATCCGGATATACCACAGTCTGGTTGGGCTGCATTGTGTGTGGTGCCACCTAGAGGTCAGTCCGGGAGCTATCCCTCCAGCCTTGCTTTGGGCCCCTCCCTAAGCTGCCCTCTCCGGCGGCGCCCTCGCGCACATCTCCCTTACAGCCTTGGTTGCCCTACTCCCAAGGGCTCTCTTTCGGTGGCAGACCCCAAGCTGAGAGGTGACGGGGTTCCCTCCACAATCTCTCCGTGCCTGCCTTGTCTTTCAGATCCATGACGACTGCCTGCCAGCCATGGGCCATGAGTGTGACTGTGGGCTGCTCCGCGATCACATCCTGCGTCCGTCTTCCATCTATCCCAGCGTCCTTGTGAGATCCCTGGACAGCGGCTGGGAGGGGACAGGAGTGCTTCCCCAATTCACACACGCACACAATGCCATTTAAAGCAGAGAGCCTATATTTTTGGATTCAAGTCAGACTCTCATCTGTTTATGGATTCACACAATCCAGTTTTCCTTCCTTCTGCCTCCTTCCCTTCCTAGGCCTCTGGACAGGAGCGTAAAATTAGCAAAACAAACCAGAAGACCGTGGATGATTTAAATTTGAGCACCTCTGAGGCACTGCGGGTACAGGGCTGAGAGGCTTGGGCTTCATGGTGGGGACCTCATGGGAGGGAATGAAGTGGGGAACCTGGGGACTGGTTCCTGCTCCCTGGGGGAGGGGAAAGCCACCTGGGGGGAATGCCAGCCCTCTGCTCCTGCCTCCGGGACCCATCTTAACTCTGACAAAATCCTGCTTTCCTTATCCTTGTTTTCTTCCCTCAATGCAGATTGACCCTGTTTCTAACACCCACCCACTTCTGGTCTTTGTCAACCCCAAGAGTGGTGGGAAGCAAGGGGAGAGGTGAGAAGAGCTCTACTAGGTCTTGTAAAGTAGAGAGGGAGGATGGACAGGGGTTGGGTATCTGTGTGTATGCAGGGGACATACCTTGAGGACATCAAGAGAGTGGAGTACAGGGACTTCCCTGGCGGTCCAATGGTTAGGACTCCATGCTTCCACTGCAGGGGGCGGGGGTTCCATCCCTGGTGGGGAAACTAAGATCCTGCATGCTGCGCGGCACGGCCAAAAAAAAAAAAGAGAGAGAGAGAGAGTGGAGTACAGAATATCCATGCCGTGCCCTGCCATGAGCTTTCCTTTTTCCCCACACAGGGTGCTTTGGAAATTCCAGTATCTACTAAACCCTCGACAGGTGTTCAACCTCCTAAAGGATGGTCCCGAGCCAGGGTGAGTATAGGTTAGTGGCTGTATCGCAGGGTTTGTGTGTGTGTGCCTATCTGTGTATGTTGGAAGAGAGCAGGAAAGAGTGCCTGTTGGGAGGGGAGGGCCAGGGGAGGCCCAAGAAACCAGACTTCAGAATGCTGCTTTTGCTGGGTATCCCTACCTCTGAATTCTCCAGCTCATCTCTGTTCTGCTCTCAAAGAATGGAGATACCAATCTCTCCCTCACCACTAAGGAGTGGCTATAAGATTCCCCCATTGTACTTTTTCTCTACCCTTAATAGAAACAAGTCGTTTGACAAAGGGGAAGGGTGTTATAAGGAACGAGAGACAAGAAGTACTTACTCTGCCTGTCCAAGAGTTGGGTAGCCTCAGTCCAGTTATCCTTCGTCATCTTCTCTCTCACCTTTTGTCTCAGGCTCCGATTCTTCAGAGATGTTCCTGATTACCGGGTTTTGGTGTGTGGAGGAGATGGCACAGTAGGCTGGATTCTAGAGACCATTGGTCAGTGCAGGGAGTGGCTCCGGGCTGGGTCCAGGGGCAGTGGCCTTCCAGAGCTAACTCCCTTCATCCGTCTCCTTACCTGCCTCCACAGACAAAGCCAACTTGCCTTTTGTGCCTCCTGTTGCTGTGTTGCCCCTGGGCACTGGAAATGATCTGGCTCGTTGCCTAAGATGGGGAGGAGGTAAGTGGTTAGAAATTGTTTTCCTGGGGAATGGGGGAGTTGGGTAGGTAGAGAAGGCATTTAGGCATCTGGTGAAGAAAAAGCCTTGGTGGAAAAGAGAGGCACAGATGGCGGGGGGGGTGTGTGTCCCAAAGTGGATTGTCCCAAAGGAAGAGAGCTCTGGAAGAAGCAAAGACCTGAAGGGTCAAGGATGACAGTCTGAACCTAGAAGGGTCAAGGGTGACAGTCCTCTTCCCTATAAACCTAAAAATATCCTTCTGTTTCTCCCAAGTGTTAGGGCTCAGAATCAAAGAATATGGGGGTAGAGAGGACAATGTGGGAATAAGGAAGGTTGTATAAGAGCTAAGCCAGATGCTAAGTGATGGAGCTAGCAGGGAGCTTGGCCATGATTCATTCATTTATCCAACCAATTACAGTTGACCCTTGAACAGCATGGTCTTGAATTGCGCCGGTCCACTTATTGAGGATATTTTTCAGTAGTAAATACTATAGGACTACACAGTCCATGGTTGGTTGAATCCGCAGATGTGGAGAAACAGTGGATACGGAGGGCCAACTATAAGTTATACACAGATTAACCCCCATGTTATTCAAGGGTCAGCTGTAATCAGGGGTCATTCATTCATTCATAATTCTTCCCATGTCTATTGCAACAGTCTCCTAGCTGCTCTCCTATTTCTAGTCTCTTTTTCCCTTCAAAGAGAAAGTTTGAGAGATGTAATTGGTAGATAAAGAGGTCAGTGTGGGGCAGATTGAAATTGTCCTGGAATTGAGGAAGTTGTCTTGGAATTGAGGCTCTTGGATTCAGAGTCCAGCTCTGAGATCTTACAGGAGATTATGGAATAGGAGGCTGCTAAGGAGAGTACAAAGTATTCTAGGTGGAAGAAGTTGTGTAAGGCCAGAGGAGTCACCAAACAACATGGTGGTGCATTTTGGAAAGCGAGTTGTTCATTGTGACTGGGACATAGGGTGCACAGTGGGCAATGAGAAGAGGGAGGACTGAATTGAGCAGGGTCCAGAAAATGGAGGGTCATGAATGCTGTAGTGAGGAGTTTTTAACTTCATCCTGCCAGAGTTTGAAAACTGACAGCCCACAGAAATGATGTGTAGTGTTTTGTATTGTTTGTCTTGCAGTGTTTTGAATTTTTTTGACCTTGGTTATTTCTAAGAAGTGGGTCATGTATCCTTCAATTCACCACAATCTTCTTACCTCCCTTCCAGTCATTCACTTTACGTTTCTAGCCTCTGAGGCATTTGAATGTGCAATCCCTGAACCATGGGGAGCTCTGGAACTCATGAAAGATGTAACTAAAAGAAAAAATAGGTGTGTGTGTGTGTGCATATATAATACTTTATATATATAAATTATAGTTTGTATATAATAAAAATTACTTTTTATATAAAATATTATTCCAGAAAGGAGAAATATCTCTGCATAATATAATTTAAATCTTGTATGTAAACATATGACCATTTGCGGGGGAGGCATGCTTAAATCCTCAACATCTGACTTTGTTTTCATTAACAGTATTAGACACTTTGAAATCATGAACTTTGAGTCTTCACTTTTTTTTTTTTTTTTTTTTGCGGTACGCGGGCCTCTCACTGTTGTGGCCTCTCCCGTTGCGGAGCACAAGCTCCGGACGCGCAGGCTCAGCGGCCATGGCTCACGGGCCCAGCCGCTCTGCGGCATGTGGGATCCTCCCGGACCGGGGCACGAACCCACGTCTCCTGCATCATCAGGCGGACCCCCAACCACTGCGCCACCGGGGAAGCCCTGAGTCTTCACTTTGTGTTTTGCAAATGAGACTCTCATAGCAGTTTCTGCTAATTCCATCTGAATCATGAAAATAATGATATAAATACAGCACTAATGAAAACTTGTGTTGATATTGAAAAAAATCCTAAGATTCAAAGGGGGATTGATGGAAGGAATACTGCTATGGGAGCTCTGTGGAGGATGGATTGGAAGAAGAAGGCAGGACCTCGATTGCAATAGTCTAGTCAAGAGATGATGAGCACAAAAGCAAAGGCAGCACCAGTGGAGTCACGGGGTAGAAGCCACAATACTTGGTAACTAATGGATTGTGGAGGAAGAGGTAAAGACAAGTCTAAGACATTTTCTAGGTTTGTGGACTGAGCAAATGGGGATACCATTTATTAAAATAGGGAACATAGGGCTTCCCTGGGGGCGCAGTGGTTAAGAATCTGCCTGCCAATGCAGGGGACACAGGTTCGATCCCTGGTCCGGGAAGATCCCACATGCTGCAGAGCAACTAAGCCCGTTCACCACAACTACAGAGCCTGCGCTCTAGAGCCCGTGAGACACAACTACTGAGCCCACGTGTCACAACTACTGAAGCCTGTGGGCCTAGAGCCCATGCTCCACAACAAGAGAAGCCACCACAATGAGAAGCTGATGCACTGCAACGAAGAGTAGCTCTCGCTTGCCACAACTAGAGAAAGCCGGCATGCAGCAAAGAAGACCCAACTCAGCCAAAAATAAATTAAATAAATAATTTTTTTAAAAAAATAGGGAATATGGGAGGAGGACCAGTTTAAGGAAGAAAGATAAATTTGGTTTTGGATGTATTGAGTTAAGGTATTAGTGGAGCACCTAGGTGGAGATGTGTGGTGGGTAGTCAGAAATTGATGTTAGGAATTTAGGAGAGAAGTCAGGGCTGAAGGTATGTGTTTTAGAGTCAACTTCTAGGAGGTAATTGACATCCTCAGAGTAGATGAGTTACACAGGGAAAGAGGTAAGAAGAGAAAGTGGATAAGGACAGCCAGATCCTGGTAAACACCCTATTTAAGGGTTGAACAGAAGAAGATGAATTATTAAAGGAGTCTGTATTAGTGTCCTCTTGCTGCTGTAACAAATCACCATGGTGCCTTAAAACAACACGAATGTATTATCTTAACAGTTCTTGAGGGCACAAATCCAAAATCATTTCCACTGCGCTAAAATCAAGATGTTGGCAGGGCTGTATTTTTTCTAGAGGCTCTAGGGGAGAATCCCATGCCTTGTCTTTTCCAGTTACTGCAGGCTGCCTATATTCCTTGGCTTATATCCCCCGCTTCCAACCAGCAATGTTATCCTTCCAAGCTCTGCTGCCATTGTCAAATCTCCTTCCATGACTCTTCTTTCTTGTAGCCTTCTTTCACTTATTAGGAGCCCTGTGATTACATAGGGCCCAGCCAGATAATCCAGGATAATCTCATCTTAAAATCCTTAATCACATCTGCCAAGTCTCTTTCGCCATTTAAGGCAACATATGCACAGATTCTGGAGATTAGGTTGTGCACACCTCTGAAAGGCCGTTGTTTTGCTTACCACAGAGACTAAGAAAAAACAGAACAGGTCCTCTGTAACTTTAGTGGTATTTTAGAGGCTGAGTGAGGAGTTTCATGTGTTAAAATGAGAGCTAAAGATATACTATTGGTTTTGGCAGGAATCACTGGCAATCTTTGCCAAAAGAGTTTCAGCAGGGTGGTATGGAGAAAGGCAAATTATAGTGGGTTAAACCATTGATGGAATGTGAGGAAGTGAAGACTTTTTTCTTTTCTTTTCTTTTCTTTTTTTTGCTGCACCACGTGGAATGTGGGATTTTAGTTCCCCAGCCAGGAATTGAATCCGTGCCCCCTGCAGTGGAAGCGTGGAGTCTTAACCACTGGACCTCCAGGGAATTCCCTAACTAGTCCCATATTGATAGACATTTGGGTAGCATTCAGTTTTTTTATTACACACCATACTGCAGTCTATCTCTGCACACAGATGTGAGAATTTCTCTAGAAGAGATTTCTAGGAGTGGAATTGCTGGCTCAAAGTATAAATATTTTACTAGTTATTTTATTTTTAAAAAATTACACAAGTAATGCATCAGTACATTTTCACCGTGGAAGGTTTTAAAAAGTAAAATGTGTGAGTCTTCACATACAGGTTTCCTCTTCCCTACCCCCTCACCAAATTCCACGTTCCTCCCCAGAGATAACTGTTTCCTATTTGCACTCATTTTCCTGTTTTCACACACACACATAACTTTTAAACAAACATAAATGGGATCATACTACACACATTGTCCTGGGACTTCTTTTTTCATTGAATATGTCTTGGAGAACTTTCCATGATACTACATAGAGATTTCATTCTGATTTCAATAGCTGCACATTATTTCATAGCATGGATTTGGCATAATTTATATAACCTTCCCCTCCTGGTGGACATTTAGATTGTTTCCAGTTTTTTCCTGTTTTACAGAGTACCTCAGCAAAAATCCTTATACATCCATCTCTGTGGATTTTTGTTTCTGTAGGAGAAATTCCTAAAAGTGGAATTGCTGTGTCGGAGAATATGTTTTGATAAAATTTGATAATGTTTTGGTAAAAGTTGCCAAACTGTCTTCCAAAAATGAAATACCAATTTATGCTCCAACTAACAGCAAATGAGAGTGCCAGTTTATTAATAATCCCATTAGCGTTTGGCTTTCTCAGTCTCTTCATAGTCTGTCAATCTGATAGGCACAAAAAGTCAACTAATTTACAATTTTAATTTACAATTCTTTTAACTATTAGTAATATTGAGCATCTTTGATATGAATATTGGCCATTTGTATTTCTTCTGTGATTGGCTTGAGTTATTTGCCATTTTTCTCCTGACTTTTAAAAAACATTTATTTATTTATTTGGCTGCCTCCGGTCTTCATTGCGGCGCGTGGGATCTTTCCTCTCAGCGCTCGTTGCAGCGTGCGGACTTCTCTCTAGTTGTAGCCTGCGGGTTTTCTCTCTCTTGCTGTGGTGCATGGGTTCCAGACCACGTGGACTCTGTAGTTGAGGTGCACGAGCTCAGTAGCTGTGCGCGGGCTTAGTTGCCCCGTGGCATGTGGGATCTTAGTTCCCAGACCAGAGGTTGAACCCGTGTCCCCTGCATTGGAAGGCAGGTTCTTTACCATTGGACCACCAGGGAAGTCCCTAATTTTTTTTTTAATGATATTATTATTTTTTTATTAAATTTATTTATTTTTGGCTGCGTTGGGTCTTTGTTGCTGCACGTGGGCTTTCTCTAGTTGTGGCAAGCAGGGGCCACTCTTCATTGCGGTGCGTGGGCTTCTCATTGCGGTGGCTTCTCTTGTTGCAGAGAACAGGCTCTAGGTGCATGGGCTTCAGTAGTTGTGGCACGTGGGCTCAGTAGTTGTGGCTCACAGGCTCTACAGTGCAGGCTCAGTAGTTGTGGTGCACGGGCTTAGTTGCTCCGCGGCATGTGGGATCTTGCCGAACCAGGGCTCGAACCCATGCCCCCTGCATTGGCAGGCAGATTCTTAACCACTGCGCCACCAGGGAAGTCCCCCTGACTTTGTAAATATAGTGATTTATAAGCACTTTTTGAATGTTGGAGAAGTTAGTCTGTTATGTGTGCTGCAGATATTTTTTCCCAGTTTGTCTTTTATTTAGGTGTGTGTTTATTTAACTGTACAGAAGTTGTTTGTTTGCTTGGTTAGGTCTTTTTATTTATTTGTCAGAACTATTTCAGTTTATTTTGTGGCAATTTTGAAAATTCCAAATATATTTGCTTTACTTCTGTTTGATTTCAGAAGTTTTTAATTTTCATATAATTGTATTTCTCAGTCTTTTTCTTGTTTGGCTCTGAGTTTTGTACTATGCTTTAGAAAGGCTTTTTCCGCTCAAAGATTATGAAACATCCACTCATGTTTTCTGCTAGTACAAATTCTGCTTACATTTAAATTCTTTGACCCATCTTGAATTTATTTTAGTGTAAGGGGTGACTTCTACATCCAGTACCATTTACTGAATAATCTATCTTTCCCCATTTATTTAAAATGTCATGATATACTAAATTCCCATATATACTTGAGTCTATCTCTGGGCACTCTGTTCTTTACTATTGAACTTTTTATTCCAGTCACTGTGCCAGTTATTACCCTGTTTTGATACCCTTGCTCTATACTGTGTTCTATCTGGTAGAATGGGGAGAGGAGGCATCAGAGAAAGAGAGAGATTATTCCCATTCATCACTTATCTTTTTCAGCACTTTTCATTTTCCCGGCTATTTTCTTTACTCTTCCAAATGAACTTTGGCATTATTGTTAGATGCGCATACACATTGGGAACTTTCACCTTCCATGACAGTGACAGTGTGGAGAAAAGGGTCAGTAAGAGTCTGATCTTAAGATTGGTCCATGGGAGCCATGACTGAACACCCTGCCGTTTCACTGCTTAGGGCTTGGAGGATCTGCAGAACCAGGGCAGAGGATCCCTGGGAATCTGTGGATCTGGGAGCTGAGAGGAGGTCCATTTGGGACCCAGGGTTCAGTGCTAACCTGTCTTCATACCATCCTTAGGGTATGAGGGACAGAATCTGGGGAAGATCCTCAAGGATTTAGAGACGAGTAAGGTGGTACACATGGATCGATGGTCTGTGGAGGTGATACCCCAACAAACTGAAGAAAAGAGTGACCCAGTCCCCTTTCAAATCATCAATAACTACTTCTCCATTGGTGTGGTCAGTGGAGTGGGGCATGGGGGGGACGGGAGGAAGTGGGGGTTAAGCAGGCAGAGGCTGGAGGAGGGCAGAAAAGGAAGGTAGAGGGTAAAGGAGCTGCGACACAGGGAAATCAGAAGTGGGCACAGTGGTATGAGTTGCAAGAAAAGAATGTGGAACGAAAAAGAAAAAAACAGAATGTGGGACGTATCACTCCCAAACTGGAGAGTTAAAGAGAGAGAGGGTTCTGTGCTGATGAATGAGGCAGCCTCTGATCTCATATGCCCTGGACTCCCCAGGATGCCTCTATTGCTCACCGATTTCACATCATGCGGGAGAAATATCCTGAGAAGTTCAACAGCAGGTGAGGGAGAGGGGGCGGGTGTGGGCATACGCAGTAGCAGGGACCACGTGGTGGCCAAGTTTGGCTCAGTGCTTAGACGGGCAGTGACACCTCTAGGAAGCCCCTCAACCAAGCTTCCCTGTTCCCCACGGGACTGCAATTGGGAGGTTGATGCCCTTCCCTGTCACTTAACCCACCTGTGCCAGCACTATGTAATTTGTCCCCTCCCTCCTGGGCTTGGTGTGGGGCCGACACAGAATGAAGAACAAGCTATGGTACTTCGAATTTGCCACTTCTGAATCCATCTTCTCAACGTGCAAAAAGCTGGAGGAATCTTTGACAGTTGAGGTGGGTGTGTTGAGAGCCAACCCCACATCCTTTTTAGCCCCTTATATCTTACTTTCTCCCTCCACAGGAGCCCTCAGGAACTTCTCATATTCTAGAACCTATACTTTGACCTCCCTGCTCTCTAATCCCGATTTCCCAAGTTCTTAAGATACACCAGTCCCTACTTCCCTCCACCTCTTGCAAACCTCCAAATCCTAGTCTTCCCAGTGTGTTATCTGGTGGAGGGAGTGGTCACGTCCATCATGATGCCATGAGGCAAGGATCTGTGCTCTCCTCCCCTCAGATCTGTGGGAAACCACTGGATCTGAGCAACCTGTCCCTAGAAGGCATCGCAGTGCTAAACATCCCGAGCACACATGGGGGCTCCAATCTCTGGGGTGACACCAAGAGACCGCACAGCGATATCCATGGGATCAACCAGGCCTTAGGTGCTACAGCCAAAGTGATCACCGACCCTGATATCCTGAAAACCTGTGTACCAGGTAAGAGGAGCAGCCTTGGGAGCTGAGTGGGGGGGGGGGGGGGGACTAAGGAGAAGGTGTGACTCTCTTCAGAGGAACCCTGCTTCTACAAAACCTGTCTCCCTACTTCCCACCCCCCCAGACCTAAGCGATAAGCGGCTGGAAGTAGTAGGGCTGGAGGGTGCAATTGAGATGGGCCAGATCTATACCAAGCTCAAGAATGCTGGACATCGGCTAGCCAAGTGCTCTGAGATCACCTTCCAGTAAGGAAAACTCAAGCTGGGGGCTCTGAGGGAAGGAGTGGGACCAGGAAAGCAGAAGGGTATGGGAATGGTGGGGAGGGACTGTACCAGACCTTCCTCAGTAACAAAGGGTCTCAAGGCCAACCTAAGAACAGAGTTTTGGTACTTGATTGATAAAGAAATTGCCACCAATCTGCCTTGACCTCACACAGCACCACAAAAACCCTCCCCATGCAAATTGATGGAGAACCCTGGATGCAGACACCCTGTACAGTGAGTATTGCCTATGCCTGCCAAAAACTGAACCCCCAGGCTCCGTGGATCCTAAATTTCCATTCCACAGCTTCTTTACTTCCTGCTGAGGCCTCAAGTTCCCCTGTGCACCCTTCCTCCCAAATCCTGATTTCTCAGCCCCTGGCCTTCCTACCATGGCCTCTCTAGGACCCTGGCAACCCACCCTGAACCCTGCAGATTTTCTCCCAAATCTCTGCTGCTCCAGCCCCAAGGCACTAGGTCTTATCTCTGAATGCGCCTCCTTCCTTTCCAGATCAAGATTACCCACAGGAACCAGATGCCCATGCTCGTGGGCCCACCCCCCCGCTCCTGCAATTTCTTTGGCTTCTTATGCTGAGGGGGGACATCTCAGCCTCCAAGCCAGCCTTGAGCCCACCTCCTTGTGCCTGGACTCTACTCCCTAGGCTCTGTACATTGCTGCCAAACACTCCTGCCAGCTCAGGGGAGTGTTCCTTCACCCTCACAGTATTTATTATCCTGCACCATCTCCACTATTCCCCATGCACATGTGCACACACACACATACACACACACATCACAAACAATACATTGAAAGTGCCTCATCTGAATAAAATGACTTTTTTTCCCACTGGGATATCTGTTAAGTAAGTGGTACACCTCCTTCCTTTATACCTCCACTCCTTTATTGACATAGATTCTCCCAGAAGTAAGGAAATAACAGCCCCAGGTTCTGAGTCTTTATTTCAGGCAATGGTAGTTTCCAAGGGAAGACTGGAGAAAAGATAGGCATTGCTGTCCACACTGGGTAAATCATGACGTCACGTGAGAGTACTCAGACCTGCTGCCCACTGAGGAGGGGGCTGCTCTCACCAATGGGGCAAGTGCGGAAGACCCAGGGCAGACGTAGCCACTGGGTTCTGCCGGGTGGCAGCTGGGGAAGGGGGAGAGCTCGGCCCTGCTTCATACGTCTTCTCCTGATATTGGGAGAAAAGCAGGGATACTGGTTAGTGGTAGTTAATGGCAGCCTGTTTGTGCTTCTCCAACCAAGAGGATAAATCATATCCCAGGTTTCCTTGGCCTTGATCCTGGCTCCTTCCCCTCCTTCTCACCAACAGAGTTCATCCTCTCTTATTTCTGTGGTAACCTCTGTCCATTCCCCTCTCACCCTACAAGCTTCCCTGCTTTGAGGCCCTTGGCACCCCAGACCTAGGGATTTGCCCTTCATGCAGGTGGAGAACCCACTTCACCCAGCCTTCTCCACTCTTGATATTATTCATAACAAAAATCATCAAGATCATCATTTATTGCACTCTTGCTTCAGAACCAGGTGCTTTACCCATTGTCTAGAATCCTGACAACAGCCTCACAAGGCAGGTATCAGTTTTCCTACCTTTCAGAGGCTCAGAAAGGTTAAGCTACTTCCCCAAGATCCCACCAGCAAGACTGCAGCCTAGACCTGTTTAACTTCCAAATCTGGGCTCTTTCCTGGACACTATGCTTTCTTGAAGGGGGTGGTGGTTCCACCATGAGCGGTGGTGCTAAGGGATAAGGGGGTGTGAGCGGCATGGTGTGGCTCTCACCTGTATACCAGAGATGCGAGCAGCAAAGCCATCAATACCAGCAAGATGCCCAAGAACAGGGGAGCCTGCCCGAAGCCTGCTTCTTGACCTACAGGCCGAATCCCAGACGTAGCTATAGTCAGCATCTGCTTCCTGTCACACATCCTCTACCACTCCCCTTCTTCATCCTACCTCTCGTCCAAGTACCTACCAGGCATGACAAGCTGGGTGCTGACCATTGCCAGGCTGTCGGCATCAGCCAAAGACACATTGAGGCAGTAGGTCCCCGAGCCGCCCTTCAGTACCTGGTGCAGAACCAGCTGGCAGTCTGGGCTGGGTGGCACAGGCTGACACAGCCGCTGGGCAGGGGGCTGGCACCCTGGCGATGAGATGTCTACGCAGGCCTCCTTGGGTAGCCTGGGAGAGATGTCAGCTTATGTCAGGGAGTCTGGGAAGGAACAGTAGACACCAGAGAGCAGGGCAGCGGTCAACCCGAGAGTTCTCGGGGCAACCAGTGGGACACTCACCCGCCTTGGCAAGACACAGTCAGCTCAAATGCATCTCCTTCACTGGATGGCACAGCCTGCAGGATCTCAGCACTCTCAATACCCTCTAAAAAGTTGCAAGGTTTTAAGTCTGGGACTCCTCTACCAGTCCTCCCTAAAGGCCCACAGACAGGAAGGTGCTCGGGCTACCTCCCCGATCCCATCCTCATGCCTTCAAATGAAAACCCTGGGATTTGGGTATTCTTGTTCAGGTGAGTAACTCCTTCCAGGGTGTGCTTCCACTGGGCAGCCCTAAGCCGCACACGCCTTCCCTCCACCAGCTCCCAAAGTAGGCAAGACTCACGGACAATGTCCAGGGTGAGGGAAAAGGAGCCATATCGATACAGAACACAATCCAGGGGGACTTGTCGCTTCACCAGGATTAAGGTGGCTGTGTCATCCAGCAGGGGGCTCTGGGAGCCTGGCAGGAGAGGATTGAAGAGGCAAAGTCATGAGACAAATGACACCTGGAAACAGCAGGCATTTTTCCAGGTAGAGCCAGAGCTACTGGATCCAGGCTTGGAATCAGGCAAGAGCTGGGAAATCTCATTTTATAGATAAGGAAACTGAGGCCCAGAAGGAGAAATGACTGCCCCAGAGTCACAGGTAGGGGTAGAGCTGGAGTTTTAAAAATCCCAAATGTTTGTCACACCCCACACTGTGCCAAGTCCTGGGTTAGACACTTGACATATGTTAACTCATTATAGTGTCACTATCTTATTCCTCCCTTTTCAGTGTTTCTACCACAATTCCAGGTAAACCTACTTTGGGATGGGAATCCAGAGGTGGGAAATGGTGTTAGAAACTGGGAAAGATTTCTATGCATTTACACTTAATCAGAAAATGAGATATAAGTATTATGTAAATGATCACAGACTGCTCCCTGACCTTCACTTTAGGGAACAGCTCTTTTCAGAGACATAGGAGCAACAAGCTCTCTCCCCATGGCCTAGGAGAAGACCCTGGTTTCCTGAACTCTGGATCTCTTCCATACCATTAAGAGGGACTTGGGGGGCTTTAAAACCAGTGAAGACTCTGAAGGGACTCCACTGGTAAGCTAAGGATTGGGTAACATCTGGATCCAGAATAAGTCTTTCAGGTCTTTAGAGCTGTGACAAATGCCCCCACCTCAATGAACCTCATTCATTCTGGCCCTCTTACCTGTAATACCTTCTGTAGACAAGAATGGGCTGGCATCTGGACTGTCAGGCTCAGGGGTGGGTACCTCTCCAGCTGTGGTCTCCACCAGCTCTGTAGTTGTTACCTGTGCAACTGTGGTTCCAGAGGGTTCTGCAGTTGACACTTCAGGTGTCGTACCTATGGCCTCTGCAGTTGGCATCTCTGCAGGTGTGGTACTTACGACTTCTGAGGCTAGTACCTGCTCAGCTGTGGTACCTGTGCCCTCTGCAGTTGGCACTTGCACAGCTGTGGTTCCAGAGGGCTCTGCAGTTGGCATCTGAGCAGGTGTAGTGGCTACGACTTCTGCAGTAGGCACTTGGCCAGCTGTGGTACCTGTGCCCTCTGCAGTTGGCACTTGCACAGCTGTGGTTCCAGAGGGCTCTGCAGTTGGCACCTGAGCAGGTGTAGTGCCCACGATTTCTGCAGTAGGCACTTGGCCAGCTGTGGTACCTGTGCCCTCTGCAGTTGGCACTTGCACAGCTGTGGTTCCAGAGGGCTCTGCAGTTGGCACCTGAGCAGGTGTAGTGGCTACGACTTCTGCAGTAGGCACTTGGCCAGCTGTGGTGCCAGGGGCCTCGGCAGTTGGCACATGCCCAGCTGTGGTGCCTGGAACTGGGGAGGAGCCACAGGAGGTGAAAGGAATGGCAGCCTGTAGCACCACCTGTGCAGTGACTGGGCCAGACTCTAGGTAAGTGTGAGTGACCACAAGTGCCCGAGAGATCAGGGTCCCAGTACTGTCTCCAAAGTCCCAGGTGTAGGAGAGGTCAGCCCCAGCCAAATAGCCACTGGGGTCGTGGAGCTGGAGGGCAAAGGTCAGAGGTTGCTTTCTCAGGAAGTGATTGTTCGTTCCATCCAAGGCCTGCAGCTGAGACACGCTCACAGAGAAGGGCACCTGGTCTGAGATTGGAGCCAGAAAAGGTGAGAACCAGGTCTGGGCCACAGCTTCTTCCTTCACAGCCACATCCTCTAACCCCAAGCTGCCTGGCCCTTCACTGGCTCCAAGCCCCACATTCCTCTGCCCATGTCTTCCTGGCTCTGCCCCTATAAGGTGCCCCTACACACCATTTCCTCTTTCCCCTTTCCTGCCCAGCCAAGCTTCCCCACCTCCTCCTGCCCTGAGACTGGCCTTGTCCCTTCCTAAGTCCTTACCAGTAATGGTGAAGGCTGAGCGGGAGTGAGCGAGGGATACGTAGCTCTGGGACCCCCGGCGGTGGTAGACAGTCACTTCCATGATGTGTGTGCCCAGCACTGCCTTGCCTGTCCCAATGCTCAGTCCAGACACTGGGCCCCCCAGAACTTGCCAGTATTGGCCTGAGGTTTTTGGAAAGAAGAGTAGAGAAGGGGGTTACTGGTCAAAGGGGACTGGGGAAGGGTTAGAGACAGGGCACCAGAGAAGGAAGGTCAGGAGATATATTGAGAGGATGGTTATTTCAGCGGGTGTTTGGAAGTTTGTATATGAGGGCAGGAAAGGAGTCCTAACGAGGGGTTCCATGGGATGGGACTGTAATTGGAGAAGGGTTCCCAGAAAGAAGTATAATAGAGTTAGCTAGGTGCTGTGGAAGAAGACGGAGTCATGGGGAGGTGAAGATTAGGGAAACTCACAGAGTTTAGGGGTGGGACCAAAAGAAAAGGGATCAGGTAGGAAGAGATGAATCCAAGTGTGGGTGACAGGCCAGAGAAGGGAGTCTCTCACCCCAGGTCTTCCAGACATAAACAAAGCTTCTTCTCTGAGGTGAAGGGCCAGACGGACAGGCCCTCCCATCGGGGAAGATGCAGGTATCATCAGGTTCTTGGGGATACACTGGCTGTCCTCCCCACACCTGGCTCCCTGAAAGGAAGATACAAAGTCACCCTCAAACCCTGGCATTCCTTATTGTACACCAAAACCTTTAACATGGCTCCCAGAGCAGGGCTCTGGGAATACTCCCTAGCTACAAAATATATTCTCCTTGATATAACCCACTGTGGGTGGTAGTGGGGAGAATGGAAACTATAATTAAAGATTCCTTTGTAGGGACTTCTCTGGTGGTCCAGTGGTTAAAAGACTCCACTCTTCCAATGCAGGGGGCATGGGTTCAATCCCTGGTCAGGGAACTAAGATCTTCCATGTTGAGCGGCAAAAAAAAAAAAAAAAAAAAAAAAGATACCTATGTAAGTATATACATAGAGATTGGAGAGAAAGAGATTGGAAATGTATCAAAATGTTTAGAAAGATTTGCTCTGGCTAGTGGGATAAAAGTAAAAATAACAGCACCAGCTAACATCTATTGAGCCTTTACTGTAGGCTAGGGCAGGCATTATGCTAAATTCTTTATATATTATCACATTTTAATCCTTACAACAACCTTTTAAAGTAGTATCATCCCTACTCTACAGATTAAGGGAATGGAAGCACAAAACAATTAAGTGACTTGCCCAGGGTCACATACTGGTAACAGGTTTAAATCCAAGTCTGTCCAACTTCTAAATCCACTGGGTCTTCTGTCCCCCATTTTGGGGACTACAATTTTTTTTTTCTTTGTGCTTTATCTGTGTTTTCTAATCTAATTACATATATAATTTGTTTAAAAAAAAGAAGAAGAAGGAGAAGGGGCATGAGCTGAGACCTGGGAATGAGGCCTGGAGTGGAGTGGTACCCACCGTTAATGATGGTGTTGTTGGCCCAGATGACCTGCCCATCTGACAGCACCTTTTGGCTTTCAGGGAAGTGCAGGGCAATAGAGAAGGAGGCGTTTGCCCCACGCAGTGTAGGCCCATCATTGCTGACCTTCAGAGATACCTGGCCACCTGGAAAGGGCAGCTGCGTTAGCTGGGACTCCTTGGCTTCCCCTCCCCATATGCCTTTTCCCTTTCTGTCTTCTCAACCGACATTCAACCCAGTTCTTGCTCCTCTCCTCTCCCCACCCCATTCCCACCATACCCTCCCCAGAAATTGCCAAGTTCCTACCTCTCCAGCAGTGAGGCCCCTGGCTTTCTGTCCACTCTGGATATAGCTGCCTGTTCCATGCTTTAGTTCTGAGCTGCCTTGAGACACCAAGCCAGTCCCAGTCTCTGGGTCCTAAAAGGAAGGTATAATGAGGACCCTCAGGTCATCACTCCCTTCTCAGGGGACCACAGTGTCCCATGTCACATCACTCATTCTCACATTCAAAGTGCATTTTAATTTACCCAATACCCACCATGTACCAGGCACTGTGCTAGGTGCAAAGAACTTAAGAAATGAAAAAGAAATGGTCCTAAAGAGATTCAGGTTAAAGTAGATGAAACAGACATATGCATAAATTACTATAATTCAAGGCACTGCTTAATATGAGCCATAATAAACATGCACGATGTACAACAAAATGACAGAATAAACAGATTAATTCCACTCTGGTAGACTGGGAAGGATCCAATGAGGAGTTGGCCTGTGGCATAAAGCATTCTAGGCAGAAGGCCCAGCATAAGCAGATGCATGGAGGCATGGAAGCACATGGCATGATAGGGGACCACTAGCAATGTGGTTGAGGTACACCGTGAGAGATGAGGCCAAGAAGATGGGGTGGGGGCTTTGAGTGCCAGGCGAAGGAGTTTGGCCTTTATCTTGTAGGCAAGTCCACCTCAGATGATTTTGTTTTTTGTATTGAGATATAATTCACATACCATAAAATTTACCCTTCAGAACTTTTGGAATATGATCAGATTTGTGTTTTAGAAGGATCACTTCAGCAAGCAGTGAGGAGGATGGACCAGAGGCAGGTAGAAATTGGGAGTGGGGACAAACAAAATTATTATAACTGACCAAGAGAGAGGTCTGAAAGAAAAGGATATGATGGCTCTCCACATGCCTCACCCAGATCCAACAACTATCAACATTTTGCCACATTTGCTTTATCGATCCTTTGTTGTTGGTTTGTTTTTTGGTTAAAGCATTTAATTTTCTCTTTTACAGTATTCATTTTTAATGCTGTACTTTTCTTTCTTTCTTTCTTTCTTTTTTTGCAGTACGCGGGCCTCTCATCCTTGTGGCCTCTCCCGTTGTGGAGCACAGGCTCCGGACGCGCAGGCTCAGCGGCCATGGCTCACGGGCCCAGCCTCACCGCGGCATGTGGGATCTTTCCGGACCGGGGCACGAACCCGTGTCCCCTGCATCGGCAGGCGGACTCTCAACCACTGCGCCACCAGGGAAGCCCTCTTTCTTTCCCTTTCTTTCTTTCTTTCTTTCTTTCTTTCTTTCTTTCTTTCTTTCTTTCTTTCTTTCTTTCTTTTTCTTTTTCTTTCTTTCTTTCTTTCTTTCCTTTCTTTCTTTCCTTCCTTTCTTCCTTTCCTTCCTTCCTTCCTTCCTTTATTTTTTTTGGCTGTGTCAGGTCTTAGTTGCAGCATGTGGGATCTTTTGTTGCAGCGTGCAGGCTTCTCTCTAGTTGTGGCGTGTGGGTTTTCTCTCTCTAGTTGTGGTGCGTGGGCTCCAGGATGCGGGGGCTCCAGAGCGCATGGGCTCTGTAGTTTGTGGCACGCGGACTCTCTCCTTGAGGCGCGCGAGCTCAGTAGTTGTGGTGTGCAGGTTTAGTTCCCCCGCGGCATGTGGGATCTTAATTCCCCGACCAGGGATCTAACCCGTGACCCCTGCATTGGAAGGTGGATTCTTTACCACTGGACCACCAGGGAAGTCCCTGGCTAAAGCATTCACAAGCAAATCCCAGACATAATGTTATTTAAAACCGTACAAATTCAGTATGTATGTGTAAAGAAGAAATATTTTCTTGAATAAACACAATGCTAGTTCACACTAGACAAAATTATTGAAACCAGTCCATACAAAATTTCATGAATATCTAAAAATGTCTTCTTATGATTTTAAAAATCAGGATCCAGGGGCTTCCCTGGTGGTGCAGTGGTTGAGAGTCCGCCTGACAATGCAGGGGACACGGGTTCGTGCCCCAGTCCGGGAAGATCCCACATGCCGCGGAGCAGCTAGGCCTGTGAGCCATGGCCGCTGAGCCTGCACGTCCAGAGCCTGTGCTCCGCAACGGGAGAGGCCACAGCAGTGAGATGCCCGCGTACCACAAAAAAAATAAAATAATAAAATAAAATAAAATTAAAAAATCAGGATCCAAAAAGTAAGCACAATATTTTAAGAGCCTCAGATGGACACGTATGAACAGAATGTTTCCAGAGTACAATACGGAGCGTAGTAAAAGAAAAAGACTTGAAACTGCACCATGAATGAGGGAAGTCAGATCAAGGAGAACTTCCTAGAAGTCTGTGAGACCAGGGATCTAGAGGAAGGGGGGCACTGGAATACGATGCAGATATTTCAGCACAGCAGAGACTATCCTCACTCCATTTCTAATATGTACCAGAAACCTGGTTGATTCTGCTGTGGGAGGATCTGGAATCATCCCACTGAGCATCCCACCATGAGAGCGAGAGAATTATAAGATGCCCCATTCTTTCTCCACTCCCAACCCTCCCTCCTCAGAGCAGCACGGGACATTCCAGACCCTCTCACCCCCCCCACCCCCCCTTGCTCCTGTCACGAGGCCCCAATCCCCCAGAGCTCTTTCATGTGATGCTCAGCTGAGACCCCTCTGCCTGTCTCTCCCAGCCCCAGAACAAAAGCCTGGGCTGTGTTCGCCTATGCCCATCCCAAAGAGGGGATGTGGTGCCTCTTTACCCTCTATCCAATACATTCTCTTGCTCCTCACTTTAAATACCCTATCCCAAGTGCCTGAGACATTGCATAAAAGAGTCTCCCACTCATTTTACTCCCTTGGAGCCCCCGCTCCAGCTCACTGCCCAGGGGGTCTCAGAATTAGGGCCACCAAGACCCACTATTCTCTTGCCCTTCCAAGCAAATGGAGTTATTTTCAGGCTGAGTCCCAAATCTTCATGTGGGGAGGGAGCTCAGTTGCCCATGTCCTCACTAAACCAAATGGGTGGGAGATGCCAGAAGCATTGCTGGTTATCTCCCATTAGGGAGGGGAAAACCAGAGCAAGTGTGCAACCCCAAATTCACACCTGCTCATGTCCACACACCCCACACTCACCTTCTGTGGCCCCCACAGCCAGAAGAGCACCCATCACAGCCACATGGAGAAGGCATTTTCTCAGCACCAGATCCATCCTGTTCTTCTTTCCAGCAACCAAAGGCGCTAGGGCGTGGGACAAGCCCCTATATAAGAAACGGATGCTCATTTGCATAGCCCTTCCTCCTCTCCCTGCAGGGGAGGCCTGGGAGGAGCAGGAGGACCTGAGAAAGGCAGAACTGAGGAGGGATCCTGGTCCCTGGACATCCCGCTACTCAGTGACAGTTTCTGGTTTCACAGGGTCACGCTCATCTTAAAGCACTCCATCCCCCCGTGGAAAGAACTGACTGAAGGGCAGCTACAAAACAAAACACGTACCGGACACACACGATTCATCATGGGAGAGTGGATCAATTTATTGTGAGTCAAACCAGGAACCTCTCAAAAAGACTGTAGAAGTAGTGACCCTGTATCCAAAATCAAAGAGAGACAGTATCGGGGCAGGCTGAGAGACGGAGGCAACGACTCCTCCGAGGCCCGGGAGACCCTTACAATGAGATTCCCAGCTTCCTGCTTTCAGAGGAGGCTCCCTGGACCAGGTGGCATTCAATCTTAGGTCAATACACGTTTTCCTAGGGGTGGTGAAAACGGCGAATTAGAGATCAGGAAATCCCTATAGACTCAGGACACAGGTAGGAAACTCGATCCCAAATCAGATACTTGGAAAAAGGTGTTCAGCCTCCCCACCTACGTTGAAACTTGTCTTAATGCCCCTCGGAACCAAACTTGCGCGGGTCGGGGTCGTTTGCAGAGAGGGACGCAGGGCTGGCCCCTCCCGCTCTGACGTTGACCAATAGGAAGATCTGAGGGCGGAGCCAGGGAAACGCGGGAAGGAGGGGCGGGGCTTCTGGTGGCGGTAGGGAACTGGGGGAAGGCGGTAACATTGTTTCAAGTTGGACAAATTGACAAGAGCGAGAGATACACTGCGTTCCATCCCGACCGGGGGCCACGGTACTGGGCCCTGTTTCCCCTCCTCGGCCCCCGAGAGCTGGGTGCCGCTTTCTGCAGGGTTCCCAGGGCCCCGCTCCAGGGCCGGGCTGACCCGACTCGCTAGCGCTTCATGGAGAACTTCCAAAAAGTGGAAAAGATCGGAGAGGGCACGTACGGAGTTGTGTACAAAGCCAAAAACAAGGTGACGGGAGAAGTGGTGGCGCTTAAAAAAATCCGCCTGGACACGTGAGTGGCCTCTGTACCCGGGACTCCTTACTCGGGAGCTCCTTGAGTGCCCCCTACCCCCACCCCAACCGGCGGTGGCCATCCAGGGACCGGAAGGTAGCAGGGAGGGACTTCTTTTGAAGTGGAGAGGTGGGTTGAAGGACGAGTAGAGGGTTTCCCGGGGGAGACTATAGGGTAGTGTAGAATCCATGGGAAATTTCCTCCCTAAAGGCGGGTGATGCCCCTAAATGTACAGTCAGAAAGACTCAGGAAGAGGAAGGAGGCCTCTGAGATGGGGGTTCCAGGACTCCCTGTGGAGCTGGGTTTTGCAGTAAGCTGTAAAGAGCACCTTTTTGAATGACGAGCCCTCCTCGCTGCCCCAACCCCACCCCCATCTTAGAATTCTCTCCCCCTTTCAAAAGAATGGCAGTTGAACCTCACTGGCCCCTCTAGAGAGGCTGGGTGCTGCTACTCCCGCCCCCCCCCTTTTTTTTTTACCTGTTACCTTCTTCACCTTCACCAGGAGGCTTTGCTAACCTAACCCTGGGCAAAGAAGAAATAATGACCTTAATGTGTCCAAAAGCCAGTCCTGTCCATCCATGAATTAACCCCTGAAGTACCCCTTCTCTTCTCTCACTTTCCTAGGGGATGCTGGGATGGTGTCTCTGTGGGGAGGCAGGGGGTGGGGTAGAATCACTGGGCTGGGAGAAAAGGAATATTTGTAACCACATTCCCATCTCTGCTCTCCCAACTTCTCCAAGTGAGACGGAGGGTGTACCCAGTACTGCCATACGAGAGATCTCTCTGCTAAAGGAGCTTAACCACCCTAATATTGTCAAGTAAGTATGTATCTGGGAGGTGCTCTGACAGTAAAGGAGGATGCCTTCTGTTTGTGTTGTCTGGGCATTTCTCTCCCTCACCTCTATCCCTGGACCTCCCTTCCCTAGGCTGCTGGATGTCATTCATACAGAAAACAAACTCTACCTGGTTTTTGAGTTTCTGCACCAGGATCTCAAGAAATTCATGGATGCCTCTGCTCTCACTGGCATTCCTCTTCCCCTCATAAAGGTAATCCTTCTCATCAACTCCCCCCAACATGGGCATGTCTTGGGGGGACTGAAGGCAGGCAATCCAGACTGAGTGTTGATTTGTGATCTTAGATTCCTTCCCAGCCCTCATCCCCCTACACACACACACACACACAATCACACACACAATCACACAATCACACATACCTTTTTTGTGGCTCCTTCACTGCTCATTATACTTATTAACCCTAAGGCTGGGCAGGAGAATCAAAGAAGTTGAAACTCTAGTGAGTCAGCTTAGCAGCTCAGGTGGAAGGTGAGATGAAACTCAGATAAATGGGACTGGAGGGCACTTGGTAGACCCCTCCAAAAAGCCTTTCCACCTGCTTGGCGGGAGAAATAGCCAGTGAGTCTCTATTGTCTGTTTTTCTGGGTTCTTTACTCCCAGAGCTACTTTCCATCTATCAACAAACGTTTATCCAACACACATTTATTGAACACCTTCAATGTGCTGAACACAAGATATGGAAAAGAAATGCAAAACTGAATAAAACTTGATCCTTATCCTCACTGGGATTACAGTCCAATCAGGGAAATGGCTTGTAAACATGGAATTATTATCTAACTAGTGAAGGCTTTAGTAGAACTATGGAGGCACAGAGGAGACCCTAATGTTCTCACGGTGATGGAAAAACACATTCTTTTCTCTCCCCTTGTCAGAGCTATCTGTTCCAGCTGCTCCAGGGCCTAGCTTTCTGCCATTCTCATCGGGTCCTGCACCGAGACCTCAAACCTCAGAATCTGCTTATCAACGCAGAGGGGGCCATCAAGCTAGCAGACTTTGGACTAGCCAGAGCCTTTGGAGTCCCTGTTCGTACTTACACCCACGAGGTGAGTCCCTCTCTGCATGTCTTCTCTGAACTTCCTGGGAGGTGTTAACAGGGACATTCACAACGTTTTTAGTAACTATCTGGCCAGCAGTTTCTCTCTCACTAGATGCAAAGTATCTCTGACACCCTAAGAGGTCTTAGAGTATACAGGGAGTTCATATTTTGATAGATAACGAGCCAGGAGAGCTGGATGGCACACCATTAAAATTATGACCGATTGCCTGAAGTTTTCCAAGAAGGTTGCAAATTGGAGGTTCAGAAAATATGGCCACCAAAACCATGGACTAGGCTAACTCTGGGCTAAGAAGTTGTACCCAGTTATTTTACTTAGGGGAAATCAGAGGGAAGGGAAGGATGGAGGGAAAGAAGTTACTTGTTAAGAAGCTGAGTTAGCAGAGTAGTCCTGAGGAAATGAGATGTGGGAATCTCCATGCCCCATACACCACCCCTCCCCTTCCTACGCTTGTCCTCAGGTGGTGACTCTGTGGTACCGAGCACCTGAAATCCTTCTGGGCTGCAAATACTACTCCACAGCTGTGGACATCTGGAGCCTGGGCTGCATCTTTGCTGAGATGGTACGGAGGCATGCCCGAGTTCTACCCAGCCCCCTCCTCCCCACATTCAAGAACAACAGAACTGTTTCTTGGCCTAGACCCATGGCCCTTCTCTTATCACAGGGTCCTTCCTCTAGAGTAGCACAAAGTGGGTGGTGGGGAAAGGATAGGACTGTCATCCCTGATGTCAACCACAATGTTAGGATATTCTCAAACAGCTTTAGCATGCAGTATACATATCTTATCTCTGAATTGAGCTAAATCATTTCTGCAACTGTTTTAGCTTTAGCCTGCATATACTTGGGAAAATGAGTTCCATTTAGTGTCCCCTTCATTTGGCCTGTAGACCTTATTGTAGGGCACCAGGAATGTGGTGAGGCCAACTGTGTTCAGCTTACCCACACCTTTTATTTAAACTGCAGACTTACATCACATCCCCCCTCAACCTCTGGCTTTTCAGATTGAAGGATCCCTGAGGCCCAGTCTTATAAGGGAGCTCTCATCCCCTTTAATACAACAGTGGAGTGAGCTAAGTTTCCAAATCAAATCAGCAGTATGTTTTATGGTCCCTTATCTGGGTTGTAACTGGGGGCATGGAGACCATTAGCCCATATATATAATGTGCATTTATCCCCCAGTGCATTACTTTACAATTGCCCATATTCATCTCTCAATTCATCAAAAAATATTTGTTAAGCACCTAGTGTGTACCCAGCACCATGCTAGGTGCTGTGGGGAACACAGAAGAAATGGAAGACACAGTCTCTGCCCGCTGTGCTCCTATCTAGAAGTGGCTGCACCACAAGGAGGGGGGATGACCGCAGTGTCTACCCCACACCCCGTGAGTGGCTTGGGATCCCTTTGCTACATGTCAGTGGCACCCCAGACATTCACCCCCTCCCAGCCCCACCCAGCCTTGGGGATCTGCAAAGCCATGGTTGGGGGAAGGAAGGAGGGGGCGAGGAGACAGATGAAGGGACTTCATTGTCTCAGGCTCTGTTTGACTGACCCCATGAAAGGCCCTGGGGAGGGAGTCATGGGGCCCTGCTGACCTTCCACTGCCTGTGGGAACCTCCATTATCCAGTGGGCAGTTTTGACTGACGTCAATGTGGGTCTTGGCTTTTCCTCTTTCCCCATTTTCAGGTGACCCGGCGGGCCCTATTCCCAGGAGATTCTGAGATCGACCAACTCTTCCGGATCTTTCGGACTCTGGGGACCCCAGATGAGGTGGTTTGGCCAGGAGTTACTTCTATGCCTGATTATAAGCCAAGTTTCCCCAAGTGGGCCAGGCAAGATTTTAGC
The DNA here is from genome assembly GCF_005190385.1 of Monodon monoceros. Lineage (NCBI taxonomy): Eukaryota > Metazoa > Chordata > Mammalia > Artiodactyla > Monodontidae > Monodon > Monodon monoceros. The sequence continues at coordinate 42,269,550 of NW_021703783.1, forward strand.
AAAGTTGTGCCCCCCCTGGATGAAGATGGACGGAGCTTGTTATCGGTGAGAGTGGGGAGTGGGCACCCATTTCCTCTCATTCACTCCCCCAGGGCAGGGTTTTTCCAGGATGAAGGAAGAATGAGGCCCTGGACTCCTGGTCTTAGCATTTCGCTAGCCCCTGCTTCCCTCTCGCTGTTGTGCACCCATTAGATACAGGAAGGAGGGAAATGGGAACTCTGCCTTGGGTGAAAGGAATTGTTTCCCGATTTCTCAAAACACCTGCTGCCCATTTACTCCATTATCACATTACTGACGTCAGCATACATCTCTCCCTCCAGCAAATGCTGCACTACGACCCCAACAAGCGGATTTCAGCAAAGGCAGCTTTGGCTCACCCTTTCTTCCAGGATGTGACCAAGCCAGTACCTCACCTTCGACTCTGATGGCTTTCTCAAGCCCCTACTCCCAGTCTCACCCTCTCCTCCAGTGGGGGCATGATCTGGCTTGGCCCAGGGCTCTTAGCTCACTGATCTTGTCTGGCTGCCTTAGCACTCACCTGCCCCTCTTAGCCAGCCAACTCTGGGGAGAGGGGGTGGAGGGGAGAAATAGGTGAAATTGAAAGGAAGCATCAATATTACATGCACTTAATCTGCACCATGCTCTCCCCTTCCTCTTAGTCATTGCTTAGGAGGGCTGGTATTTAAAAAAAAAAAAAGTAAAAAGACTGTTTCTCCTTCCTCCACATAGGGTTTGCCATCCCAGTCTCTGAAAGCCCCGCAATTATTATTTTCTGTGTTTCAGGTGACAGAGACCCCAAACCTCCCACAGCCCTGTGTAAGGCCAACTGATAGCAGGGGCACTAAGTTGGAACTTTTGAAAACCAAGCAAAACAAAAACATGGCGAGGGGTCTGTTTTAAAGAATTAGGTTAAAAAAATAGATCCAACCAGTTTATACCCTAGTTTTAGTGCTTCATCTCACCTAACAGTCTGGGAGACTCAAGACTCCCTGTCTCAGACTCCCAGTCTCTGCAGTCCTGGTGGGATTGCAGTAGAAATGATTGCTCCTAGTCTTCTTGCCTGTCCCTCCTACAGGCAAGGGGTGTCTGGGAGGCTCTGGGTCAGGGACTGTGCTTCACCGAGGCCTTATGAGGCAAGTGAAAGATGTTTGAATTTTTCTCTTCTTTTTAAGATTCTTAGTTCTTCAGGTGCTAGGTTCCATCTCCCTCTGAAGGCCAGCCCATAGGAGTGAAAGTTAAGGTTAAGACCTCATTTTGAGAATGCTGACACTTTTTTAGGGCTGTGCCTGAGTGGGGACATTGGGAAAAAAATATTCCTTTAAAAGAAGGATGAACAATTATATTTATATTTCAGGTTATAGCTGTTTTTAAAGTGGGAATCGGTGGGGATTTGTTGCCATGTGCACCTTGGGGTTTGTAATGCGAATGTTCAAAAAAAAAAGGTTTTTTTCTTTTTTATGATTTTGTCTCTCTTCTCCCACCTTTTGTCCTTGAGTGTTCTTGCTATTAACATTATTTGTAATTTAGTTTGTAATTGATTAAAAAAAAAGTTCCTGGTTTTATAGTTCATGTCTCTCCTCCTTTACTTTTGCATATTTACTGAAAGAATGGTGTGAGAGAGAATATGAATGTGTGCATGTGATAATAGGTTTCAGACCCCTTTTCTTAATCACTCTATGCAGGGCTACCCACCCCACTCCATTTCGACCTCTGCGATGCAATTGGGATAGTGCCACGGGTGGGTGAAGTGGGAATTATTGCCCCCATTTTACAGCTGAGGAAAGTGAAGCTTATGTATTTCCTACTTCACTTTCCCCTAAACCAGCATCTCCCGCCCCCCCCCTCCAGACACACATATCACATACACATACACACAAGGCTCCAGTTCCAGATTTTCAATGTTAGGGCTCAGGAACAGCAGTATGGTTGGAAGTGGGCTCCAAGGTAATTCGCATTGACGCTGCATTTCCCAGTAAGCTCGTCTTGTTTGCGGCACGCGGGCCTCTCACTGCTGTGGCCTCTCCCGTCGCGGAGCACTGGCTCCGGACGCGCAGGCCCAGCGGCCATGGCCCACGGGCGCAGCCGCTCCGCGGCACGCGGGACCCTCCCGGACCGGGGCACGAACCCGCGTCCCCTGCATCGGCAGGCGGACTCTCAACCACTGCGCCACCAGGGAAGCCCTCGTCTTGTTTTCTTTTTGTTCCATATCACAAACAGAAAAGTTTTCTAAAGATACTTATTCACATTTACATGCGATTTAGAATATATCAATCGTCTGTATGAAAAATTATTATAAAGGGGCTAAAGCCTCCCCAAGCTACCACTTCTTGGAGGTGCCATTGTCTCAGCTCACCAAAAAACATCTCAGACTGCCGCGGGCCATCCCCAAAATTCCTGTGCTCTGGGGCCCCACTAAAAGGAGGAAGCACCGACGTGAGGTCTGCTTAAATTCCTAGGCTCCGGGTCCCTGGGAGAGGTATTTCCCTTCACGCCCGCGAATTTGTGATAGAAGGCGGGGCGCCAGAGGCAGGCCCCGCCAAATCCCAGGGGAGGGGCGAAGGTCAGTAGCGGCCTTCCTAAGGCCTCTTTCAACCCCGCCTTGCCTGCCATTCAAGTCCCGAATTTTCTCAGTACTGGTTAAAGTTTCACTTTGACCCGCCCCCATCGCTCACCTGATTAGATGTTTATGAGTTAAAAGGCGGGGTCATGAGGGTGTCGCGAGTCTACTGGTTAGAGTATACGCCTGTCAACAGGGTACCGCCCCCTATCTCGGGGAGCTCGCTCTTTAGTGGCTCCTCACCTCGTCCATCTTCAAAGTTTCCCTCTCTGTATTGGTCTGGGGCACCGCCTGTCCAGTCCTCTGCTCTTACGCCTCGGTGACAGCCTGCCTTTCTCCAGAGGATTGGTGGATTAGCAGGCGCAGAGCCCACCCTGGATGGTAGGCGGGTAATCGTGCAATTGGCTGGGGCCCCCGCCACAGGGCGAGGAGGAGGAGGAGGGGCAGGAGGGTTTGGTTGAGCTGCAGCTGTTTGTCTGTTCGACACAGGCTTGGGCCCGACGGGGGAGACGGAGCCCCAGGTACCGGGCTGATGGAGCCCGCAAGGGCAGGGGCGGAGGCGCCCCGGAGAGGAGTGCGGCCTGAGGGCAGAGGCGGGTCTGGGCCTCTGCGAGGGGTTAGAGTGGCCCACCAGAGAAAGGAGAAGGGGGCCGGGTCCCGGCAGGCCTAATGGGGGCGCTGAGGAGGGGGCCGGGCGGGCTGGGAGCCCGAAGTTGGTGAGTCGGGGAGGCAGCCGGGTGGTGTTGGCGGCCGGGCTGGGGGCCGGCGCGGGAGGCCGGGGCTCGTGTGCGGGCAGGGGCAGGCCTCATTGAGCGGCGCCGAAGAGGGAGGAACTGGGGGAAAGGGACTGGGCGGCGGGTGAGGTAAGTCCATTCTCCCGGAGGTAAGGAGGGGTCAGATTCGGCGCCCGGGCCCGGAGGGGAACCGGGGCTGGGGCTCTCTCGAGAGGTCTCATTGGAAGGGCCAGGGAAGGGCTCTTACCTGGGTAAGAGGCATTCTTTTCAGGGAAAGTGACTTATAAAAATAACTAGGGTGCCCCAAAGTTGAGCTGAGAGGGATTTGGGTTCAGTGCGGGAGAACTGAGACAAGCGAAGGAAGCTTTTCTAATCTAGAAGACTCAGGTAGCCGGGGCAGTGGAAGCAGGGCCTTCCATCGGTAATGGGAGCTTCTGGGAATGCTGAAGGGTGGGCTGGAGGCTCTGGGGCTCGCGAGTAATCACGCTTTTGTTCCCATTAGTGTGGAGATGTGGCAACTTGAAGTTTTTTGGTACTCCCAGGGTAGCCAATGAAGACAAAAGTAACTTTTTTTTCTGTGACTCTTGGCTATTCCAGACTCAGCCCCTGCACTTTCCCTTGGCCTCGCCTCTAGCTGGCTTAGGCCGCAGCCTCTGGGTTTCTTCTAACCTCCTGTTTCTCATGTCCTGTGAAAAAGCTAAGAAGTTAGATTTGGGGGATGTTTGTTCGTTTCTTTCCTACTTAATAATGTGGTCTATACTGGAGACCATATCTCTCACCTAGACGTGGGCAATCAGTGACTCATTTTCTGCATTGGAACTGGGCTTAGGGATCCCCAGCCATCCAGAGATCTCCTGACCATAGTTGGTGAAACTTTTGTGGCACTTAGGCTTGGGTATTTCACAGGCAGGTAATGGTTATGTGGAACCAAGCCTGGAAATATGAGGTGATATCACTGAGGAGGGGATTTGGGGAAGAGTGAGAAATTCCATTCCAGAAGGTTGGCATCACCCCTGTTCTTTGTCTACTTCTTCAGGAGCCCGGGTTTCTGAGCTATTAAAAAGTTGGGTCAAACAGAGAGGCACTTGGGAAAGGAGGTGAGTAGAGAAAAGGAAGATGGATTTCTAAGACATAGGGATCCCCTCCTGCCAGATATTTTTAACGGTCTGCTGACCTCCTTAGTCCCCCCCATAGATTGGAGCTTATTGGATTTTCCCTTATTATACTTCCTCCTTTTTCCCTTTTATACCACTGTATTTTATAAATACATTTCTTCTTAATTAGAAAAGTAATAAGTATGTATTTTAAAATATTCAAGTTTTATAGAAGTGTAAAAAGTGTAGATCCTCCCACATATTCCTCACTCATTTCATCCAGAAAGGTCAGAGATAAGAGACAGTAGATGAGACTAATCTTACTTCACTTTGGGGGATGTGCCACCAAAGGCAATTCTGTTTTCATGTTCCCACCAAACTCTGGTTTTCTTATTCTTTCCAGTTTTCCCTTCTGGGACCATACTATGTTATTTATTATGCTCCTTTCCCAGTTCATTTTGTCTTGCTTTTATCAAATTCAGACAAGCAGAGAGCTGTAGTCTGGGTTATCACTCACATCCTTGTGCACACACACGCACACACCCCACTTGTGCACTGGGTATCCCAGGAAATGCCCAAATAGATGGCCAAAACGTCTTTCTCTTTTATGGGCAGGAAGGAAACATTAAAGTGAATGATTTTGTTTGGGAGAATTATTGGCATCTCTGCTAATGTGAGGAATTTGGGACTTCTATCTTCTGGTTCATGGTCTCTGCATGTTCAGATTATATGACTGTCCCTTCATTATCCCAGAAGAAGATGATGGTTCTCCTAAGGGGCCCCTGTGTCTGTCTTTCTATAATGATATGAGAAGCTTCCAAATTTCTCTGACTTTGAAACTGGTTTTCCTCTAAACCAGCACAGCTGGGACATTTTATACACCACCTTATTAATTGAATTTGTCCTTACTGGCTTTAGAAGCCCTGTGATGTGCCCAGCCTTTATACAGTGCCCTCAGAAACCTTGATTATTGTACCCCCAGGAGCTTTTATTTTCTCTCCTGCAAAGCCAGTCCTAGAGAAAGTTGTGTAGATGTGTGTGTGTGTGTGTTTGTTTTTTAAATCCTCACTAAGCTTTGCCATTTCCTACATCCTGATGATATCCTGTCCCTTTCTTCTATACATCCCTTCTTGTCTTTTCCACCTTCCCCGTAATCAAAGCCTTCTTTCAAAAACTGATCTGGAATTGCTCCATATTAAGGTGTAAATAACAAATAGTCACTTAAAGTATTAATCCTTCCAAGAGTTTTTGCTTCTTAAAGAGGGAGCTAAGGAGTGGAAATCATCAATATAGAATTTCAAACGTAGATCTGGAGTTACAAAAATATATTTGGAGAAGAGGACTTTCCCATTGCCCTTGAAGTCATACCTCATGCCTTCTAACTCTTACTTTGCCCAGGAGCAAGGATTGCTCTTTTATAGTTTACTAGTTTGTGCGCATTGATACGAATTTGACTTATGAGGAGACATGGGGTAGGAGAAGCAAGTGTATAGCCTGCTTCTTAATCCTAAGGCATTTCAGGTTGGAAAGTAACCAAAGTGTGAGACATTGAATTTAAAATAAGGAAACGCAACAGCCGTCTTGGAGGAGGGATACCTTGAAACCCTACACAATACGCTCCCATTTCCCAAGAATGTTTTAGGAAAGATTTAGTCACTGACTCAACAGTAACTGAGCTGAATAAGAAGCCACCCAGGTGAGCAAAGTGTGTGCAGATTTCTGGGCCAGGTTGTAGTTTCTGTTGAGGGGCAGTGGGTACCTTGTCAGAGTGGTAGTATGATTTTTTTTTTTTAAACTTGTGTTTCTGAAGTTCAGGAATTAATAGAGATAATGATCTGAAGTTTTTTGAACATTTAACATCAACTGAAGATTCAGAGAACTTTGTTTTTAGCCACAGTTGCCTCAGTGTTACGGTGGGGGGGCTGCATATTTGGTGTGATTAGGCCATCTGAGGTATAGTAACGGGTGACAGGAAAAGCAGTTAGCCCATGTGAGTTGCAACAGTACCTTGTGGGCTGGGTCCCAAGAGGCCCCTCCATCCAGGGTAGATCACAAAGAGGCAAGAGGGAGAACTGGCCTGTTAAAAACATTCCCAAATGGAACTGAGTAAGAATCTATTTAGATGGCACAGAAGGGGAGGAGTAGATGGAGGAAGGAAGCAGGATTGCTTTGGCCTTAATTAATGAACAGCTACTAGGGACCAGGCATTGTGCTCTGCTCTGGAGATTCAAGATGACATAAAAAATAGTCACACTTTTTGAGAAGTTCATAGTTTAGCGGAGCAGACAGACACAAACAATTAAGTCAAATAATGTAATAAATGCTGTGATAAGAATACAGGGTTTTTGTTTGATTGTTTTTGTTTTTTGCCCGTGCCACACAGCTTGTGGGATCTTAGTTCCCCAACCAGGGATTGAACCCTGGCCCTGGCAGTGAAAGCACTGAGTCCTAACCACTGGACAGCCAGGGAATTCCCAAGAATACAGTTTTAATACTGTGGGATCCTAGAGGAAACAGTGATGAATTCTGCTGGGGTGAGAGAGTAATTATGCAGTTTCACAGAGAAGGTGACATTTGAGCTTGGCTTTAAAAGACACATTAGGTGTTTACTAGGCAGACAAAGTGGGGAAAGGCATTCCAGTCTTTCATAGGTCAATAATAGGGAGTTTGCAGTACCATGCTGATAAGAGATAAGTATGCTTTTTTTGACTCTTGGGGAAATATAAGGGAGAGGGTGAAGTGGAAGGACTCTCATTTAAGCCTGTGACTCATTGGTTAACATTGGATCAACACAATGAGCCAAGTAGTGGAATTCAGTTTAAGATTTTGGTAATTTGGGGTCTAAACAAAGTTGGAGAGTTGAAGGTGTTTACTGGCTTCTGCTCTATCTTCCCGGCTCAGTAAATCTCACATTAATCCCACAGCCCATTGAATTCTGCAGAAATTACCATTGCTTTCCTAGCACCTTCCATTGAATTGCTTCTGTTTCAACTGTCCTGGCAGGAGTTGGTCAAGACCTTTTAGAGAAGCACAGTAGTGAGTGAGTCCTTCTGTCAGAAGGATATGGGAGTAGATTCCAGTTCCCAGCAAAGGCCTGGGCCTTCCTAACTTGTTTTCAGTCCCAAAGGAAGTACTTATCTAAACTGAATAGAAGCAGAAACTATCCAATCTAAGCTCGTGTTCCTGTCCTGGTGCCTTCTTTGGATTTCAGTTCAGAGTTCAGCATCTCCTGCTTCCTGAAGAGGTATAGTGGTATAACAGGAGCAGGAGTACCTGGCTGAGAGTACTTGCTAGAAGGAGACTTGCTACTAAGCAGTTGTGTGAAAACTGGCTGTGTGATAACACCTGGCAAGCTGGTTCATTTTATTTGCCTCAGTTTCCTCTCTGTAAAATATAGACTGGACTAGATGACCTCTAAACTGCCTCTTATCTGGCAAACTGAACTTACAGGGCTAACATTTGGGAGGGGGCTAGACTCCAGTGGCTCTGTGCCTTGAACTCAGTCTCTATTGGTAGATGACAGACTTCTGGAGGCTTCATATGTAGTTGGCATAGGAACCCAAAGCTACCAAGTGGGAAGGAATCTGAGGAATGGAGTCTTGCCCTAGGCAGACTCCATTCCTCAGGTTTCGGCAGGCTAAGAAACCTTTCCTTTTTCTTGGCCACACAGCTTGCGGGATCTTAGTTCCCCAACCAGTGATTGAACCCGTGCCCCCTGCAGTGGAAGCTCAGAGTCTTAACCACTGGGCTGCCAGGGAAGTCCCTAAGAAACCTTTCCTATTCATATTTCCCTGTGCTGCTGGGAGAGCTGCTCACACTAAAGAACTTGCCCCTCATCCTCCACCTCTCCCTTCCCCAATAGACTGATGACGTCATGCCTTAATCCTCCTAAATGGTCATTTTTTTAATATAAATTTATTTATTTTATTTATTTATTTTTGGCTGTGTTGAGTCTTCGTTGCTGCACGCCGGCTTTCTGTAGTTGCAGTGAGCTGGGGCTCCTCTTCGTTGTGGCTTGTGGGCTTCTCATTGCAGTGGCTTCTCTTGTTGCGGAGCACGGGCTCTAGGCTCATGGGCTTTGGTAGTTGCAGCACGTGGGCTCAGAGCGCAGGCTCAGTAGTCGTGGCTCACGGGCTTAGTTGCTCCGCGGCATGTGGGATCTTCCCGGGCCAGGGCTTAGAACCCGTGTCCCCTGCATTGGCAGGCGGATTCTTAACCACTGCACCACCAGGGAGGCCCAGTTAATGGTCATTTGATGAGCCATTCTTGTGGGGCTGCACTTCTGAGGGAAGCTGTCATTTCTTCTCATCTGAACTGAAAGTGTTGAAGGGAAGAAAAACCTCCCTTTTTTTGCCTCAGGTTTGAAGGCAATAATCATCACACCACTTGACTGGTTGGCTGTGATTTATTTTTTGCCTTTGGATGGATCATTTGCCCACTGTCAACTGGTAGCAAAAAAATCACTGCTAGAATAGGGGAGAAATCAATTGAATCTTATATGTATTATTCCATTTCTGTACCCCTGATCTTTTGAGAGTCTAGCTATTGCGTAAGAAACATGATACCCTTATTAACATGTTGGGATTAAAGATCAAGGCACAGAGATGGGCAGCCCATCAATTACTGTGAACAGAGAGGGTAGGACATATTCTTGAGCTGAAACATTGGAGTGGGAGATAGTCTTTTCTAACCCCATAGTTACTAATCTCTGACAGTTCAATAGAGTTTGCCGATTGGCTCTGGGTTGATTTATCTGTGGGGGTTAGTGACCAATCCGTGTGTCTGTGACTGTTTCCTCTTTTTTTTTTTTTTTTTTTTCTGGCCGTGCCGCGCAGCTTGCAGGTTGAACCCGGGCTGCGGCAGTGGAAGCACAGAGTCCTAACCACTGGACCGTCAGGGAATTCCCAACTGTTTCCTATCTTCACACTTCTCCAACTCCCTACTGTTTTCCCAGGCCTAGAGAGACGTGTCTGCCGATGAGAATTCAGTCCACTCTAACTTAGTGTTCTGCTCTTTGGATCACATGCTTTGAAATGTGAGGGAGTAAGTTGAAGAATCTAGTAACTTTTTTTCTGTTGTTTTTTAAGAGTATAGTGTATGTGTGTCAACCTAAAGGAAACTTGATCAGCTTATGATCTGTAGAGGTTTTTTTCTTATTGTGTAATCTGTTTTCTGTTGTAAAGTGTAGAGTTATGATGGCCTATCCTCTTTTCCTATGAAACAGTGTATATGAAGTACTACGTAAATGGGTTTTTTTGCCTTTTTTGTTTGTTTGTTTGTTTTTTGCAGTACGCGGGCCTCTCACTGTTGCGGCCTCTCCCGTTGCGGAGCACAGGCTCCGGACGCGCAGGCTCAGCGGCCATGGCTCACGGGCCCAGCCGCTCTGCGGCATGTGGGATCTTCCCAGACCGGGGCACAAACCCGTGTCCCCTGCATCAGCAGGTGGACTCTCAACCACTGCGCCACCAGGGAAGCCCCATAAATGTGTTTTTAAAAATAATTCTTGCAGATGCTGAGAAACCCTAAGAGAAACACATTTCTTAAATGTACCCAGAACTTTGGAATTGAATTCAAATTCTGCCTTTTACTGCTTTCACCTATTATACTCCCTACCCCATCCCCGGATCCTCATAGGTAAGGAAACTGAAGCTTAGAAAGGCAAAGGGAGTGAGTAGCCTAAATCACAGTGGGTTAATTGGCAAAGCAGAGAATAAAACTCAGGCTTGCCTGATTCCAGAGCCCTTACCACTGTGCAGGACTGCCTCTGTTGACTTTAACTTTCCATTTTCATAATTGCTCTATAACTTTAGTAGCAGGGTTGGAGAACCTCTGACCCCTGGACAGCTATATTAAACCCTCATCTTAATTTCACCTGGAAGTGCTTTTATAGGCTGGCCAGAGACTAGACTTCCTACTAACCCATCTTTCAGTTTCAGGCCTCTCCAAAGCAGTGTTTTTTTAACGTTTTTTGATTGTGACTCATTAAAAAAAAATTTTTTTTTTACATCATAATTCAGTGTATGTACATACACCCACAAGTGAAACATTTTCACAAAATTATTCTCATGCTTATTATTTGCAATCACTTGATTTTTTTCTATTTATTTTTTCTTTTTTTCTTTTTTTAAATATACTGATCATGATCCAGCAAGTGATTTCAAGGTCACTATTGGCTTACAGCCCACAGTTTGAGAAACACTGCTCTAAAGGTTTGAGGATGAAAAGAGCTAAAGAACTGTGACTAGTGGTTAAGAAGCTAATTAATACTGATTTTTGCAGTACTGGTTCCCAGAATTTTGGATTTAATGGACCAATTAATTTAAATTTGGGGGTTTCTATTTTTCCACATAAGTATATTTAGAAAGCTTACTACTGCCTATCAACACCATTATTTGTAATTTTTTTTTAAAAACAATTTTTTAAAAAGTTATGTAGGAAACTTTAAAAATATATATTTCCTGTTAAAAAAAGAAAGAATTATGTGGAATGAAAACACCTGAGTCCTTCACATACCGTTTTCCTCAATCCCACTCTCCTTAGAGGGAGGTAACCACTGTTAACAGATGAGTGTGTATCTTCCCGTACCTTTTTCTCTGCAGAATGTTGCTTTGTTTTATAGAAATAGGATCAACCACATGTTTTGTTCTCCAACTTTTTTTTTAACTTTTAACAATAGGTCTTAGAGGTTTATCCATGCAAAAAATACATATTTACCTTTGAGGGAAAACTGATACAAAAAATGTAAGTTAGAAATCTTGTTATAAAGGAAACTCCTAAAATGAATAAATTTAGCTTTATGAAGAACTTGCTATATCTTTTTTTTTTTTTTTTTTTTTGCAGTACGCGGGCTTCTCACTGTTGTGGCCTCTCCCATTGCGGAGCACAGGCTCCAGACGCACAGGCTCAGCAGCCATGGCCCACGGGCCCAGCCGCTCTGCGGCATGTGGGATCTTCCCGGACCGGGGCACGAACCCGTGTCCCCTGCATCGGCAGGTGGACTCTCAACCACTGCGCCACCAGGGAAGCCCAATATATTTATTTATTTATTTGGCTGCATCAGGTCTTGGTTGTGGCACACGGGATCTAGTTCCCTGGTCGGGGATCAAACCCGGGCCCCCTGCATTGGGAGCTCAGAGTCTTAGCCACTGGACCACCAGGGAGGTCCCCAGTATATCATTTTTATTTAATCATTTCATCACAGACCAGTGAAAACTTCATCACAAAGTGGCACATGTATATCTGGATTCTTGGGACTCCTTGGCCTAGGGGACTACAAAATACCCAGTAGGATCAGAGTAATTTCTTACAGCCCTCTGTCTTAATCTGGTCTACTTTGGGATTTGTCTGCGTTCTCATTTCAATCTCATTTCTCCGTTAACTCCCTCTTTACACTTTTTTTTTCCTGTTTTTTTTCTCTACCTCTTTCATATCATGGCTGCTCTTTAGGCATGTATTGATAACAACTAATATTGAGATATCCTTTAATATATTAAATTGATCTTTTCTGTGAATCAGGGTCATTAAATAACAATAGCTGTCTTTTTGTTTTTTAAACACTTTGGCAGTTTCTTTTTTTCATTTTTTATTTTATTTTTTAAAATTTATTTATTTATTTATTTTTGGCTGTGTTGGGTCTTCGTTTCTGTGCAAGGGCTTTCTCTAGTTGCGGCAAGTGGGGGCCACTCTTCATCGCGGTGCGTGGGCCTCTCATTATCGCGGCCTCTCTTGTTGGGAGCACAGGCTCCAGACGCGCAGGCTCAGTAGTTGTGGCTCACGGGCCTAGTTGCTCCGTGGCATGTGGGATCCTCCCAGACCAGGGCTCGAACCTGTGTCCACTGCATTGGCAGGCAGATTCTCAACCACTGCACCACCAGGGAAGCCCAACAATACCTGTCTTACTATTCGTTAATACTATGTTACACAAATGTTTCACTTAATCCTCAGGGCTACTCTATGAGGTAGGTATTTTTTCCATTTTATAAAGGTGAGGGCTTCCCTGGTGTCACAGTGGTTGGGAATCCGCCTGCCAATGCAGGGGACACGGGTTCAAGCCCTGGTCCGGGAAGATCCCACATGCCTCGCAGCAGCTAAGCCTGTGCACCACAACTGCTGAGCACGCATGCCACAACTACTGAAGCCTGCGCACCTGGACCCCGTGCTCCACAACAAGAGAAGCCCCGCTTGCTGCAACTAGAGAAAGCCCGCACACAGCACCGAGGGTCCAACACAGCCAAAAATAATACATAAATTAAATAAATAAATTTTTTTTAAAAAGGTGGAAGGTAAGGCTCAGCAGAGAAATTTTCTTGATATCATATTAGTAATGATTAGTACCTTTATATTCATTGATATAGCACTTTTTGTCAAATATTTGAGTTCTTTGTATTATCTCATTTAATCCTCACAACAACCTTATGAATTAGGTACTCATAGGCTATTATCCCATTTTACAGATGAGGAAACAAATGCACAGGTAGATTTAGTAAATTGTCCAAAGATTTAAAGCTAGTAATCAGAACTATAAAATAAATCCAGTGAATTGGACTCCACAGCCTTTGTTCCTCTACACCTCCTCCTGTATGGTTTTTGTGTCTTTACTAGGATTGCAGATATTTTTAACCCTGATTTGATCCCAAAGCAATTTGCTATAGTGAAAAAATAATGTTTCCCCGTATATGTCACAGAGTATGATGTTTATGGAGTCACTAGAATCAACCTTGGAGAAGGGAAAGATTAATTTGAACAAGCAAAGTATAATCCAAGCAACGCTTAGGTTTTGGGGATAGGTTTACATGCTGTGATCATGCTAACACTTCTTTGAATCTCACAGTTCCTTTCCAGCCAGAGTCAGGATGATGAAATATATTCAGGTTTGGATGATTGGACACTCAAAGTCCCAACTTTCTCTCTCTCTCTGTCTCCTCCTCCACCACCAGCTTTCCTAGCCGCTTGGAAGGTAGAGAAGGTGGTTCAGTTTTATTCTTTCATCAAGTATTTATTGCTTGAAGACTTATCCCCTATACCATCTACCGGAGATTCCCGCATGTGTTTAGAAGGTACACCTTCTTTCTCTGCCTCTAACTTAGAGGGCTACAGCTGTTAGGCCCTTTCAGTGTGGAGGGTAGTCTAATCCCTAGGCACCAGGAAGACAGCTGCAAGTTGAGAGTAAGTCAGGCCTACTGACTCAGACTTGATAGATTTTCAGACTTGGAGAGGTGGCAGAAGAAAAGTGAAAGAGTTAATACTCAATGTGGTCTGTTTCTCTATTACCTTTTTTTTTTTTTTTTGCGGTACGCGGGCCTCTCACTCTTGTGGCCTCTCCCGTTGCGGAGCACAGGCTCCGGACACGCAGGCTCAGCGGCCATGGCTCACGGGCCTCGCCGCTCCGCGGCATGTGGGATCTTCCTGGACCGGGGCACGAACCCATGTCCCCTGCATCAGCAGGCGGACTCTCAACCACTGCGCCACCAGGGAAGCCCTCTCTATTACCTGTGATCAGAAATGAGAAAGGATGGATTTTCTGATCACTGGACCCTGGTTATATTTTCAGAAATGTCAATTTTCAGAAATGGTCGTGTAAGAAGGATATAGAACCAGAAGCTACCCCTCTACTCTTAGGATGGGTGACTCTTATCCCATACCCCTAGAGTGAATTTCTCATTTTGAAAGCTAGAAAAAAGAGGGGATAAAAAAAGGACAGCACCAGGACACCAAGGAGATAGTAGGGATCTAGGGTACTTTTGGGTGGATCTGGGTGCTCTTCAAGCCAACTAAAAGTTGATCAATATGCTGTTCTTTGAAGACCTGGTGGGGAATGATTGGGAGATTAAAAACTACTCTCACGTGGTTTTCAGTCTCTCCATTTCAGCACACTGTACTTTAGATGCAATTCTTATTTTACTGTTCCCCACTCTTACCAGTGAGTGTCAGGTGCCTGGGACCCTCTCAGTGGTGTAACCTTTTAATGGTGGGTGATTGTAAGAGTTAAGTCCTCATAGGAGCAAAGAAATGAAGAGATTCTGTCCTTTTTCTAAAAAGTGACTGCAGCTGCAATGGCCCTGTGTTTAATTTTACCTCCTTTTTTTCTTGCAGGACTGTTGAAGCCTGGAAGTCCCCTCCCCTCCCCCCTCCCCCCTCTGCCGCTCTGTGGCATCCCCCTCCCTCTACCCTTTCCCATTCTGATAATCTAGCCATGACTAGCAGAAGCACAGCCAGGCCCAATGGGCAGCCCCAGGCCAGCAAAATATGCCAGTTCAAATTGGTCCTGCTGGGTGAATCTGCAGTGGGGAAGTCTAGCCTGGTATTACGTTTTGTCAAAGGGCAGTTCCACGAGTACCAGGAGAGCACCATTGGAGGTGAGTACTTCAGGGAGAGAAGAGTTTCAATGCTTAGAAGGGCTTTTGAAGGGAGATCTAGGGATCTGTTTGTGGAGCTGGCCCTCTTAGCTCCCTGGAATGGAAATCCTTTAAGAAACAAAAAAAATTGCCATAATGCCCAAAAGCAAGTCCATGTTCATCCTCTTACTTCCTAGAAGAAAGTTAGAAAGGTTGGCCTTTGAGCGCCAAGAAAACCACTAATTTTTTAATCTGTTTTCCTCCTCCCACTCTCATCTTAATGCCAGTGAAGTTCAGCTGAGTGTCATCTTGAGCAGGGTTGCTTTGGGGCAGTGGCTCATAATCAGAGATGTACATCAGAATCACCTAGGGAGCATTTTCATCCTATGCATGCTTGGGCCCTACCCTAGATCTACTGATTAGTATTGGAGGTAGAGTGAGGTTGGTGGCAATGTAGACATGTATGTTTGGAAAAGCTCCTTAGCTGATCCTGATGCACATATCTGGTAAAATAGAGGTTAGAACTAAATACAAAACGTAAAGGAATCTGCTTTTCCCACCTTTGCTACCTTCTCTTTGCCACTACCCCAAAATAGGGTGGTAATTCAATAAAGGGTCTTTTATGAGAACTCCCATGTTAACTCCTTCCCCACTTTTATTGGGGGGGTGACTTATTTCCAAGTCACCTTGGAAATATGTTCTTTGACCAGCAGAGGTAATATGAAAAAATAACAGCCAAATAATACTGATAATGGTGGGACCTCACAACAGGCTTTAAAATCGTCTAATCAGTTTTTTTTTTTTATTATTTATTTTTGGCTGTGTTGGGTCTTCGTTCCTGCGTGCAGGCTTTCTCTAGTTGCGGCGAGCGGGGGCTACGCTTTGTTGTGGTGCGCGGGCTTCTCATTGCAGTGGCTTTGCTTGTTGCAGAGCACGGGCTCTAGGTGCGTGAGCTTCAGTAGTTGTGGCAGGCGGGCTTAGTTGTGGCTCACAGGCTCTAAAGTGTGGGCTCAGTAGTTGTGGCACACGGGCTTAGTTGCTCCGCGGCATGTGAGATCTTCCCGGACCAGGGCTTGAACCCGTGTCCCCTGCATTGGCAGGCGGATTCTTAACCACTGTGCCACCAGGGAAGTCCCTGTCTAATCAGTTCTTTTTTTTTTATCTTCGGTACGCGGGCCTCTCACTGTTGTGGCCTCTTCCGTTGCAGAGCACAGGCTCTGGACGCGCAGGCTCAGCGGCCATGGCTCACGGGCCCAGCCGCTCCGCGGCATGTGGGATCTTCCCAGACTGGGGCACGAACCCATGTCCCCTGCATCGGCAGGCGGACTCTCAACCACTGCGCCACCAAGGAAGCCCTCTAATCAGTTCTTGATGTGACTTTTATCTGAAGCTTATTATCTCCGTCATTATCTCTTACTCCTCTGTTTTGGTTAGAAGAGGGATGACTCTGGTATAAGTGCCAGTTCTTTCTGTCCCTCAGAGTTTATGATGTTCCCCCATTCCTTAGCTAGAGAAACTTCTGGCAGGGAGGACTTAGCCAAGAGCAGGCTTAATTCTGGTTCCAAGATCTGAAGGAAAATGCTAAACCTTTCTTGTGTGTAAGGAGGAGAATGCTAAACCTTTCCTGTAGCTGAATGGCCTGGGTGGTGACTTGTCTTAGACCCAAAGTAGAGATATTTTGAAGGAGGGTGGGATGTTCCCATGCATCCTCCCACTTAGAACAACTTTTCTGTTCTCTTATTCGTAGCGGCCTTCCTCACCCAGTCGGTTTGTCTAGATGACACAACAGTCAAGTTTGAGATCTGGGACACAGCTGGGCAGGAGCGATACCATAGCTTGGCCCCCATGTACTACAGAGGTGCCCAAGCTGCAATTGTGGTTTATGACATTACTAATCAGGTAAGTGGGCTGAGAAGATTGTCCTTGCTTTTATTTATAGGAATTAAAATAGGTGGGGGAGAGAAAACTTGTTCTTGAAATAGCAAAATAAGAATACAGATTATGCTTCCAAGTGCTGAGAAGACAGGTAATGAATTACCAGAGACAGGTGGTTTCAATGAGTGAAGGCTGCTTAGAAGAGGTGAGTTTTGAGACTGGGCTTTGAAGTTGATGGGCCTGGATTGGCAGTCAGTAGGCTGAATGAGCCAGCCTACTCATTCTCATCCTTGTGTTTTCCTAGGAAACCTTCGCCCGAGCAAAGACATGGGTAAAGGAACTACAGCGACAGGCCAGTCCTAGCATCGTTATTGCCCTGGCGGGGAACAAAGCTGACCTGGCCAACAAGCGCATGGTGGAGTACGAAGTAAGGTGGCCACAGAGTCCCTCTCTGACACACTCCCTCTGTGCTTGGGACCTCTTTTTACCAAACCTGCCCTTTCTGAAAATCTCATCTCAGGACATTCATCATCTCATTCCCCAGTTCTGCACCAAGTTAAATACAGCAACACTGTGACCCTAATGCCAGCCAGGAGATTTTAGAGGAGTCAGAAGAAAATTCCAGAGCAGAGGGGTAGGGAAGTACCAGTACCAGCTGTGGGGGTACCAGTATGAAAAGAGGAAGGAGGGAGCAGTTGAATTTGAGGTAAGGGATACTCAAGTGTCAGAACCCAAAAGCCCCCAACCAACTTACCTCCTCCCCAGTAATTAAGATTCCTGACATCTATTTGTTGGATTAAGTGCTTAAACCATGGGTTATCCCTTGAGGGAGTCATCTCCAAAATATGGGTCCAGGGCCAGCTGGCTCAGAGGGGCAGTTAAGGGGAGGGAACCTAGGATATTGTCTAGCTCTGGTGCTATGTGGGAGTGGAAAGGCCGTACTTGTTCCTGCCCTACAGTCTGAGTACCAGTACACCCCACCCCTTGCAGGAGGCCCAGGCGTATGCAGATGACAACAGCTTATTGTTTATGGAGACTTCAGCCAAGACAGCTATGAACGTGAACGATCTCTTCCTGGCAATAGGTAAGGTCAGAGCAGCCTAAGGTCTTCCTGTGTGTTTTCCCTTGCCTCTAGGCAAGATGACTAACCCAAGTCATAAGGATAAATGGGAGCGTCTCCTCTTATGAAAACTTCAGGTGTGGAAATACCTTAACTTTCCATTGTGACCTCCATCCTTTGGCTGCAGTTTGAGCCCCCTCGTCTTCAATGTAGTTTACAATGAACCCTCCCCTCTTCGGAACATTCTTTTAGTTTCTCGCATTTCCACTTTCCCCCAGTAGTCTTTTTCTGGGGGGATGAGTAAAATCTACCATACTTTGTTCCCTTCTGTTTTTATCTCTAGCTAAGAAGTTGCCAAAGAGTGAACCCCAGAATCTGGGGGGTGCAGCAGGCCGAAGCCGGGGTGTGGATCTCCATGAGCAGTCCCAGCAGAACAAGAGCCAGTGTTGTAGCAACTGAGGGGGTGGCTAGCGGCAAACAAGTATGGAGCTAGCACGAGAGCTCAGAAATAACCTCCATCCCCACCGCTCAGCACACAGCCCCTACGGTAACAGCACACTGGGCCCTGGCTCCCAAGGGCTGCCTCTTGACAGCTCCATCATGGCACTTTTTAACGCTTCAGCAACAACACCAGGCAGCTGTTGCCACTGGCCTCCTACCCCTGCTCTGGGGCTTGGGGGTCAGATCCCCCAGGACTTACCTTCCAAAACAAACTTTCTTCACTTTGTATTATAGGTGCAAGACAGTGACCTAATTATCTTTCCTCCTCCTCCCCATTTTTTCAGAAAACTCTTTTTTTGTCTCCTGCCCCTTCCCCTTCTGCTTTTGGTCAGTCTCTCTTCTTGATCCCCTTTTCTTCCTCTCCCCAGGATGGAGAAGGTAGTGAACCCAGGAAGTGAGGAAGGAGGTTTCCAGTTCAGTCACATTAAGGACCCTGGGGGAAAGTAAGGCTCAGAGCAAGGGGGAGTAAGGAAACATTTCCTTTTTGTTTTTATTTGGTTGGAGTTTCTCATATTTGAAAACACTGAGTTGGCCTTGTGGAGGGTGTTTCTAGGTAGAGGTGAGAATGTGAAGGCAAGCTCTCAGGCACCAGGCTGGAGTCTTGTTAGCTAACTGGGCAGAGGTGGAAGAGGTGGAGATGCAGTGTCATCTGTGGCTCAGGAACTCTTCTAAGGCTTACTTTCCCCTCACCCAGCCTCTTTAGGTAGCTTCTCCCCCATAGTGGGGGAGATTCTGGACCCCAGAGTCCTCCAAAGAATCTTCACTGGTTGCCTGCATCTTTGGCTCTGCTGTGATCTAAATGGAGGAGGGACCAGTTTCTGACACCCATCCTCTGACTTACACATATGCATTTTTTTCTCTCTGGCCTTCAGATGGCCTCAGCCCCAGCCACGATATCCCCCTGCAGTTTGCACTTTAATTGATGGTAGTTCAGTTGTGATACTTGTTTTATGGGGGTTTTGATTGATTTACCTGCCCTCTTAACTTTTTAATTAAGTGGAATCCGAGGTGTATATGAGGTTAGGGGAGGGGCTGTAGAGAACAGTACCGGTGGCAGCTACTCAAGCCCAGTCTCCACTGCTAGCTTCCTCCAACTCTGATTGTTACTTCACCTATATTCTTGCCAGCCTAACTCTTGGGTATAGGTTTACCTTTCCTGAGGAATTAATTGAGCAACTGGAGAGCAGTCTCAGGATAGCATAAGCCGTTGTAGGGGAGTGAAGAGGAGTCAGCAAGAGGGAGGAGTTTTCTGTCCTTTCCCAGGGTTCCCATTCAATTTGATCCACCCATTACCATGTCTTTTCTACTTCCCTGTAAATAGGTATGATCTTTATTCCCACTGTACAGTCTGTTCTGTTCCCCACCTCCCATTAGGCCCTGTTTCTTTTCTCCTTTGTTAGTATCTTCAGTTTGGTCCCTCCATGCTTACCCCCCAAACCCATCCCCCATGCAACCAGTGGTTTAATCCACATACCACTAGGGGGGGTAGTACCACAGAGGCCTACTTGTGGCCCCCTAATATAATACCTGTTCCTGTGGACAGGGAACGACTGGCCACTGAAGGTCCCTCACAGCTGTCTCACATCACCAGAGGATGTTGGTCCTTTCTAAATCTCTAGTCTCTCTTCACATCCCTCATCAGGTATTTTAAGATGTGTTTGGGAAGCCATCAAGGCAAGAGAGAACTCTAAATCCCTTCTTGTTCTAGCCCAGGGTTTTGAGGAGATTGGGGGGAATAAGAGAGGAGAGGCCATAGTGACCTAGGATTGGAACCTTTCTGCCCTTTTGGCTTGCAGACTCCCTTCTGTCCCAGAGAAGCTGAGAAATCCATGAAGCTGAGATTCTGAAGGACCCAGCTTAGGTTCTTCCACTTACACCTAAATTCCCTTCCTTTACCAGGGGCAGCCTTAGTTCCCATGGCCCTGAAACACATACACATTTTCCCCTCCTTTCCCCAGCACCCACTAGCCCCCTAGAGCAGCCAGTGCATCCTTACAAGTGGAAGAACTACGATGGCTCTCTTAAGTTTCTTAGAAATGAAGTTCTTTCTCTGTGTAGTTTTCCCCATGGAGCAGTAGTGAAGATGTTTCGTTGCCTTGGGGCTGGGAAACCATTTCTCCAGGCTTCTTCTCCCCTCCCCTTAGGAACAGGATTGGCCTTAGCTTCTGGGCCTATCTGCTGCCTTCCTTCTACTTCCTATTAGCTCTTCTGCTTTCCTTTGAGCTCTGTTGGGCTTAGGGAATCTTAGTTTTTATTTCCCAGCTCTTCATTTTTTTCTTCTGATTTTTTTTTTTTGCTTCTAAGAAAGCATTTGCCTTTTTTCCCCTTTCTTCCTCTCCCAACATAACAATCGTGGTAACAGAATGCGACTGCTGATTTACCAATGTATTTAATGTAAGTAAAAAAGGAGAAAAAAAAAGTGTATTGGAGTGTTGCTTTTTTTTTTTTTTTTTTGCTACTTCTCTGTCTGTTACTAGAAATTTGGAAGGCAACCCAGTAATGTTTTATTAAATCAGAAACACACCCTCCCTTGCATCCTGGTACCTCCTTATTCTCATTAATATTTTCTTGAATAGTGAGATAACCCAATTTGGAAAATAGGCCCTTTATTGCTGTTTAATCACTCCTGTTCCCAGGCCACTAGAGAGCTCACCAAATCTGTTCCTAGCTTATTTTTTTAGGCCATCCTAACATTGTATACGTGGAAGGGGGTGGTGGTCTATGGACCTCTGGGCAGACAATTGATGAGATTGGAGGGAGAGGTGGTATTTGTGAATACTTTGAAGTATTATGCAAATATCTATGTGTAGCTTTCTAGGGAGAGGGCCCACTGCCTTAATTAGTATCTCAAAGGGGTCCATGACCTAAGAAAGTTTTTTAAACATCACTGAGTTAACATTATTGATTGATCATGTGGCTTCTACCCCAACAGGAAAATTTCAACAGGAAATTCTGCTCGTTTCTTGCTGTACTTGAAGCCTTCAGTCCCTCAAAGTCTAAGTGGAAGTGGGTGGGGGGGAATGATACAGAAAAGATTAGGTATGGTTGCAGGAGGAGTTTTGAATTCCAAAGAATCTGAAGGACAGGAAAGACAGAGCCTGGAATTCAGTCCCATCTCTGACAGTTTACCAGCTGTGGTCTTGATCAAGTTACTTAGCTGCTTTCTGCCTCAGATTCTTCTGTAAAATGAAGAAAATTTGAGATTTAAACGTCAATTATATAAAGCATGTGTGTGGCTTTATGTAGGGTGACACTGTTATTGGGCAGAAGTCTCATCCCATGGCTTCAGACAGTCCTTAACTGACTTCTCTGTATCCTGGGTAGGATAGGTTGGGCGTCAGGCCTCTCCGATGATTTAACTATACACAGTTGAGTTGGGAATCTTTCTTTTTCCAAAAACCTTAGGGCCAAAATCACCTTTTCACTGTCGATTCCCCTTACTATATATCTCTTAGGACTCCCGCACGGCTTCTTCATTCCTAGTAAAAAGCTCTTCTAGTTCAGTTTAGGAAAGCAGAAAGGCAGGGGAAATGATCTTCACTTAAAGTAAGGTTGTAACTCAACCTTCTAGTCTCTAGAGGGCAGCGTGGATACGTTTGCCCCGGGTCCACAGCTAGCCAATGACAAGTTTTCACTCCCACACCAAATGATAAAAGGGTAATAGCAAACAATTTCTGTTAGTATCCTTTATTCTGACATGAGCAGTTACAATCTTCCTACTTTGGGGCGTTAAAATGTCATCAAGTGACGACTTTTTAAAATAAATTGACAACTAAGCAAAATTAAAAAGATGTCTGTTTAGTGTTGTTGGTTCTATAATTTGAGGAGAAATGCAGCTGGTCCAAGGGATCTCGAAGGCTTTGAACCACCATTTTAGGCCCCATTTCTGATCTCATTCCTGGACATAAAAGAATTGAGCGCTTGATCTTGTTTTCTCTAAAAGGCAAACAGGGCTGTTGTAGTTGCAACACAGGCGTTTGTCAAAAAATAGGTTAGAGACGGAGCTCACCACCGGGAGAAAGCCGGCTGGATCCCGAGGCCTCTAGTGAAAGCACCTTGTGTCTCAGCTGGTGGGGCGGGTCGGGGACATCTCTCAGCCCAACCTTTGGAGTCCTCATCACCTTCCACTGCCCGGGTTCCGGACATCATGAGGTCCCACTCCTCGTCTGGCGGGGGTGGAAGCAAAAACAGCCCGTCCTAGCTCCGAGCCCAGGTGGCGCGCCGCCTGCCTCGGCTTCCAGGAGGCGGGCACAGCAGCTGGGAGGCGGCCCGCCGCCCGCCAATGGCTGGGGGACGAGCCGAGGGGAGAGAGTGGTCCTTTACTCCGGCACAACGTCACGGCGCAGGCCCCGCCCCTTCGCCGGCAGCCGCTGGGCGCTGAGCGAGTAAAAGAGCCACAGTACGGACGCCGAGCTGGGTAAGGAGGCTGGGGCCGGGAAAGGGAAGAGGAGGAAGCAGGGTTAGTAACCTGGGCGGCGGCGGCGGTCTTGGCACCCAGGGGTGCTCCGAATTCTAAGGACAGTAAAACTGCCAGTACCTGCCTCCACTCCCGCTAGCTTTGTGCTCCTGGGCCGCGGCGGGGCGTTGCTACAAGAGACTCCTGGGCCAGCTGTTGGGCAGTGACATGGAACCGGGTGCGTGGGCCCCGGTGCTGGACATATCCATGTTCTACCCAAAGTGACCCTGCGGAGTGACTGGCCACCACCCGCACAAGGGGGTGGCCTCCGTTTTGCAGCAGAAGACTGCCTCTCCCAAACCTGGGATACGGGGCTGGCCGAGTTCACCTACAAGTCAGCTCTACCTGCACTGCTCCAGTCTGGTTATAGTGGGCTGCTGGGATTGAGGGAAAGTGGGAGGGAGAGTGAGGGTCCCAAGGCCCAGGAGTAAAATGCAGACTCTGCTCCTATTCCTAGCTTCCTCGCAGTTTCTGTGCTGGCACCCCTCTTTAGCATCTCATCAGCAGTTCTGACTCTTCTCACCCCTCCCTGCTTTGGCCCTCCTGGGGTCAGTGATCTGCTCAGTGCTGTAAGGAAGAAACTGCTGCAGGCCAGAGCAGAAAAATTACCCTCTTCCTTCTCTAGCCCATCCCCTGACATCCTGGCCATTAACTCCTCAATTTGCTGAGCTCACTGGAATGGCATAGACAAGGTAGGGGTTGGGGTTGGTCCAGATTGGGGTCCAGTTCCCAGCCGGGTTCAATTTTTATTTTTTTAGGGTGGGTGGAGGGAAAAGCCTTCAATGATAATGCTATTACTTGTTTGCTCATCACAGCCTCTCTGCTAGGTAGATCTCATTTCATAGATGAGGACACAAGTTCAGAGAGGCTTGGTATCCTGCCCAGGAGCAGGGCTGGTTAAGGGCAGGACTGGTTTTATAAAAGCAAAGCAGTTTGACTCCAGCACCCGAGCTCCTTCACCTCCCACTCTTTTTTCACCTTTTTGTCTCTCTTTAAGTGAGTACACCCCGCGGTTGTCCTCTGCTGACTTCAGAAATAACTGGCAAGGGCTTCCCCAGTGGCGCAGTGGTTGAGAATCTGCCTGCCAATGCAGGGGACATGGGTTTGAGCCCTGGTCTGGGAAGATCCCACATGCCGCAGAGCAGCTAGGCCCATGAGCCACAACTACTGAGCCTGCGCACGTCTGGAGCTTGTGCTCCGTAACAAGAGAGGCCGCGACAGTGAGAGGCCTGCGCACCGCGATGAAGACTGGCCCCTGCTCGCTGCAACTAGAGAAAGCCCACGCACAGAAATGAAGACCCAACACAGCCAAAAATAAAATAAAATAAACAATAAATAAATTAATAATAAACTGGCAAACTGGACAGTAGACTTTTGGCTTCTGCCCTTTAGGCCCTGGCCCCCATTGTTCTCTGCAGTGGACAAAGTAGAGAGTGGAGGATGGGAGACAGGTGATTCTAGGAGACTCCCACCCCCCATTCCTTTCCATCCTGTCAGCATATTATGTCTCCGAAGTTCTCCAAGTTTTCTCTAAGGGCCCATTTGGACCCCCACTTCCATTCTTTGGCCTCATTACCACAGAAAAATTCTTACCCATTTGTCCAGAGAGCTCCTAGCTGATCTCTGTGTCTTCCTCCCACCCATTCCCTCAAGCTACCCTAATCTCATCCCTGATGCAGGACTCCCTGTCTTGATCCTGGAATCTTCCTCCTATCCTAGGTCTGCCGTAATGCTGCTGCTGCACAGAACTGTGGTCCCAGGGCTCCGACAGGCCTACAGGTAGGCCATCCAGTTCCTAGCCCATATCTCCTACTCCCTGTACCTTTATGACTCTTATCTGCCAGATTAAGATGGTTGAGGTAGTGGCCAGGGAGGAAAGGGAAAGCCATGTCCCACTTGTCCCACCCATCCCTGAGAAACTAAGTCCCAACTGAAGAAACCAATGGCTAACCTGGGAGAGGTACACCCCAGGCCTTCCCTAGCCCTTTCTTATGATCAGAAGTGTGCTACTAAGAAGACTTCTCTCTCTTCCAGACTCAAGTCAGCCCCTTCAAGGCTCTGCATTCGGGCCTGCTCTACGAATGATTCATTTCAGCCACAGTGCTCCAGCCATGCCATCTCTGGTGATAACTCCAGCACCAGGGGATGGAGAGTAATGGGGACTCTTCTAGGGCTTGGTGCAGTGTTGGCCTATCATGACCACCGGTGCAGGGTAAGTAGGGAAGGAAGGGACTTCACTGTCAGAACAAAGGGGCCATAGTGAGCTGCCCAGGCAACCCAGGCTTTACCACAGAGCCACGGTGACACTGCTTCATGCACAGTAGAGATGGAATTTGTTACCTCCATTTCCCAGTGGCCACAACTTTGTGGGTTGGGTCAGGGTGAAGTGAGTGATTTCTTCTTAACATTTTGTTCCCTTTTGCCTCACCCCTGCCCTGCCTGCAGGCTGCTGAGGAATCACCACGCCTATACACGAGGGAGGAAGTGAGATCCCACAGCAGCCCTGAGACTGGGATCTGGGTGACTTTGGGCTCTGAGGTCTTTGATGTCACAGAATTTGTGGACCTACACCCAGGGGGTCCATCAAAGCTGATGCTAGCAGCCGGGGGTCCTCTAGAGCCCTTCTGGGCCCTCTATGCTGTTCACAACCAGTCCCACGTGCGAGAGATACTGGCTCAGTACAAGATTGGGGAGCTGAGCCCCGATGACAAGGCAGCCTCCATCTTGAAGACCTCTGACCCTTACGCTGATGATCCTATACGTCACCCAGCCCTGAAGGTCAACAGCCAGCGCCCCTTTAATGCGGAGCCCCCCCCTGAGCTGCTGACAGAAAACTATATCACACCCAACCCTATCTTCTTCACCCGGAATCATTTGCCTGTACCTAACCTTGACCCAGACACCTATCGCCTACATGTAGTAGGGCCACCTGGGGGTCAGTCACTGTGCCTATCCCTGGATGACTTGTACCAGTTCCCCAAGCACGAGATCACTGTCACTCTGCAGTGTGCTGGCAACCGGCGCTCTGAGATGACTCGGTTCAAAGAAGTAAGAGGTCTGGAGTGGAGTGCAGGGGCCATTAGCACTGCACGCTGGGCTGGGGCACGGCTCTGTGATGTGTTAGCCCAGGCTGGTCACCAGCTCTCTGAAACTGAGGCCCATGTCTGCTTTGAGGGACTGGACTCAGACCCCACAGGGACTGCCTATGGAGCATCCATCCCTCTGGCTCGGGCCATGGACCCTGAAGCTGAGGTCCTGTTGGCATATGAGATGAATGGGCAGCCTCTGCCTCGTGACCATGGCTTCCCTGTGCGGGTGGTGGTTCCTGGTGTGGTGGGTGCCCGCCATGTCAAATGGCTGGGCAAAGTGAGCGTGGAACCAGAGGAAAGTTACAGCCACTGGCAGCGGCGGGACTACAAAGGCTTCTCTCCATGTGTGGACTGGGACACTGTAGATTTTGACTCGGCTCCATCTATTCAGGAACTTCCTGTCCAGTCAGCCATCACACAGCCCAAAGATGGGGAGACAATAGAGTCAGGGGAGGTGACTGTCAAAGGCTATGCATGGAGTGGTGGAGGAAGAGCTGTGGTCAGGGTGGATGTGTCTCTGGATGGGGGCCTAACCTGGCAGGTGGCTGAGCTGGATGGAGAGGAACAGCGTGCCCGAAAGGCCTGGGCCTGGCGGCTATGGCAGCTTCAAGCCCCTGTGCCAGCTGGGAAGAAAGAATTGAACATCGTTTGTAAGGCTGTAGATGACAGCTACAATGTTCAGCCAGACACAGTGGCCCCAATCTGGAACCTGCGAGGCGTGCTCAGCAATGCCTGGCACCGTGTCCATGTCCATGTTGCTCCATGAGAAAGTGAAATGGAACCATCTACTCTCCAGAACTACCTTCTAAACCCCTTTCCACACCCATCCCTTGGCCTCATTACCACAAAAAATCCTTCCCTCCACCTCTCCATGTCTTGGATCACAACCCTGACTATGCCTTCTGAAGCCACACACAGGTACATGCATTGCACACTTCCACCCAGGCACCTGCTCCCCTTTGACTGGAGGTGTTACATACCCCTCCTGGCCGCTGACCCAGTGCCTTAGAGGAGGTAAGAGCTGCTGGAGCAAAGGTCTAGAAGTAGGAAAAGTAATTCTGGAAGTAAGTGCTATTTTCTCTACCTACCCTATCTCCATTTCTAATGACTGTCACCACTGAGGCCTTATTTTGCTTTTCTTCTTGGATTCTTCAGAGAATGTGTGAGGATATGTGTAAGAAAAGTGTATATGCAACTTTTTACTACGTCTCTAGGTTGCCAGGGGTTGTGAAGGGCGCAACTCTCTCCCTTTATTGTTCCACTTTTCTAAATACATCAATAAAATATCTGTTTAAGACTACCACTCTGAAAAAGCAAAAAAAGATTGTGACCTTTGGGACTTACTGAGGCTGGGGAGTGAGCAAGTTGCAGGAGGGCGGTGCACTGAATTGGTACTGGGATATAGTGAGACAGCCCAAAACAAACAAGGTGGGGGGAAGGGAAAAAGGAAGCAGGGGCAGGGAAGTCAAGATTGGGGTTTCCTTCTCTGAAGTCTCAGTATGTGCGGGGCTACTTAGGTGAATGACCTCAGGATACCCCCCAAGAGAGGAAATTTTTTTTGATTTGGCATCCTTAAGCCCCTCCCCCACACAATTCCTACGCATTTGGCAGGAAAAGCAAAGAATGCTAAGAGGTCAAAATCAATATTGTCTTAGGGGCGGCAAAGGCAAAACTTGGCACTAGGGGCAGATGTGCCACGGCAACTAGGGCGTCCAACCGTGATCTTGTTTGCAACGTAGATGCAGATGAAGGGGCAGTCATTTAGTTACCCTTTGCCTGCGACCGCGCCTTTAGGACTTGAATCTTTCGGCGCTCGGCTACTCTCCCCTAGCTCTTCCTCCCTTGTCTCCCCGGCTTGTGGGCGCTCGGTGTTCAGCCACGCCGCCTGTCGCCTGGTAGTGGGGCCGGAAGTTGTTCGGGGGAGGGGGGACAGCCGTGCTGGGGGGGTTTATGGGGGGGGCCCGTCCCTCCTCAGGTGAAGCCGTTGATGGAGATGGAGCCGCCGCCGCCCCTGAGCGCCCGGGTCCCGCCTCTGGCCCGGTTGCGGCCGGCTCAGTGACCCCACTCCCCCCGCACTGGGCCGCCCGGGCCAGAGTGGGGGACCCCCGCCGCCCCGCCCCCTCCTCCCCCAATACCTTACCCTCTCCCTCTCCCACCCAGCCTGCGCGCGCGCGGAGCTCCCTCAGGTGAGTGAGGGGCGGGGTTTGGGAGAAGCGCGAGGGGCGGGGCCTCGGCCGCCGGGGCGGGGCCTGAGGGGCTTGGGTGTGAAGGGAGGGGGACACGTGGGTGGGGGCCAGGCGGGAAGAGGGTCGCTGGGTGGGTTGCGGCCCAAGGGAGGAAGCTGGCCTGGAGGGTTTGGCGCGAGGCCACAGGATTTGAGGGGGACGTAGCAGGGACCTAGGCGTCCTAAAAGGGCGGGAGATGGGTCACGGCAGAGGACCGAGGACAGGCGGGAGCTGGTGTGCGCGAGGCTCCTTCGTGGGGTACAGCTGGGGTAGAACAGAAGGACAGGACAGCTGGGGTAGAACAGAAGGACAGGACGGAGAAAGGAGAATTAGACTGGGTACCTGGGCAAAGAAGCGAGAGGCGGCGCGGGGTTGGGTGGGGGCAAGGTGTCCGTCAAGAAGGTTAGAGAGAAAGACATAGGCCTAAGTGGGAAGGCTGGGAGGCAGTGAGCAGAGTGGGAGAAACATGTGGTAGAGAAGAAACTTAGGGTGGAGCGAAAAGTGCTGTCTGGGGTACTATGTAGGGTGAAAAGTCCAGGGAACCTGAGAAGCAAGGTTGGGATGGAAGAGATTCATTGCGTAGGAGCCCTAAGGAAGAAACACGGAGGAAGCCCTGGGGCAGACCACCAGAGAGTACAACAGACTTGGGAAGCAGGTCTAAACTAAAACAGCCTTCCCTGTACCTCCTCACGCAGCCCCATCCACAGTTATTGTCTTCCCCCTTGTAGTTGTAGATTCTCACTGTTTGATTTCTATCCTTTTTTTTCTTTTTTTTTAAATTATGACTGGTCCTGTCTGGTGACAATGTTTAGTGGGAACATGGACCTTTAGATATGAGATGTTTAGGAAATATGGTACCCCGTTTCCCCTCCAAGGTCATGAATTTACTGACTCTGCTTCTAGGAAGATTTGATGTATTACAAACCACATTGTGTCAAAGTTTGCACACCTTCTTTCACCTCAGTCCCTTCTATAAGCAAAACTGCCTACTGTTGTGATTTATCCACCCCCACTTACATGTCTTATAGCTCCAGGTATACTCCAGTCTCCCCGGTCCGAGCCCTCAAAGCATCAGTGGTGAGCATGGTATGGTTGTGACCTGCTCATAGGTCAGCTCTAGGCCTTCCAACATCATGGCCAAGCAGCAGACTATTGAGCCCTGGCTGTTTCCCCTTGATGCTACTTGTTCACTTTGTCTGGGTGAAGGTACATGTCCATGTCCTTAGGAAGCAATAAAAGCAGGTGTCTGACTACCTAGAATATTTCCACTTAAGATAACTCAGATTCTGAGGACAAGACCAGATAAAAGGCCAAATCAGACACCCTTTGGGTGTAGCATCTTATTTGTAGGGGTATGTGAAATGCCCAGCTGGGAATTCTTCATCTCCTCATGGGTCTGCCAGTAGGTCGGTGAATCTTGCTCTGTGGTGTGCGGGGGACTTCAGCCTTCCCCACTTACAGCCTAATTCAGAGAATCCAGACTGCTCCCTGGGTCATGAGAACTGTCAAAAGAGTGGCTCCTGAGATAAAAATAAAGTCTTTAAAGAAGAAAATAGCCTTACCATTGGGAAGCAGAAGAGGTCTCAGTGGAGCTTCTGGGATGGGCCTGAGGATGGTGGGAGCTGCCCTCAATTTGGCAGCTTCAGAATTATATCTTGTCCTACTCAATAGATGCTGATGTCTCAAGCACAAAACATAATGTTTTTGTTGCCCACTGAGTGGAGTTAGTTAGTTCAATTGTAGCTTCTGGGCAATCCCCTTACTCTCAGTAGGTTTGGAGGACTTGGCTCAGAAATAAGTTGTGACTTTTTTCCAGTGGAAAATGCAACTGAAAGTTTATTCCTTATTTCCTCTTAGTACATGCTTAGTACTGCCCAGCATGGGAGGAACATTATCCCATCTTTTATCCTACCTTCCCCACCCAACATCCACAAAGAAATTATTTCCTCCCTGACTGGCCATCTCTCTTCCCTCAACACACACACACAAAAAAAAATAGTCAAGGAAAAATAAAAAGTTATTGTAGGGCAGGTATTTCTAGCCTCATTTCACTCCGTAGGAACAAATAGGAGTGTGGAACTCTGTGGGTATAGACAATGCCACAGGCAGAGGGACTCCCTTTGTTGGTCTCTTGACCCTGCTGGAGAAAGCTCTGAATTCCAGACTCTTTCATTTGCCTCCTTTTCTCAGAAGAGTTGGGGACTCTGTATTGGAAACAGAGAGACAGGTTCAAGGTCTTTCAGAGGAAAGCATCTAAGAAAGGGTAGTGCTGATATGAATGGCCTGGTCCCCCCCAAGGGTCATTGACCTTGCAGACTCTGCTGGAATACGTATGCTGGTCTAATCCTTGAGCCAAGGAGCCCTGTTCCTACATTAAAGAGATTTAGTGAGAGTCTAGGTTGGCTTTTTCCTCAGGCCCATAATCTCTGAAAACAGACATGGGAGGAAGAGGATTATTTCTTTTCCCATCCATAGACCTGTGTTTGTAGTTCAAGGACTTAAGTCACTAAGATGGAGACCCCAAAACTGTCCATTTCATCACCCAAGTAAGAAGGCAAGCAGAGGAGCCCCAGACCTTGCTATGGCAAGATTTGATTTTGTGCTGTAGTAGAAAGAAGCCCAGACTGGTAACCTGGGTTCTATTTGTCCTACTTCTATCGCTAACCAGATAGGTGACTCTGGGCTTAGTTTAACTTTTCTGTTAAAAACCAAAAGATTGGAGATCATCTCTCAACTCCATTCTAGCTCCAAGATTCTCTAGGTCCTGGAGCACCCCTGCCCCAGGCCCTCCAAATGAACAGAGGCTTACTAAATTGGATTGTCAGAGCAAGATTCGTTGTTAGCAGAGGAGCCTGAAAACATCTTCCTGGCCCAAACAACAGTGAGCTCTTTTGGTCACCATGTATTAGGGACTTCTGGCCAGGACTGACACCAAAGGCAATTGTTTCTGTCTCTTCCACCTTTTTGCCACCCTACCCCAATCAGAATAGTTAATTGAGACTTCCATGTCATTTCAAACTTCACTTGAGATGGTAAACCCTGTTTTGGGCATCTTTGGCTTCAAAACCTATTATTATAAAACTCAAATTGAACTGCCCTGCTCTACTTTACCCACCCCTGCCAAAAGGTACAGCTGAACAGCAGTGACCTTGTGGAGCCTTTCTATAAACACAGGGCTTATGTACTCAAGGGTATACCCAAAAACCCCAGAAAGTATCATCTCATGTGCATCACACCTGGTGATTTAAACTGTTTAGTTTGGCCCTTTCCTTAGTCCTGAAATGAGACATGGGAGGGGTGAGATTGTTTCTCCTCCCACCCATAAACCTTAGCCTTCTCTCTCTTCCGCAGTCTACGTGGGGAGGCCAGGGAAGCACAAAGAACAAGAGAAAAGATGCATCCAACTGAGAGCTAAAAGGAGACAATGAGGTGATATTTTCCCACTGCCCAGGTGTTGTGTTTCCAGCTCTTACCCCTTCTTATTTTAGAGACTGGCCATTCCTAGGGTGACCTGGGAATTCATCCCTCCACACTGCTCCCCAAGCACTTGGATAACAAAGCTGAGCTGTCCTCGTCTGTGGTATAAGTAAACAGGTCACTATCTACAACCTGGTGAAAATGAGTCAGATCTTTCTGCTGTAAATACAGACACATAAGCTGAGAAAAGGTTGGTGGGTTTCCTTCAGAGGGCACTAGGTTGACCCTAAAGATCACTTCAGAGCTGCAAATCGCTCAATGTCTAGGTCTGGTTCCTGGAAAGGGGCGTGTAGTCAGGTTGCAGACAATACCTAATTCCACCTCTTCTCTCAACCCTTTACCCTTTCCCCCTCCCCAGTTATTCAAAGTCCTGATAGAGAGCAGAGCCAGCTTTGTGATTCCAACATTTTTTTGGCTGAGATTTCATTCAGTTCAGGAAGGCACAGACAGGAGAGGATGATGCTTGGGTTTGGTCCACTTCTAGTACCTGCACTGCTCAATCCCAGGCAGGTCGGAAGATCTGTCTTGTTCATAATCACTGGGCAAATATCATATGATATCGCTTATATGTGGAACCAAAAAAAAGCTACAAATGGACTTATCTACAAAACAGAAATAGAGTTACAGATGTAGGAAATAAACTTATCGTTACTGGGGGAGGGGGGTAAGGGAGGGGAGGGATAAATTGGAAGATTGGGATTGACGCCTACACACTACTATATATAAAATAAATAACTAATAAGGACCTACTGTATAGCACAGGGAACTCTACTCAATACTCTGTAATGGCCTATATGGGAAAAAAAGTCTAAAAAAGAGTGGATATATGTATAACAGATTCACTTTGCTGTACACCTGAAACTAACACAACATTGTAAATCAACTATACCCCAGTAAAAAATTTTTTTAAATCACTGGGCTCCACCTCAGATCCCAGATCCTAAGAGAGACCAGAGAAAAAAATTTCCCCTCCTCCCTATTGCAACCAAAAGGATGGCATGGATCCTTGCCCCTCTCTCCACTTTCACGCTCTTTCCCAACAACATCCTCCTCACTACCTTTCTACCCACTAAGCCACATGGAGTGTGTTTTAAATTCCAATTTTGGCGTTTCACTGGATCAAACAGGATTCTTTAGAGGATTTGAAGAGCTTTAATTACTTGTGATGTCCATAGGCTTTCAGAGCCACTACATAGAGAAAACTTGACTTTCTGATATTTTTTTCACCAATAGTTAGAGCTGTGGGAACATTTTTGCGGAGAGGGGGAGATGAGGGTGGTAGCTGATGCCTGACCTTGGAAGTCAGACCTTGGATTGGTCTCACCTGCTGCTTCTCAGGAAGTGTGGTGGGAAATCTTCTGTCTGGAAGGGATACCCATTCCTGCCCATTCCTGTTTAAATGTGATATCATGTTGATGGAAGAAAGCCAGGGCCATGGAGGATTCTTATTATGGTGCCAGGTGCATTCAAAAGAACAGGGAAGAAAGTCTTTGTCTCAGGTTACAATGACCAACCTTTCCTCCCTCCTCATAAAAATACTTCCTTTTGAATTGGGAGGCTGGCTGTTTCTAGTTGCTTTGTATTCAGCTCACTGAACTGAATTTACAGTACATATGTGCCTGCGTCCATCACTGAATGGTGTCTGTGTTGCTCTAAAGCCAGTTTCCTTTTGAGATCTTTGAACCAAACCTGTCTTGTGTCACTAACTTCTCCCTCTTTATGCCTCCTCCCGCTGTGGTGTGTCTCCAGTTGGCACTGCCTAATTTGACCCAGTTCCTCTAAGGAGACACTAAGATCTTCCTGGCAGGCCAGGCAGGGGAGAAGGTTCTTTGAGGGGCAGGGAGTGGGAAGGTGGAGAGGGATATGCTGCCTGAAGACTTGAGCAAACAGTGAAGTACATCTCCTGATGTGCTCCTGGCTCTCAGAATACCAGGATCGGGAACAGCAGAATCTCAGTCCAGTCTCACTCCCAGGGCTACCAACTTGGCAATTAGACCAGCTGGAGACAGCTAAAGACTGATTTTGCCCAAGATGTGTCATGGAGCACCTGTTAAGAAAAATTAAGAAACAGAAGAGCTCAGTTTACTTCTAGGAACAAAGTCCAACTCAGAAAACAACTCCTTCAGACCCTTCTGGAAATTGTTTTGGGGCCATTTGGGCAGGTGTCCAAGAATGAGATGCACTTCCTGAGCCAGTATTCAGCATAGCTGAATGCTGTGCTTCAACTCTTCTGCTCACCTAGTGCTTGTCTAGCTCCCCGTTCATACACACACATACACACACACACAATTGCATTAGGATATTTCTCCCCACAGAGCCTGCTCAATTTGTTCTTACTTTTTTTTTTTAATAAATAAATTTACTTATTTATTTTTGGCTGCGTTGGGTCTTCGTTGCTGCGCGCAGGCTTTCTCTAGTTGCAGTGACTGGGAGCTACTCTTTGTTGCGGTGTGTGGGCTTCTCATTGTGGTGGCTTCTCTTGTTGTGGAGCACGGGCTCTAGGCACACGGGCTTCAGTAGTTGGGGCACACGGGCTCAGTAGTTGTGGCTCTTGGGTTCTAGAGCGCAGGCTCAGTAGTTGTGGCACACAGGCTTTGTCACCCCGCGGCATGTGGGATCTTCCCAGACCAGGGATCAAACCCGTGTCCCCTGCATTGGCAGGTGGATTCTTAACCACTGTGCCACCAGGGAAGTCCCTGCTCTTACTTTTTAAGTAACAGACCCCACTCCCACGGGGATCACACCAAAGGAAAAGATGTTAGAACCAGGGAAAAGCAAGAAGATCCATGAAGGCCTTGAGTACCCTGGCTTTTGAAAGGAAGCACACCTCAGAGAGACAGGAGACTTGGGTTCTTTTCCTTGTTCCAGGCTCACTATGAGCCCTGAGACAAGTCACTTAGCTGCTCTGAACCTCAGTTTCTCCAGAAAATGGGGAAAAACCTACTCACTCTTGCTTCTCCTGCATTGGGGTGGGGTGGGGGTGGGAAGTCACGTGTGGTGTCTTGAGCTCTGCAAAATCCCAAAGGGCAATTATGGAGCTAATGATTAAGAAATGAAAGGGGCCCCATGAGTACCAGACCGCGTTCCCTCATATTTCCATCTCTGACCACCGCAAATTCCATGGCTAGTTCCAGAGGGTATGAGTTCACTAACCACTGTGGACTTGGGCTCTTCTCATCATTGCCCCTAAGGGAACCTTCAAGGAACTGCTTCTTACTGTGGCTTGGTCTAGCAGTCTGGTCCCAAAGCTCAGTCCATCCCGGGGAGGATGTCAAGAAAAGAGGAGTTGAAAATAAACTTGGAGAATTATTTCTTCCACACCCAGGCGTCCTAGGTGAGACTAGAAATCTCTCTAATGAAATCTAGGGAGAGCTGCTTTGCGAAGTGAAGGAGAGCCCGTGTGTCAGGCTTTCTCATGAGACTTTTTAGAGTATGATGTCTCTCAGCACTAGACAAGAATGACTTGGAGTGTGGTGAGAGGGAGACAGGGTGATAGACACTTTTCCCCTGTGTGCCCTCCAGAGCCCCCATCCCCAGCTCTATCAATATAGTATTACCAGCAAACCAGATTTCCATCCATCTGCCTCAGTGAGATCCTTCAAAGAGACCAAGAATCTGGGTAGCAGCTCAGGCTGTTCCCTCGCCCCACTCTAGCTCCCCCAAATCTGCCCCTGGGGTATTTATTTTTCATGAGATGACTGGTGAAAGCAATTTTGGATGTATGTAAATTTCTGCCAAATAGAATTTTTTTTCTCCTCCCACAGGCTCCTGAGATAATTCATTGCAACAAATTATCACTTTTAATTATCCTCAGTTCTTGATTGTTTAATACTTTACTGCCAGTTACTGTTTGCCTTCCTTCAAATAGACTAACCTGCATTTTAAATTCAGGTTCCCACCCCAACTCCCCTTTTAAAAAAATAAACATAGCAAAGTAATTGACAAGAAGGGGGAAAACACTTAAAGGTTTAATTTGACTACTACACCTTCAGTAGAGGATTCCTCTCTGAACTTGAGGTGGACTGCTCTCCTCTATCTTCTACTTTCCTGTCCCCCTCCCTCCTTCCACCCAAAAAAGTATCCCTTGAATGACTGAATCTAGCTGCTTCCTCCTATTGCTACCCCATCCTTAACAAGGTTTAGAGCCTCTATGGGGTTGTTTCTTTGCCTCATGAGAGCTGAGCTGTAAACTGTCTCCTTTCCTACACCATCAGCTCCACTTACAGGGAGAGGGTCTACTCTCCAAACAACACAATCAGGGACCGGTGTAGAATAAGACAGTGTTTCCACCTGAGAGACTGGGGAAGCCTGCAGAAGTTGGAGGTTGGAGGAGACCCTGGGGTTTGTTAAGTCAGGGTACATCGTCTTTCTCTCCAGGACAAAGTATGAGGTTTTGCTTCTTTAGGATAGGGTCAGAGCACACTTAAGTGATCCTTTAGGGTTCTTGCTAACTCCAGAATGTTAGAGAGAAACCTACTCCCTTTCCAGATCTGGCTTCTAATAGTAGCTGTTTTCTCTTCCAGCAGAATCTCTCTAAGATGGACATAGAAGACAGCAATGGCCGCTCCTATATGTCTGGTATGCCCTCTTGTGCATTCTGTTTGTAAGGGGCTGGGAGCAGATGCTCTCCTGTGGAGGAGAGTGGAGAGCCTTCAGCCTAGCACAGGACCTCTGAGTGCCCTGGTCACAGAGCTGTCACTCACTCTTGGTAGTGTGCATTTATTTTGGTCATTTTACATTCCCTATAAAGTGATTCTCTTTCCAGACATCTTGGAGGATAGGAGTAGGAGAAGGAAATAGGAGAGGAATATGAGTAGAGACTATTAGAGAGAGGACTGATTTGAAACAAAGAGACAGAAGGAAGATAAGATCCCTTCTTCTATGCTCTGAGGTCACCAGCTAAACACAGCACAACATCCTGTCCCAGCCAGGTAGAGAGCAGAGCCAGGTTTCAAACCTCAAAGGCCTGCATGGGCCAGGTGTGTATGTAAAAGAGTGAACTGGCTTTGGGTAATGAGCAGAAGAGAATGATGGGGACTGTCATGACTGGAGAGCACATGTCCTACCTCAAGGAGCAGCAGCTCTGCAGGGTCCAACAGGCATTGCCATGTGGGAATATGTATCCAGTATGGCCAAAACTTCTAGCTTTTCAAAAGAAATCAGAAATCAGGATTTTATGTGAAATGTCTCCATTTAAAAATAATAACTCCATATTTTAAAAAATGTTCCATGGGGCAAGAAGCCAAATTTATCTATGGTCTGAATTCAGCCAGTGGGCCAAGAGCTTATACCTTTGAAGGAGAGGTAGAGAGCCCAATTCTCCCCCAATCCTTTCCGTGATCATAACGTTGTAGCTTTTTATACCTGCCAAATACTCTTACTGAGGCAGAAGAGATCACTGCTTGTAGCATGGGTGGCTTTTAGGGATATGAAAGTAATCAGGATCCTCTTAGAGTTTCACAAGATGAAAAGAAATGAGGAACTTCATCTGGCTCTCTCTCTGAGGGTGTAGGAAAGGGCCTGGGACAGAGTTTGTCTCTACGATGGAAGGAATCATTTTTTGGACCATTAGAATGTTAGGGCAGGAAGTGATTGTAAGAGGTAAGGGAGCCAGAATTGGGTTTTGAGGTGATGCGTATCCCCGTCAGTAATCCAGGCACCATTGTAGAAATGACCTATAGTTTATTTTTTTACCTTAAAGTGGGACCAATGGAGGAATTATGGGCATGCGCTAAGGGAGATAGCAAGATGGGTCAGACACACATATGAGAGTCATTGACAACACCTGCATAATGTCAAGGTAAGAAGTTGACTCTGACCCCTTTCTCATTTAAGGAGGGAAGGCGTTGGAATGGGTACAGGCATTTGATACCTGTTACATGCTGGACAGAGTAACAGGGATCAAGTGGACTGATTTAGTTGAAAGAGACTTTATTGGAACTAAAGTCATGGCCTTTCTGAGGAGCCAGCCAGTCCTCCTACCTCCTGCTCAGTTAAGCCTATTCAGAAAACCACTATTGAGGAACACCTGTTCTCAGGACCCTGCACTGGTGCTGGGGAACACTCAGATGGAAAAGTTCCTGCCCTAAGGCAGGCAAATGAGAAGCTAGGAAGCCGGCTGGGGAAATCCCATGGAGCTCTTTTCAGTCCTATCTCTGGAGAATGTTGGATATTAGAGGAAAACTTCTGAGGGTGTTGGCTTCACTGTGCTATGGAACCAAGCTTTTCCCTGCTTTCAGCAGGGTGGCCCTTCCTAGATAAGAAGAGTCCTCTGCACAGGATGGTTTTTGAATGAAAGTGGAGGCCAGAAACCCCTCATCTGTGTTTTGAGAATTCTAGACGTCAGCAGCTGTTGTACCTTAGAGAGGGACAGGGGAAAATCAAGGCAGGGTTAACATCAGCACTGAAAAGCAGCCCCTGCAGGACTGGGCGTGGCTGAGACAGTTCACGGGAGGGGTGCCTGAGTGCCCGTCGCTGACCCTTCTCTCCCGGACTGATGTGGAAGCAGTGGGAAAGGCTGCAGTGCACACCCCTCCTAAAGTATGCGGCGGCCCCCTCACGGTCATCACAGCTCTTCCGCCTCCACACCTGGGGGCCTTCACTTGCCTGGCCAGTTGATGAAGGGGGTATCTCTCCTGTTCTTCGAAGAAGTTTTCCCACCGCACAGAACCTGTTTCAGAAAATCCACCTTTTCTTCCCCTATCTCTTTCTAAAGGTGCAGGTCATTCCCTCCTGGGGAAGAGAGGGAAGAAAGGAGGAATCCATTAATTTACTACACAGGTGCTCTCCCCACCCCCATTCCCTATCTTTCAAGGGAAACTGAGTTGCTCAAACGCAGCTCGTGCAATTAACTGACTGAGCAGTGCTTGTCCCAAGTTTTCTGGGACTGAAATGTTTAAGGGAACCTTGGCAGAAAGGGATCCAGGGGTAGACAGCCCAAAGTTTCACGGCCCCTCCCACCCCCAAATTCTTGGAATCAGAAAATCTAGTCTTCCAAAGTAGGTCAGCACGTCAGTGAGCAGCTCCTCTGGAAGGGAAGGGAGCAGAGGCCTTGTCTTGATAGAGGGCGGATTCAGCCAGGGCTGTCGGCTGCTGGGGCCCCAGGGGCACAGGAGGGGAGGGGAGGTGGGGAGACTATACCAGTACTTTGCCTGGAATCTGAAAGGGCTCAGGGCCACAGAGCAACACGAGCCTGAGATCAGACTGTGCAGGGCCCTCTGGCTGCTGGGAAGGGGGAGGCTGTCAGTCCCCAGATCTGGAGAGCGACCTCCCTCCTGGAGGAGGAAGGAAAGGAGGGATACGAGAGCCTGAGTTCTGTGGGGGAGGGGCTCTCTGCCGATCTGAGAGCCTTGAAGCTGCCCGCTGTCCTGGGCCCCATGACCTCTGAGGCCTTGGCTTCCCCAGCTGGCAGAGGATTGGGCCTTCCCTGGGGGCCCCCCCTTTCTCCCCCAACCCTGTGGGCCCATCCATCTCTCTCTCTCGCACACACTCTTGTCTCTCTCAGGCATTTGTTGTGCAGTTCCTCTTTGTCTGCTGGGCACGAGGGCAACGGCATCTGCCTCCCTCCCTGTGGACTCCCCAACCCCAGCCCTTCACTGGCTTGAGAAAGGGATGCTGTAGCCTAGCCCCCGTCACCACATACACATTCTCTCCAGCCCCCTCCCCAGGCACATCCAAGCTGTGCTGCTTCTCTCTCCCTCTCTCTCCCTCTCTCCCTCTCTCTCCCTCTCTCTCCCTCTCTCTCCCTCTCTCTCCCTCTCTCTCTCTCTCTCTCTCTCTCTCTCTCTCTCTCTCTCTCACACACACACACACACACACACACAGACACACGCTCACACACACACCCTGGGCTGAGCTCTTGCTGGCTGCAGCCGTGGGCCCCTGCTCACCGTGCCGCTGCCGCTGCCTGCGAAATGACGGCGGTTCCCCTCACTTCCAGGAATCCACGCTTCCTGGAAGGTGAGTGGCTGGGCTCACCCCTGCCTGCCACCGAGACGCAGACATGCACACACCACCCGCACTCCCTCGCCGTTTCCAAGGCGGCGGCCGCGTTCGCACCCCAGGGTCTCACCGGCAAGGGAAGGATAATGTAAGTTCAGGCAGAAGGTGGCTAGTGGAGGGGGGAAGGGGGGCACTGGGGCTAGGGAGCCAATTCAGTAACAGCTCCCAAGCCTGAGGAGAGGGAGAGGACGGGGGCTGTGTGTGTAGCAGGGGAGGGGGCGTTCCTCCTTACACTTGCGGAGGATGGGAAATGGTGTTTGGTGTTGCTAAGCGAAGGCTGCGACTTGGACAGTGGGAGCTTGTGGTGACATCTTGATTAGGCCTTGGGGACAGATGTAGAGCTGCCTGGGGTGAAATGCCAATGCCGAGACGGGCTGGGGTGGGAATGGGCAATAGAAAGAATCGAGGTAAAGAGAAGCCCTCGCAGCAGATGCCTCAACCTGGAACTGAGATCCGAGGGGCTTCAGCCTCCTCTCCACAATAGAGCTGGGGATGGGCGTCTTTCTTTGCTCCTGACCCCACTCTTCCCTGCTAGCAGTCTAGCATCCTGCCCCCTGGAACCCATGGTCAAGAAGAGGAAGGCGGTTAGGATGAGGTCCCTTGCAGAGAAGTGTGGAGGCTCTCGGACCTCACGGCTCTTCCCTAGGTGGCCACTCTTTGAAGGGATGGAGGAAGGGCAGCAGGAGCGGAGGGCTGCACCCCCTCAACATGGGAAACACATTTAGCTGGTGGGATGTTGCTCTGGTTCCTTTCTCTTCCTCCTGCTTTTATGCCCTTTGCCCACCTCCTGGTTCCTCTGATGTGAACTTCATGATTTGGCTTTGCCCTCTGGGGGTTCAGCCAATCTGTGATGACTTTGACCAAGAAAATTTCTCTGAGACCTGAGAGCAGCCCTAATTCTTGGCTTTGACAGTCTGGGATTTCTTGGGAGTCCCAGGCATTTGAAATTCCCTCACTGGGGTTTCTGGGGCTGAGAGAGGAACTGCTGAACTTCCTAAATCTGACTCTAGTTCTCTTCACCTTCCAGCTAAAACTCAAAATCCCTGGAGCCCCAAAAGGCTTTCTGACCCCTGAAATGGATTTATTTTATGTATTAGCCCCATAAAAGTAGACTTGAGCTTGTTTTGCCTCTTACCTTTATCCTAGGGAAGGCAACGGCATCAAAGAGCCCATTGAACTACTGGTGTGACTCTGGAGGTAACTGCTCTTCCTCCTGTTCCCAGGCCTTAAGAGGGAGAGCCACAAAGGGTGTTTTTCCCTTAGTGTCCCTAGATCTCCCTTTAAGGATATTTTCCCCATATATCAAGCCCCAGGCCCCAAGAGGCAGCCTCAGCCTGGTAGGCTGGGACCAGCAATGGATTTCCAGCAAGCTCACTCATCCTTTTAGGGTCAAGGACTCAGCGCCAGGGCCCAGAGCCCTGTTCTTCCCCCATTACTAACATCCAGTGATTTAGGACAAGTCAGCACTAACATTTGAAAAGGAATGAGAAGATAACCTTTCAGCCCTTCTAACCTTAGCAAACACTACTCTTAGTTGAAAGGACATATTTTAAACCTGGGTCTGAGTCTACAAGTCTCAACCCACAACTCTGAGATGCTCACTTCACGATATGTGTGTGGTCCTGATATGGGGCAACTTTTTTTAGATAACCATGGCTCATCCGAAGAGCCCCAGCTGGGGAACCTCAGTTTCAAGCCATAAGGCTTCTTCGATAGGTAGTGAACAAATTTCCTCAGGCTTTGATGGGATAGAATGGGGGAAATGGGACTTTTAGTAGAGGATATGAATGGGAAATGGTCCCAAAGTCCTGAGTGGTTGTTTTCTTCCCACTGACCAAAGCTGGAGAGGGATCCCTCAGGAGGGTGTGTTCCGGATTTCTTGCCTCAGGCCCAAGACTCCAACCATTTTATAATGGAATCTTTATTTTGTGAAAGTAAGTATGTGCATAGCTGGGAAATTGGGTAAAATACTAATAGGTGGACTTTAGGGATGAATTTTAGG
Organism: Monodon monoceros; assembly: GCF_005190385.1. Classification (NCBI taxonomy): domain Eukaryota; kingdom Metazoa; phylum Chordata; class Mammalia; order Artiodactyla; family Monodontidae; genus Monodon; species Monodon monoceros. Next base: position 42,310,955 of record NW_021703783.1, read on the forward strand.
GTTTGTCTCTCTCTCTCTCTCTCTCTGTCTGTCTTCCATATTTAGGCCTGTGTGCACACATCTATGCATGTTCATGTTAGCAGATAATGTTGAAGGCTATGACTATGTTTCTCCCAATAGGTATGTTCTCTTTATGTGTATCTACATATATGGCATGTGTCCGTGTCTGTGTGTGTTTATCTACATGCTACATGTGTTTTATTTCACCTGTATATTTGTGCAGAAGACTGTGGGGAGGAGGGATTTTTTTTAAAGATATGATTCGTATCTTCAGGTGTGTTATCTGATTTTTAAAAACATATATGACACTCTTAAAAAGCATTTTTACAAAGCAATTTGTGAACAAGTTAAAATGAATATATTGAGAATAAACTGATTGTTTCACTGTCAAGGGACCATCAAGTAGTAAATATGTGATTGGAATCATATCAGATGGAGGCTTTCTAGAGTAGCCACATTTTTGCTGATTTTAGAAAGTCGAATGGGCCCAGCTCTTCCCTACTGAAACGGTGACTCCCAATTAGCTATACAGGTGTTGGTTAAGGCATGGGTACTTACTGTTTGTGATCAGATTGGGGTTCCACCACTACTTGACCTTAGACAAGTAACATAGCCTTCTTTGTGCTTCAGTCTCCTCATCTGTAAAATTAAGAAAATATTGGCACCTACTTCACAGAGTTGCTGTGAAGATTAAATGAGATGATTCATTTAAAGTGCATAGAACAATTTCTAGCATGTAGTAAGTACTCAATGTTAACTGCTATTGTGAATTCCCTGGTGGTTCTGTGGTTAAGACTCCGCGCTTCCAATGCAGGGGGCGTGGGTTCACTCCCTGGTCAGGGAATCAAGATCCCACATGCCATGCGGTGTGGCCATAAAATAAAAGAAAAAAATTTGAATTAAAATGTTAGCTACTATTATTATGATTACTATCATTATGATTAGATTCAGGGACAATTTCAGCTGCCCTTCCTGCAGATCCCGAACCTGGTGTCAGGGGCTCCGGAGAGGAACAGTAGGGAAGAACGTCTGTCCTGAACCACCTCCCTCCTGAGGCCCCATTTTCCTCTCCATCCCGGCCCGCCCAGCCCCAGCCCTGCTTCCTGTGGACGTCAGGCAATGATGCTCTTCCCCTCAGGCCTAGATGAAGGTAGGGTGGGCAAGGCGCAGCCACTGAGCTCGTGGAAGTCAGCACCGGGCACCCAGGCTGGCGAGGGCACAAGGTATGGTGCCAGGCATACAACACTGACTTGTACATGGCTACGAGATAAATGTTTGTGAAACTTAACTTTGAAGAGATTAGGCAATGGACAGTAAATGGCTCGCGCTGCAACTTCACCTCCCCTCTTGTTCTCTCCTCCAAGGTAGCGGGGACTCATCTCTGGAGAAGGAATTCCTCGGGGCCCCAGTGGGGCCCTCAGTGAGCAGCCCCAACAGCCAGCACTCTTCTCCCAGCCGCTCACTCAGTGGTAAGTGCAGCCTCCTGCCCTCCCTGGCGTTACGTGCCCTCAGTTCGCCTTCCATGGCAGCCACTTCCCCATCGCTGCCCTCCTCTGGTTTCCGGCTCAGAGTCTCTAACAGGACTCAGGAGCTCAGTCCGGGGTTTCCCTGACTTCTGAGAGGAGAGTGAATGGTCACTGCCTAGTGACTAGGGTGGAATTAAAAGAGGCACGGGTGGGATTAAGGTAAAGGCTCCAAAGAGGAATTCTGGAGCTGGAGAAATGAGTAGATAGAAATGGTCGTGAGCTGGAGTTAGGAAATAGAGATGAGAAGGATCCCCCCATCACCACCCCCCAGTCTCCTGCCAGACAGGGTCCCCATGACTGCCCCTCCTCAGCTGGCCCTGGATCTGTGACATTCTCTAAATGGTTGGAATAGCCAGGAATGTAGGTCAGAGCTAGAGCCAAAGCTCTCTCCTCAATGGCTCCTCCCTTCTCCATCCCCCTCTCCAGATTTTTACGGAGGGGAGTAGAGGTGTTTGGTCCTATGGGGTGGGAGGATAGTGTGAACCATTTCTGTCTTCCAGCTTTGCTCTTTCTTCAGCCCACCGTCTTGGTCTTCCTAGGACCATTTTCCCGCCACTGTTACTTGCTGGCTTCCTGCCCAGGGCCAAGCCAGACATCTTTCCTAATGACAAGAGAGTAGAGAAGAAAGCTCCCCTTAGCCTCCTCCTCTCCCCAGTAACTGAAGACACCCCATGTACCCCAACTTTTTTTCTCTTGAAACCTATTTTCCTGGTGGCTGGAATAGGAGGAAAGGTTGTTTCAGGTCCCAGCAGGACCCCATATCACCACCCAGGATACTTAGGGGATTGGCTTCTTTCTTTCTTTTTTTAAAAATTTATTTATTTATTTTTGGCTGCGTTAGGTCTTTGTTGCTGCATGCGGGCTTTCTCTAGTTGTGGTAAGCAGGGGCCACTCTTCACTGCGGTGTGCAGGCTTCTCACTGCGGTGGCTTCTCTTGTTGCGGAGCACGGGCTCTAGGCGCAAGGGCTTCAGTGGTTGTGGCTCACAGCCTCCAGAGCGCAGGCTCAGTAGTTGTGGCGCACAGGCTTAGTTGCTCCGCGGCACGTGGGATCTTCCCAGACTAGGGCTCGAATCTGTGTCCCCTGCACTGGCAGGCGGATTCTTAACCACTGTGCCACCAGGGAAGTTCTGGATTGGTTTTTTTTAAAGCCTCAATGTCTCAGGGCTTGGACACAGCCTTTCCGACTTTAGGAGGGCCTTTCTGGCCCACGAGCAGGTTCCCCCCTTTGCCTGTCTCTATCCTAAACACCCTCCCACCCTCCAGCCAACTCCATTAAGGTGGAGATGTACAGCGATGAGGAGTCGAGCAGACTGCTCGGGCCAGATGAGCGGCTCCTGGAAAAGGACGACAGTGTGATCGTGGAAGACTCGTTGTCGGAGCCCCTGGGCTACTGTGATGGAAGCGGGCCAGAGCCTCACTCCCCCGGTGGCATCCGGCTGCCCAATGGCAAGCTCAAATGTGACGTCTGTGGCATGGTCTGCATCGGACCCAACGTGCTCATGGTGCACAAGCGTAGCCACACGGGTGAGTACAGCAGGTGCTCCGAGGCAGAGGCTGTGCTGCGAGGCCATGCCGCAGTGGGGTAGCCTCAGGAAGGGAAGGGTCTCTCCCAGCACCATTTCTAGCTGATGAAAAAAGGTCTGGTGATGAAATTTGGACTCCCTCAACACCTGTACTTCCTGGCACTTTCCTCAGCTGTTGTTACAAAGAAAAGCTGGTATTTGTCTCAGGAGGTGACGGAGGGGAAGGTGTGGTAGCCTCAAGAAGGGTCCTGTAGTCCAACAGGGTATTGTTTGGGCCCTTCTGTCTCATGACTTTTTTTTTTTTTTTTGCCGTGCTGCGAGGCATGTGGGATCTTAGTTCCCCGACCAGGGATCGAACCTTTGCTCCCTGCAGTTGAAGCGCTGAGTCTTAACAACTGGACCACCGGGGAAGTCCCTGTCTCATGATTTTTTTTTTTTTGCGGTACGCGGGCCTCTCACTGTTGTGGCCTCTCCCGTTGCGGAGCACAGGCTCCGGACGCACAGGCTCAGCGGCCATGGCTCACGGGCCCAGCCGCTCCGCGGCATGTGGGATCTTCCTGGACCGGGGCACGAATCCGTGTCCCCTGCATCGGCCGGCGGACTCTCAACCACTGCGCCACCAGGGAAGCCCCTGTCTCATGATTTTTTTAAAAAAAGGAACACAGAAGCCTCTTCCCAGCTTTCTTGGGCTTTGGGCTTCAGACTTCTGGGGCAGAGTGGGACCTGCGGGGCTCAGTTCTTAACAACAGTCTTTGGCCCAGAGTTCCAGGGCTGGTGCCCTTCCCCCTGCCACACACCTCTCGTCCACATCTCAGGGTGAGACTGTTCCCAAGGGGTCCTTATAAAGCAGGATTTGTGTGTGTGGCACAGCCCTGCCTCTCAGAAATGTGTTCTGAGCACCTTCCTTCCCCCGGGCGGGGTGAAGCAGAGGGTGAGGGACTAGGTTTAACCTTCACAGTTCCTCACGCCCGGTCGTCTGGGCTCTGTCTTCCACTCGCAGGGGAAAGGCCCTTCCACTGCAACCAGTGCGGTGCCTCCTTCACCCAGAAGGGCAACCTGCTGCGCCACATCAAGCTGCACTCTGGGGAGAAGCCCTTCAAGTGTCCCTTCTGCAACTACGCCTGCCGCCGGCGTGATGCACTCACTGGCCACCTCCGCACACACTCGGGTAGGTGGCCTGACCGGGACACCCAGCAAATAGAGCTCAGCCACTTTTCTTGTATTGGGGGAGTTACAGTGTCTGCCACTGAGGAGGGCAGAGCACTCACAGAGCAGGGCAGCAGGCCCCATGGGGGATTTGGGGCTTTTTGATGGGGTATTTTACATCTGCCATTCTCTGTAATAGGGAGCAAGAAGGAGCCTGGGTGACGTTGTTGGCTCTCAACAGTCACCCTCCCTGACTTGGTTTTTATTTATTTATTTATTTATTTATTTATTTATTTATTTGGCTGTACCAGGTCTTAGTTGCAGCACTCGAGATCTTCATTGCCGCATGCAGGATCTTTAGTTGTGGCATGCAGACTCTTAGTTGTGGCATGCGGGATCAAGTTCCCCGACCAGGGATTGAACCCAGGCCCCCTGTGTTGTGAGCGCAGAGTCTTAACCGCTGGACCACCAGGGAAGTCCCCCGACTTGGTTTTTAAAGTTCACGCTGATGCCAGAACCCTCTGGGCCCCATCACCCCCTACTGCTGAGCACCAGGGAAACCCCTCCTTCTACTCCCGTGTGCCCCAGGCCCCACACCTGTCACCATCTGCATCTCCCCCCTCTGTCTGTCCGCCCCTTGACTTCCTGCTGGTTCCTGAAAATTTTCATGGGCCTCCCAAACTGGAAGAAAGGAAGCCTAGGAAAAGAGTATCCCATTTCTGTTTCCCATCCCAAGAGGTTGTCACCTTCCCAGAGGCAACAGCAAATCCAGAGGGTGCCTGGAGGTCAGTGTTTGGAACAGTGCCAGGGAACTGGACTAACCAGGTTTCCTAGCCCCAGCTAAGGCGGGTTGAGTCGACGTCTTTCTGAATCAGCTGGACAGATAGCACTTTTGAAGCATTTTGCTAACTTTTAAGCTTTGGCTTGGACTTGGGAAGAGGCCAGGAGCTGAGCTGGCAGGAAGGAGGGAGCTCAAGATTGGGAAAAGGAAGGAAGAAGGGCAGAGGGGAAATAATTAGTAGGGTCTGTCCTTGGAAACCTTCCTTGCTGTTTTTCTCTTTTCTTAAACTCTCCTAGGCCAGGATTTAAAGGGACAGAGCAATCACCTCACCACCCTCTACTTCTCCCAGCCACCTACCTTGTTCTAGATTCTCTCACTTTGGAGCTGGGACCTCTTTATCTCTATGTATGTGGAGAACCAGGGAGAAGGATCATTATTGATTCATGCTTTATAATCTCCAAAGCATTTCACGTGTGTCTCCTCACTCATGTGATCCTCGTAACAATTCCAAGGTAGATGTTATTATCACAGAGCTCTTCTGCAGCCTCGCTGGAATCCCGTTAATGGCAGGTGCCAGGGAGTTGTGCTCCTTTTCTGAGGAAAAGGGGTGGCTCCCCCTGCTGGTTTGGGACAAGGATGGCTTGGCCCCCTAGAATTCCTACCAAAACAGCAGGGCCAGCTGGGTGGATATTGGACGCTGCTCTGTAGGAGATTATTAGGGACGGAAGCAGACACAAATACTGTTGGATCCCATCTCTGTGAGATGTTTTCTATCACAGCCCACACTATAGGAAAAAAGGAGTTTCTCCCCTAGATGTTAGATCATTTCCCCAAGAGTCTTGGGTGGATGAGGACCACGGCATTCATCTCATCCCCCAACCACTCGGATTTACAGTGCCAGAGCAAAACGGCAGTAGATTGATTGAGACTAGGCCCAGTTTAGGCGTTGGGGGGTGGATAGTAATACCAGCCTCCTGGAGATGCCTTCTCCCGAGCCCCTGCTCAATAGTAGAATGATACTTTCACAAATATCATCTCTCAAGTTTTCTGTGTGTTTTTCTTGTGGTACGCGGGCCTCTCACCGCTGTGGCCTCTCCCACTGCGGAGCACAGGCTCCGGACGCGCAGGCTTAGCGGCCATGGCTCACGGGCCCAGCCGCTCCGCGGCATGTGGGATCTTCCCGGACCGGGGCACGAACCCGCGTCCCCTGCATCGGCAGGCGGACTCTCAACCACTGCGCCACCAGGGAAGCCCTCAAGTTGTTTTTAAAGGAACTGTTGATCTCAGTTTTTCCAACCTTTTTCTCTTCAGTGGAAACAAAATCTTCATAACCTGTTCTTTGTTTTTTAAAAAAAGACCCCCAAAGTTGGTGTTCTCTTCCTTTTATTCTTCACCTTTACTTTCCTCTTGTTCTGTTCTTTTTTTTTTTTTTCTCTTCTCAGAATTTCTCTATCAGTGATGGTTTTTCTAGGGCTCTTTTGGTATCTCAGTGTAGAGAGAAAGAAAAATGAGTAGTAAAACCAGAGGGATGGAGGTAAGAGTACAAGTAAAGGTCAGTGAAAACTGCCCCTCCCCACATTGGCAGATCTAAGGGCTCTTGTTTCTGTCACTCCAGCCCACCAATTTCCCCCAAACTGAAACAGATAGTTCGTAAGCAAAAAATCCCCTTGTCTGATAAACAGCACTTATACCCGCCTGCCACATGGAAAGGTTAAACCACAGTCTGGGCCCCAGACTCTGAGATCTTGGGGTGGGGCCAGCCTGCCTGCCAGGGATGACCCCCTACAAAGTCCCTGGGTCCTCCCTTCCTTTGAACAACAATTTGGCCATCTTGAGGCCCACCAACTGTCCAAAGCTATGTGCCCTGGGTCCCCTCTCTTCTCCCATAGCTGCCCGTTGTCCCTCCTCTCCAAGGTTTGGTCGTCTGTCCGTGTTTGCAGCTGAAGTTGGGGAAAGGAAGACAAGCAGAAGAACTCGACTGAGCAACGCCCGTGCACGTTTGCTCCTGGGCGGTTTTGCAGAGCCAGGGCACAGGGAGAAGTAACTCCAGTGCTTCCTCTTCTCTCTCCTACACAGTCTCCTCTCCCACGGTGGGCAAGCCCTACAAGTGTAACTACTGCGGCCGGAGCTACAAACAGCAGAGCACCCTGGAGGAGCACAAGGAGCGGTGCCACAACTACCTACAGAGTCTCAGCACTGAAGCCCAAGCTCTGGCTGGCCAGTCAGGTGAGCCTGCAGGTAGGACCATCGGGGAGTTGAGGACAAGGCCGGAGGGAGTGCAGGACAAGGGTAATCCCAGCACCTACCCCCACAAAGGGATGGGGTCTATGGAACAGGGACAGTTACCCCAGTAAATGTGCCGAGCACCCCAGTTGGTGCAGAGCCCTGTGGTGGGTACTGCAGGGAGATCCAGAGGAGGGGGAGGATTTGATCTATGTCCTCAGTCTAATGGGAGAGAGAGAGAGTACAAGGAAGTATACAATCAAGGGCCACGTGTATTGTCCCCAAATTATCAGAAATGTGCTGTGGTGAGGTCTAGATGGGGTGAAGTAAGCAGAGCCCCATTTCCCAGGCATGGGATTTGACCTTACTTAGCTACTGACCTGCTGGTTTTCTCCAGGCAAAGGCAGCTGGGCCCCTGCCACCCCTACTCAGCTGCTCCTACCTGTTCCCACCTCCCTCCCACTAGGTGATGAGATACGGGACCTGGAGATGGTGCCAGACTCCATGCTGCACTCATCCTCTGAGAGGCCAACTTTCATTGATCGTCTGGCCAACAGCCTCACCAAACGCAAGCGTTCCACTCCCCAGAAGTTTGTAGGTAAGAGCCCAGTTGGAGAGGAGACATCAGCTTTAAGCCACAGCTCATCTAAATCTGAGCACTGGTAGCCCTTAGATCAACTGGGTCTGGAGATTTGCTTGGGGGAAAGAAAGCGGTCTGGTGGTCTTTGGTGCTCAGAATCTATCCCCAGAACAGGAGGGGAGTGAAGAGGGAGCGCATTGTGACGGTGTAAGAAGGGTCAGAGTTGAGGTCTCTCCAGGTGGTTGGTTGTAAGAGGAGGGGGTCAGGGGCTCAGGCTCTTCCAATTTTTGAAAATAGTAAGGACTTCAGTCTACGGGGGCTGAGTGAAGGACCCTTAGAGTCAGAGAGAGGAGGTGTGTATGGAGTCCCCCAACCTGGCCCTGTTCATTAGCTCTCTAAGGACCTGGAGCTTTATAGAGAGCAACGAAGGAAGTATTCAAGACCAGTGGGCTGGGACTGTGTCCTTCCCTAAGTTTATAGCCCAGAGTCAGGGAGTAGCCCCACAGAGGACCTGACCTTGAGGGAAGTAAATGAGGGGTGGTGAATAATGTTACAGCCATCCCCAGGGGAAAGAAAATGAAGAAGTAATCCTGGGGGAGCTTAGGAATTATCCAAAGCCAGCCCTGCTGAGACCCTTCTCTCCACAGGCGAAAAGCAGATGCGCTTCAGCCTCTCGGACCTCCCCTATGATGTGAACTCGGGTGGCTATGAGAAGGATGTGGAGTTGGTGGCACACCACGGCCTGGAGCCTGGCTTTGGAGGTTCTCTGGCCTTTGTGGGGGCAGAACATCTGCGTCCCCTCCGCCTTCCACCTACCAACTGCATCTCAGAACTCACGCCCGTCATCAGCTCTGTCTACACTCAGATGCAGCCCCTCCCTGGTCGACTGGAGCTTCCAGGGTCCCGAGAAGCAGGTGAGGGACCCGAGGATCTGGCTGATGGAGGTCCCCTCCTCTACCGGGCCCGAGGCCCCCTGACTGACCCCGGGGCGTCCCCCAGCAATGGCTGCCAGGACTCCACAGATACAGAGAGCAACCACGAAGATCGGGTTGGGGCAGTGGTATCCCTCCCTCAGGGTCCCCCACCCCAGCCTCCTCCCACCATTGTGGTGGGCCGGCCCAGTCCTGCCTACGCCAAAGAGGACCCCAAGCCACAGGAGGGGTTACTGCGGGGCACCCCAGGCCCCTCCAAGGAAGTGCTTCGGGTGGTGGGCGAGAGCGGTGAGCCGGTGAAGGCCTTCAAATGTGAGCACTGCCGCATCCTCTTCCTGGACCATGTCATGTTCACTATCCACATGGGCTGCCATGGCTTCAGGGACCCTTTCGAGTGCAACATCTGTGGTTACCACAGCCAGGACCGGTACGAATTCTCTTCCCACATTGTCCGGGGGGAGCACAAGGTGGGCTAGTGACCAAGCGTCCCCCCTCGGTCCACCACTCCACTGCCCTACCTACAGGAGTCTAGCCCTGTCCCCATCACATCCCAAGGAGTTGGGTTGTGTAGCCCCGCTACTGGCTACCTGACTTCACACCTGACCCTGACCCCTCCTCACCTGTGCGCCTCCTCTTCCCCGACTGCTCTAAGCATTGTGATGAAACAGGTCTTTTGCTTATGTTTCTCCTTCTTCTCTTCTCCTCTCCTCCCACCATACTCACTGAGTTATTTATTAATATAATTTGTTTTCTTTTGCTTTTTTTTTTTCTTAACTTATATCGGTCACTTACCACACCCCACCTTCCTGCCCACAGTCCCCTTCTGCTTTAGGCCTCATTTTTCTCTTTGATCCAGCTTTCTCCAACAGCCCCAGGGGTAGGAAGCTCCTCTTAGTGCTAAGAGACCCTGAGCTTCTTGACTTAAGTCCTCATCTTTTACATCATCTGATTCTTCAGTTTCGATGGTGATAGCTCCCTCTGGCCCTGCCTTAGCTCTGTGACATTATATCTCCTCTCTGGGACCCTTCAACCTGGTACTCCATACCTCTTGTGCCCTCTCACTTTAGGCAGCTTGCACTACTCCTGATCGAATGAAGAAATCCCTCATTTGGAAGTAGGAGAGGCCGAAGACATTCTCCCCAGGCACCATGGGACTGAGGGTCCTCTTGACATCCCCCTAGGAATACGAGTTCCCCAAAGCCCACATTCAGGATCTGCCTCTAGGATGTGATATCTCTCTCTTCTCTCCTCGAACTGCCCGTCTACTCCGTGGTGGTTTTTCTGTCCTTGGAGTGCCCCAATTTTATATTCTCAGGGGCCAAGGCTAGGTCAGCAGTCCTCTGTCTCTGACACGTTTGGAGCCACAGGTGCCTAAATGGGAACCAGGGAAGGGAATGGGTCAAAATTCTTCTCTTTCTCTCCCACCTCTCAAACTTCTTCACTCTAGTGACCTTCCTGGGCTCTCAGGGACTTCTGTGGTCCCTGTCCTATGAGAAACTGGTGAGTTGCTGCCTGATAACAAGGGGGTACCCTCAGCCCCCCGCGTCACGCTGCCTTCTTCTTCTCCCCCTAGCAGGATTCACCCTCTCATTCCCGGGCTTCTGGGCCCTGTTCTTAGGATCAGTGGCAGGGAGAAAAGACTGTCTCTTTTCTCTCTCCTAATTTTCTGTATAACCAAAAATTATCCCAGGATGAGCAAGGGCATGTGCCCCTCTCCCCATTCCACTCTTGTCCCAGCAAGAATGGGATGGGCACAACGGAACTGGGGGGTCATCCTTTACTGCCCCCTCTACACTCAGCTCCCAGATGTAGGGCAGGAGGGGGCACTCTCCTGGCTACTGCAGAGACCCCTGGCTATTTGGGTAACCTAGTTAGTGAGAAGGGGGCAGGAGGAGATACAGCTCCACTGCAAATGGAGGTCTCTTTCTACAAGAGTTCCCTGCCCAAGGCCACAGCCATCCCATTCTCTGCTTCCTTGAGATTCAAACCAAAGCCTGTTTTTCTATATTTAAAGATAAAAAAAAGTAAAAACCAAACACAACACCTCACAAGTTGTAACACTTCGTCCTTCTCTCGCTCTCTCTCTCTCTCTCCCTCCCTCCCTCCCCTTTTCTCTTCCCTTCCATCTTTCTTTCCACATGTCCTTTCCTTATTGGCTCTTTTGCCTCCTACTTTTCTCACTCCCTATCAGGGATAATTTAGGGGGATGGTAAAAGGTTGGCTAAGGAACAGACCCTGGGATTGGGGCTCTTAAGGGCTCTAAGAGAGTCTACCTTACCCTATTATGGGAAGGGAGACCCTAAAAAACTTCTCTTCTTCCTCCTTTTCTCCCACACTATGTGGTCTCCCCAAGAGAACCAGATTGTCAAGGAGGGGCACCGTGGGTTGACTGTTCCTCCTTGACAATGTAGCAATAAACAGATGCTGCCAAGGGCAGAGGATCGGGGAGTCATCTGGGAGGAGAGTGGTCTCTGGAGAAGGGGAGAGTCTTCTTGAGAACACCCCAGGGAACTGGCTTCTTGTTTCAGAATGGCAGCAGAGCTGCGATTAATATCTGGGGTTCCCCTCAACTGTCCTGGTTATTGAGCCCCTTCCTGTTAGACCTGCCCTCACCACCTCTTCTGCTGCTGTGTATTTGGTGACACCTCATAAGGACTAGTCCCTTCTGGGGTATCAGAGCCTTAGGGTGCCCTATCCCCTCCCCCAGTCAGTTTCGGCACCTGTAACCTCCTGGAACATGAAAGACTATGCTCTGAGGCCATACTCTGAGCCCATGAGAGCAGAGACTGGAAGGGCAAGACCAGGTGCTAAGGAGGGGAGAGAAGGGCACTCTGTCTCTCTCCAGACCATCACTGCACTTTAACCAGGGTCTTAGGTACAAAATCCTACTTTCCAGAGCCTTCCAGCTCTGGAACCTCAAACATCCTCATGTTCTCTCCCAGCAGCCTTTTGCATAAAAAAAAAAAAAAAGTAAAGAAAAAGAAAAAAAAATACATTGAAACCCACATGGAGAAAAGAGGTGTTTTCCTTTTATATTGATATTTAAAATCAACACCACACAAAAAAATTTCTAAATAGACACTTTTCCAGACCTTTGTTTTTTCGTGTCAGTGTCCAAGCTGCAGATGGGATTTTGTAATACTTCCGGCAGCTTCTTTCCTTGTGTACATAATATATATATAATATATATTTTTAATCAGAAGTTATGAAGAACAAAAAGAAAAAAAAAAATAAAACACAGAAGCAAGTGCAATACCACCTCTCTTCTCTCTCTCCCAGGGTTTCATTTGTAGCCTATGCTTGGTGTCTCCTTGGACCTTAGCCCTTCACCTCCTCCTTTTCCTCTGGTTCCCCCTTCCCCCACCCCCTTTTTTTTTAAAGAGTTTTTCTCCTTTCTCAAGGGGAGTTAAACTAGCTTTTGAGACTTATTGCAAAGCATTTTGTATATGTAATATATTGTAAGTAAATATTTGTGTAACGGAGATATACTACTGTAAGTTTTGTACTGTACTGGCTGAAGGTCTGTTATAAATAAACATGAGTAATTTAACACCCCTGGTTGTTTTTGCAGACTTCCTTTGCCTTGCTTTTCTGCTGGGAGGGAGGGGGACCTCCTTGCAGCATACTGTACCAACTACTAAACATTTTGAAGGTGAACAAGTATAAGACTGAAAGGAAACCAAACAAGAGTGCTCAAGTTGTTTCTACAGAAGAACAGAAGAATTTTCAACCTAGTATGGGAAGTGGAGGAGAGTTGCCCACCAGGAGTGCCTTCAGGAAAGGAGAGAAAACCCAACCTGTCTATCTGTCCAAAGCAGAGATTCATCAAACATTTGTTGAGTACCTACTATGTGTAAAACACACTATATTCCCAGGGAGATACAAGATACAATAGCATGAATAATGACGATAATAGGGTCTACCACTTCTTGAGCATTTCATAAATGCCAAGCACTGTACCAAGTATTCATTTAATTGTAGAGACAACCTATGAAAGAACGGTCACCATTACTAGTGAAGAATAAAAGCCCAAGAGAGAATAAATAACTTGTCTAAGACTTATAAGCCCGTAAGTGATAGAACCTGGATTTGAACCCAAGGATATGGTGCGTTCACCCAGTCTGTGTTTATCCCTTAAAGCCCAGAAATCCAGCCAGTGAAACCCCCAGGCTATAAAAATCCAAAGAAAAGCCAACATAGGAACATTGACTTGGTTCTGTCTTAAATATTAACTATTTTCTGTCCCCCTCACTGAACGTTTTCTGTTCTACCTCATTGCCATTCTATACGATATTGTCTGCTTTGTGTTTTCCATGAGACTATATTGAAGTGAAAACTGGAGATGCTTCCATCTAGAGTCTGTCATTTTCCATGACCCACTGAAACTAGCAAATTGAAACTCAAGACCATGAACATAGTTGTTTTGAAGCCAAAACTAAGTTAGAAAATAAATTTTAACCCCAATAAAGTGGGTTACAAATTAACGGAAACCATAATGGGTTGTGGGAGGGAGAGTGAATCTGGTGTATTCGGACTCTAGAATGACTCATGAATGAAGGGTCAGTCTCCATCTGTACCATCTTGGGTCTGAATGCTGGGAGGTCACCTTGACACCCAAATTTCTTCAATTTTGGAGACAAGTGGGTGGTTGGCTACCCATGAATAGCCAGTCCTGCTCAAGGCTAAAGACTCTCTGAAGGCTCTCCGGGGTAAATGGAACTCAGAACAAAGTATGTTTCAGTAGGGGGCCAGATTCATCAATGAGTGGTGAAATCACCTTGGTGGGGATTGATCGACACTTATTAAAAGAAAATAGAACATAACAGTGCACCTTATGTCATAAGGGCATTGTTTCATGAAGTTTATGTTTCAGTTTTGTATGTACTGAGTACATTTGTGTATGTACTGAGTACCAACGTAAAATATATTTCTACTAGGAGTCTGAGTCAAATCTCTTAAGTCACTAGTCCAGGCTATATATACCTCCATCCATTTGTTACGTAAGAGACAGCATAGTATAGTGGAGCCAGAACACCTCATACTAGCACGACGTGACTTCAGACAACCTCAATTTTAACCTCTCTACACCTCATTTTTTCAATCTGTAAAGTAAGGACAATAATAGAACCTACCTTAAAGGCTTGTTGAGGGTTAAATGAGTTAATATTTATACAATGCTTACTACAGCGCCTAGCATTGAGCTATCGGGATCCAGGAATAAAAAAGCGAACGAGGAACAACCCTAGCACCAACGCACTTGTCCATGTCTCCTCGTTGTGGGGTTTTCTCCATATTGAAAGGAGGAAGTAACAAAATGCTTTATTCCACCCCCACCGCACGCCACCCCCGCCTTCTTCCATTTCTCAATCTAGCACCAAGTAACAGGACTGTCAGAGAAACGAGCCGAGAGCGTCCCCCGGTGGCATAGTGTCGCCTTCGGTCTCGGTGCTTGGGGCCCGGGGCCTGCCAACCTCGCACTACAACTCCCACCATGCATCTCTTGCCCTCCGGCCTCTAACTGGGAAGGCGACTTGCGGCCCTGCGCTGGGGAACTTCCCCGCCCAGCATCGCAAAAAAGGATAACTATAGCCGCCCAGAATTACTTCCGGGGTAGGGCGTCGCAAGGGTTGCTGGGAAACGTATAACTCTAATTTTCTTCCGCCAACTGGTTAAATAGTCCCACCGTCACCGTGTGCCACGGAAAAAGAAACTCGAGAAACACCTTCCTGCCCTAAATTTCAGCGGAAACACTGAATAATAAAGAAAATTTGAGTAAAGTGGATTTCCGTTCTTGGCGTGCTTCCAGTAGACGTCTAGGAGGTATCTCCCGGCGTGAGCGTAGGGATCTCGCGCTATATAGGAGAGTCGGCCCGAGAGCCGGATCTTTTTTCGCCTCCTCGCTTCCAACATGGTGAGTCCTCTCTCGTGGTGAATGTGCGGGCCGGGTGGAGGCTTGAGAGGAGCAGATTTTGGGATTGTGGGGGTTTGAAAACCTGGGCCACGGTGGGGGAGTGGAAAGAGCGTATGTTTGTTCCAGGCTTGGAGGGATTTGTGGAGGGACTGGATATCTGAGTGGCACTTTTCTGGGGGTTGCCGGCGCGGAATGTGGCTGGAAAGGAGATAGGCTGGGTAAGTTGCGCCTTCTTCCTAATGGGGTTTTCATTTTCACGCAGACCAAGAAAAGAAGGAACAATGGTCGTGCCAAAAAGGGCCGCGGCCACGTGCAGCCTATTCGCTGTACCAACTGTGCCCGTTGCGTGCCCAAGGATAAGGCCATTAAGAAGTTCGTCATTCGGAACATCGTAGAGGCCGCAGCCGTCAGGGACATTTCCGAAGCGAGTGTTTTCGATGGTGAGTGAGCTCCTGGCGCGCAAACTGTGCAAGTATCTTAATACCTAAAACCACTTCCTGCCTCCTCTCCCCCCCCCCCCCCCCCCATCCGCAGGCTCTGTTCATTGGAGCGTGTCCAACAATTTTCTTGCACCTTTAGGATTGTTGTCGGTAGAAGAGAATGATGTTTTTGCTATGTTGTTTGCCGTTTTGAGTCTTCTCTGGACAGAGGGGACTTTTGGTCGTACTGCACAATCTTTGAGCCTTATTTTGTGACTGTAGGGGATGAGATTCTAAAAGCATTTATAGTGTTTATCCTGTATCAAAACTTCGGGAGTACTAGCTGAAAACGTAAATGTAACAACTCTTGAATTGTTGACAAACATTTGAGTAGTTGTAGAAAGGAGTCTTTTGAAGACTTTTAAGAGTCAAAGCAGTCCAGTTTGGTTGACAAGGCTGATATTTGAAGCAATATGATGTCGTTTTGATTGTTTCTTTTTCTTAAGACGAATTAAATTTTTTAGGCAACAGGAGTAGGCATTAGGGCTGATGCAATTGCTGAAGGAACTGGATTTTTGGTGATATTACATCTGTGGTGTGGATTTAGTCCCTATGGTGACAGGGTCGCTCAGTAAGGGAATATTCATTTGTGGAACTGTGTTTTATATATATATGTGTATTTAGATACCAGAAACTGAACACTTGGCTTTGGGGGTGAAATCTTGTAGATATGTCTGACAGACACTTATGTGAGTTTACTTTTTTAAAAAATTTATTTATCATTCATTTTTGGCTGCATTGGGTCTTTGTTGCTGCGCGCCGCCTTTTCTAGTGGCGGCGAGCGGGCCTCTCATAGCGGTGGCTCCTCTTGTTGCAGAGCTCAGGCTCTAGAGCGCAGGCTCAACAGTTGTGGCCCACGGGCCTAGTTCCTCTGCGGCATGCAGGATCTTCTGGACCAGGGCTCGAACCCGTGTCCCCTGCATTGGCAGGCGGATTCTTAAACACTGCGCCACCAAGGAAGCCCATGAGTAAGTTTACTTTGACTGATAGAATGAACAAGAAAGAACAGTGCAATGTGGTACCATACCTAATATCACACCTCTAATTTTTTGTTTCTTAGCCTATGTGCTTCCCAAGCTGTATGTGAAACTGCATTACTGCGTGAGTTGTGCCATTCACAGCAAGGTAGTCAGGAATCGTTCTCGGGAAGCCCGGAAGGACCGAACACCTCCACCCCGATTTAGACCTGCTGTGAGTATCTTAAAGGAGATGTGGAAGCCAGAGGGGTAATGGACAAAAGATAAGGAAGGACCCAAGGAATATCAAATTAAGATCTCTGCCTGTGGGTGGGATCAACTAAGTCTGTAAAGACCCACACCTAAACATTTGTTTAGAGACACTTTTGAAGAATAGCTGTAAGAATTTGTTACAGATTGAGTAGTGTAATCTTCTTCCACATTTATTCATACTTTTATGGTCCAAACACATTGTTAGTGATGGGAGGGTAGTGGTCAAGTTCTTTGAGGGGGGGACTCTTCTGTGCGTGGTTTTTTAAAATTCTTCATTTCTTTATCTTCCAGGGTGCTGCCCCACGACCTCCACCAAAGCCCATGTAAGGAGTTAAGTTCTTAAAGACTAAAGAAATACTGTTCCCTGGAAAGACAATAAAGTGGAAATTATACTTTATATGGCATGTTGAGTATGTATTGTCAGGTGGGGGGGGTGTATGTCATAGAATTAATTACTTTTACGAAGTATTCAGTTGTGGAGTGCCACATGATGTTTTCATAGGGTGAGAAAGCTTATCCAGATGAGTTAAACCTTTTGTATTTCTGCCTTTGGCCTTCCCAATTTGCATAGCTGAAGGTTGGGGAGAGGAGTTAAGGCATCTGTGAACGTTAGATTAATTCAACCTGGCAAGTAGCTTAAGCTGGGGTCTTTGAAACAGAGAGGAACTAGCAGGGTAAGGAGTGTTATTGAATCAGGAAGTGATTTAGACTGAGGTGTGCATACCCCTGGTGGAGGACAGAAGACTATTTACTAGGAGCACGTGACTTGGATAGCTTAAGGGGTCTGTATTCAGATTTAGGTAGCTTAAAGGGTCTGTATTCAGATCCTTCGTAAAATTCACCTGTCTCCTGTGGTCTGCTGGTAAGCCAGTTCTCACCCAGCCTGCATCTTTCTATGGTACATTGCTCTATGGGGTGAAAATGTACAGGACACGAGGCGTTCCTAGAAATTTGTGGAAGTTCCAAGAGAGGACGTTTCCACGCAAAGTATGGGAAAAGGCTGTACCTAATTTTATCTGTGTGACAATGGTTCCTTTGTTCCAGAATTCAGAAATTAGAAAGTTACCGGCTAGGGATATACAGTTGAACCTTGAACAACATGGGTTTAACTGTGTGGGTTGTTTTGTTTTGTTTTGTTTTCAATAAACACATACTACACAGTCCACGGTTGTTTGATTCCTCAGATGGTGAAAGCACAGGCAAATAAGAAGAGGTAACTCTAAAGTTATATGAGGATTTTTGACTGGGTGGTACCCCTAACCTATGTATTGTTCAGGGGTCAAATGTATGTTTATTTGAAAAATTCGTTTGGGAATGGATTGCTAAGGATTTTGCTGGTTAGGTTATGTGATTTTTTTTCCCCCCTGAATTAAGCTAAACTAGGAGCTTGGAAGTTTTGATTAAAATACACATTGTTTGGGAATTCCCTGGCAGTCCAGTGGTTAGGACTTGATGCCCTCACTGAGGGCCTGCGTTCAATCCCTGGTCCAGGAACTAAAATCCCACATGCTGCACTGTGCAGCCAATAAAAAAAAAAATAAACATTGTGGGAAACGGTTTGTTAAAACACTGAATGTAGGCAAGAGTCTCCATCCTTTGGGGAGACCCACAATATCTGTGCTTCTTCATTCCTCTACACTGTAATGACCCTGCTACACCAGGGATAAAACATTGGATAGAAAAAAATAGGGTTCAAGGTGAAAATGAATGCTGAACCTGGTGGTCCTAAATCCCAGCTTGCTCAATAAAACCAAATTTATGTAGTAAATCAGGATCGTTTGCGTGCAGAGATTTCTCTTGCGATGTTTATAGGCACAGCTTATCCTTTTCTCGGGGTAGGTCTTAATTGGCTCTCCCATGAGTTTAAAAACTGATTTAAACTAAGAGCCTAAGAGCTAAAAATTGTTTTAGCTGTTTATCTATTGGTACTTGAGGATAATCCCAAACTAACTGATTTTGGAGTACTAGAAGTAACTCACAAAAGGGCTTTCCATGTGCTTCAGGTTCTAAAATAGCCCCATCCCACCTCCCAATCCACCAGTTACAAAGAACTCAAATGGTGTCTGATGGGCAACCAGGATATCCAGTTTCTACGTATGGGAAAGTTACCTCCTGTATAGACATCCATCATCTATCCCAGAAAAGAAAGCCACTTAAGTTGTCAGAAGTAGCCCACAGGTCAGTTTGAGTTTCTCAAGGTATTTGGACTGCAAGGTCAGGAGCCTTCTCTGCTTAAGCTATTGTGGACTGATGTTCTAGTAGTTGGTCACAGAAAAGATGATATAAACCTTTGAGCCCCTGCCTCCACCCCCACCCTTCACCTCCAACTTAATTTATTGGACTGTTAGGAGGGGGAAAGTTAATTGCAGTCTCAGCACCTCCCTAACATTTCAGATGTGTTCTCCAGTCTCGATGTGTAAAGCCAGGTAGACCCCTCTGGGCTCTTCCAGGCATTGGCCCAATGTGCACCTGTGAGGTATTGGATTTCAGGTCAATTCCCTGTGGTCAAGATTCATTGAGAACCAAAGCAATCTTAGGAAAGAAAAATGGAGCTGGAGGAATCAGGCTCCCTGACTTCAGACTATACTACAAAGCTATAGTAATCAAGACAGTATGGTACTGGCACAAAAACAAATACAGATCAATGGAACAGGATAGAAAGCCCAGAGATAAACCTATGTACATATGGTCACCTTATCTTTGACAAAGGAGGCAAGAATATACAGTGGAGAAAAGACAGCCTCTTCAGTAAGTGGAGCTGGGAAAACTGGATAGCTACATGTAAAAGAATGAAATTAGAACACTTCCTAACACCATACACAGAAATAAACTCAAAATGGATTAAAGACCTAAATGTAAGGCTAGACACTGTAAACCTCTTAGAGGAAAACAGGCAGAACACTCTTTGACATAAATCACAGCAAGATCTTTTTCGACCCATCTCCGAGAGTAATGGAAATAAAATCAAAAAACAAATGGGACCTAATGAAACTTAAAAGCTTTTGCACAGCAAAGGAAACCATAAACGACGAAAAGACAGCCCTTGGAATGGGAGAAAATATTTGCAAACGAAGCAACTGACAAAGTATTAATCTCCAAAATATACAAGTAGCTCATGCAGCTCAATATCAAAAAAACAACCCAATCCAAAAATGGTCGGAAGACCTAAGTAAACATTTCTCCAAAGAAGACATACAGATTGCCAACAAACTTGAAAAGATACTCAATATCACTAATGGTTAGACAAATGCAAATCAAAACCACAATGAGTTATCACCTCACACTGGTCAGAATAGCCATCATCAAAAAATCTACAAACAGTAAATGCTGGAGAGGGTGTGGAGAAAAGGGAACCCTCTTGCACTGTTGGTGGGAATGTAAATTGTTACAGCTGCTATGGAGAACAGTATGGAGGTTCCTTAAAAAACTAAAAGTAGAACTACCATGTGACCCAGCAATCCCACTACTGGGCATATACCCTGAGAAAACCATAATTCAAAAAGAGACATGCACCACAATGTTCATTGCAGCACTATTTACAATAGCCAGGACATGGAAGCAGCCTAAGTGTCCATCGACAGATGAATGGATAAAGAAGATGTGGCACATAGTATACAATGGAATATTACTCTGCCATAAAAGGAAACGAAATTGAGTTATTTGTAGTGAGGTGGATGGACCTAGAGTCTGTCATACAGAGTGAAGTATGTCAGAAAGAGAAAAACAAATACCGTATGCTGACGCACGTATATGGAATCTAAAAAAACAGTACTGGTGAACCTAGTGGCAAGGCAGGAATAAAGACGTAGAGAACGGACTCAACGCAGTGGGGGAAGGGGAAGCTGGGATGAAGTAAGAGATGGCTAGTGGGAAGCTGCTGCATAGCACAGGGAGATCAGCTGGATGCTTTGTGAAGACATAGAGGGGTCTTAGAGACCCCTCTAGGTCATAGAGAGGATGGGAGAGAGGCTCAAGAGGGAGGGGATATGAGGATATATGTATACTTACAGTTGATTCACTTTGTTGTACAACAGAAACTAACACAACATAGTAAAGCAATTATACTCCAATAAAGACATTAAAAAAAATTGAGGTCCTGAAACACCCTTTCCTTCAACCTCAATTCCTGGATTTTCACTTTTCTTTGCCTACCTCTCCATAGCTTAGCATGTATGAGGAAAAAATTACTGCCTATCACACTATTTAGGTTAATGTGTTTTTTAGTTTACACATTTAGCTTATTTATTCTTTCAGTAACTGTTAGGTGTAGAGGGGTGTGCATTTCATATGCACTAACAAGCTAATAGGCCTATCAACAGAGACTGAGCAATAGATGAAAGCATGGGCTAAAGTCTACTTTCATTTATTTGTTCAGTAAATACTAATTGCCCATGTGCTTGGCACTTTGCTTCTGAGTCCAGGTTGCCTATTAAAACAGAGGCGTCCAGGGACTTCCCTGGTGGTCCAGTGGTTAAGACTCCACGTTTCCTCTGGGGGAGCACGGGTACCATCCTTGGTCAGGGAATGGCGAGGCCAAAGAAAAAACAAAACAGAGGCATCCGGTTAAGAACCTAAGAGCTGAGTCGCGCCTCTGACACATTGATCTGTGTGACCTTCGCTGAGTTACCTAACCTCTCTGTCTTCAATTTTCTAATCTTTAGGACAGTCATTCCTATATCATAGTATTTTGATGTAGTTTAAGTAATATAAAATATTTATTGAGTACCTACTATGTGCCAGACATTTCTAAGTGCTAAAGACATAAGCAGTGATCAAGTTCCTGGTCTCATAGAGCTTTTTTAAAGAAAAAATTTTATTTATTTTTTGCTGCATTGGGTCTTCGTTGCTGCGCGTGGGCTTTCTCTAGTTGTGGTGAGCGGGGGCTACTCTTCGTTGCGATGCACAGGCTTCTCACTGCGGTGGCTTCTCTCGTTGAGGAGCACGGGCTCTACGTGCGCAGGCTTCAGTAGTTGTGGCATGCGGGCTCAGTAGTTGTGGCTCGCGGGCTCTAGAGCTCAGGCTCAGTAGTTGTGGTGCACAGGCTTAGTTGCTCTGAGGCATGTGGGATCTTCCCAGACCAGGGCACGAACCCGTGTGCCCTGTGTTGGCAGGCGGATTCTCAACCACTGCGCCACCAGGGAAGCCCTTTTTTTTTTTTTTTTAAACAAGCTTTTATTGATAAATATTCTTCGACATTATTTTGGGAATTGTCCTCCTTCTCAAGAGTGTATCTGTCTTTGTCTCTCTCTCTCCCCCTTATAAATCTAAATGTTATTTCATCACTAAATAAAATATATTAATAAAAAACACAGAGAGGAACATATTTAATTAGTGGACTTCTAAAAGATGATTCATATTCAATAGATCTCTATGTAGGGAAGCCCTTTTTTTTTTTTTTTTTTTTTTTCTTTTATTGATAAATATTTTT
>NW_021703783.1:42332813-42476195 GCF_005190385.1 Monodon monoceros
AGGGAAGCCCAGGAAGCCCTTTTTTTGCTTATTGATATCCAATTGTTACAGCACTATTTGTTGAAAAGACTATCCCTTCTTTATTGCATTTCTTTGCCCTTTTGTCAAAAATCAATTCACTATATATTTGTAGGACTATTTCTGGACTCTTTTCTCTTCCATTGATCTATTTGTCTATCTTTATGCCAGTGCCATATTATCTTGATCACTGAGGCTTTATAATAAGTGCTCCCTCAGGTTGTACTCCTGGCTAATTCCTTCTCATCCTTGGCCCTCAGCCAAGACCACATTACTCTTAGAAGCCCTCTCTGACACCTCCAAACAAGAGTGGCTGCTCCTTTCTGCTCTCCCATTGCACCTATCCCAGCATTGGTCTCCCTTTATGGTTACTGATGGCTTGTCTCCCTTTCCATATAGATCGTAAGCTCTTTGAGGACACCACCTCCAGGGGTCCCAGAAGCACAGTTTGAAAAATATTGCAAACAAAACAAAACGAAACCACACACACAAATGCTATAATTGCAGAATAGCTCCAAAAGCAGAGAATGTGACACTGAAGAAACCAAACCGTTGGCTGTTAGGAAGTATCATCATGTAACCATGTAATGGGAATAATTCCTCTGCTGATGTTAAGAAGGAGATTGAGAGTGCAAATACATAAGGTGCAAAAATGCTGGTATTGAAAACCGAGCATAGAAAAGTTGAGGACCCTTATTTTAACCACCTAGAATGGCCACTGGGGACAGAGGCTTAGAATCTGCTGCCCAGATCCTCTGAGGACTTTCCCTTCCAGCCCCTGTTCCACTGGAGCGGGTACGCGGGCCTCCCACTGTTGTGGCCTCTCCCGTTGCGGAGCACAGGCTCCAGACGCGCAGGCTCAGCGGCCATGGCTCACGGGCCCAACCGCTCCGCGGCATGTGGGATCTTCCCAAACGGGGGCATGAACCCGTGTCCCCTGCATCGACAGGCGGACTCTCAACCACTGCGCCACCAGGGAAGCCCAAGCCCCTAGGTGCTTTTACCTCCCAACTCTGGCATAGTTCAAATGTACTTTGCCTTCTGTATGAAGTTCATGATTTTCTGGTTACTCCTGCTCTCCCATTTCTAATCTTTTTTTTTTTAACATCTTTATAGAGGTATAAAGATATAATTATATATCTTTATATATAAGGTATAATTGCTTTACATTGTTATGTTAGTTGCTGCTGTATTACAAAGTGAATCAGCTATATGTATGCATATATCCCCTCCCTCTTGCATCTCCCTCCCACCCTCCCTATCCCACTCCTCTAGGTGGTCACAAAGCACCTGAGTTGATCTCCCTGTGCTATGCGGCTGCTTCCTACTACGTATTTTACATTTGGTAGTGTATATATGTCAATGCCACCCTCTCACTTCGTCCCAGCTTACCCTTCCCCCTCCCTGTGTCCTCAAGTCCACTCTCTACATCTGCGTCTTTATTCCTGTCCTGCCCCTAGGTTCTAATATTTAAACACAATAAATTGTTTTGATTTGGACCTATCCAATTCCAAATTCTGCCTTCTTTATTCTTCGCTCAGCTGTCTCCTAAAGTGAAAGTGCCAATCTATGTATTTCTTTTTAAAAAACATTTATTTATTTATTTATTTTTGTCTGCGTTTGGGTCTTTGTTGCGGAGCATGGGCTTTAGGTACGCGGGCTTCAGTAGTTGTGGCTCGCGGGCTCTAGAGCGCAGACTCAGTAGTTGTGGTGCACGGGCTTAGTTGCTCCGCAGCATGTGGGATCTTCCCGGACTAGGGCTGAAACCCGCGTCTTCTGCATTGGCAGGCAGATTCTTAACCACTGCACCACCAGGGAAGTTCTGTGTATGTATTTTGAGCAGCACCTATCCCCAGCAAAAGAATCAACATCAGTTACTTCTGTGGGACAGTCCCTCCTAAGTTAACTCAGGAGACCAAAGTATAAAACTGAGGGTTGTTTAATCAAAACAGGATTAGGGCTGAAGTAGTAATTTGCCCCTCTCTACTCTAGGGACAATTTTATCTAGGAAAAATCGTTTCTGTATAAACACAGCACACCCTCTATTACTCTATAAGCAGGATACCTTCCTACTAACCTTTCTAAATTGTCATTTAAAAAAACAAAAATGAATTTGCAAAAAAAAGCATTTGCTGTGTTTGTACATGGAACAGTTCTGGAGGATTCTCAAGAAACGGTAGCAGTGGTTGCCTCCAGGCTGTGGACACTGGTCCAAGCCATCATCGCCTCTCACCTAGATTACAGCAGTGACCTCATAACTGGTCCTCTTGCCCCTACTCTCACCCCTTATGGTTCATTCACTACACAGCAACAAGACTTGATTATTTAGACAAATAAACCCAATCCTGTCACTCCCCGACTCAAATCCTTCTAATAAGCCTCGTTTTGCAATTAAAGTAAAATCCCAGCTCCGTGCTGTGAATGTGAGCCTCTGCATGATCTGGCTCCTCGCTTCTTCTCTGACCGCCTGCCCAGGACCCTCTCTGCTCCAGCCACATGGACCTCCTTCTTTCTGTTCCTCAGACACTCCAAGCTCATTCCTACCTCAGGGCCTGTGCTCTTGCGGGTTGCTCTGCCAGGAATGCTCTTCCTTCAGATCAACCACAACTGGTCCTTCTTGTCATTCAAGGCTTGGTGCACATGTCACCCGACAGAATCCCCTTCTGAGGATTCTGTCTAAAGAAGCCCCTCCCCAGGCACACCAGTGGTCACTTCCCCAGTGCCTTGTTTTGTTTATGTCATGCCACTTACTACTGCAGTTATTTCTTGAGTTGTCTGTTGACTGTATACCCTCCCTAGAATGTAAGCTCCTTAAGGGCAGGGGCCTTATCTCGTTTTACTACTGCTTACTCAGTGTTTAGAACAGTGCATAGCACTGAATCAATGAATGATGTCTGAGGTCACATAGGAAGGTTTCAGGTCGTGGGCTGTTTTGTTAGTTCCCACGGTTGCTGTAACAAATTACCACAAAGCTTAAAACAACACAGATTTATTATCTTACAGTTCTAGATGTCAAAAGTATGAAATGGAGGCTTCCCTGGTGGCGCAGTGGTTAAGAATCTGCCTGCTAATGCAGGAGACATGGGTTCGAGCCCTGGTCCAGGAAGATCCCACATGCCGTGGAGCAACTAAACCTGTGCACCACAACTACTGAGCCTGCGCTCTAGAGCCCAGGAGCCACAACTACTGAAGCCCGTGCTCTGCAACAAGAGAAACCACCACAATGAGAAGCCCGTGCACCGCAACGAAGAGTAGGCCCCACTCACTGCAACTAGAGAAAGCTCGCATGCAGCAACGAAGACCCAACACAGCCAAAATTTTTTTTAACAATTTAAAAAAACAGGGCTTCCCTGGTGACGCAGTGGTTGAGAGTATGCCTGCCGATGCAGGGGACACGGGTTCGTGCCCCGGTCTGGGAAGATCCCACATGCTGTGGAGCAGCTGGGCCCGTGAGCCACGGCCGCTGAGCCTGCGTGTCTGGAGCCTGTGCTCCACAACGGGAGAGGCCACAACAGTGAGGGGCCCGTGTACCACAAAAAAAACAAAACAAAACAATTAAAAAAAAACAATAAGCAAAAAACACAATTAGAACAAGGGAGGGACTTCCCTGTTGGTCCAGTGGGTAAGACTCTGCTCTCCCAATGCAGAGGGCCTGGTTCGATCCCTGGTCAGGGAACTAGATCCCACATGCATGCTGCAACTGAGAGTCCGCATGCTGCAACGAAGATCCTGCGTGCCACAACTAAGACCTGGCACGGCCTAAATAAATAAATAAATATTTTAAAAAGAAAAACAGGGGAATGACCCTGGCATAAACTACGTGGTCCAGAGGACTGACTGCAGTGAGAAGGACTCTGGGATCTCCCCTCTGCTCAGGACACGGGGCTGTCATTCTAGCTGAAGGCTTTTCTCAAACTGACCCCTTTAAACATAGGCAGTTCATTGTATGTCAATTATGCCCCAATAAAGCTGTTTAAGAAGAAATGTCTTTCTCCATAAAGAGACCATCTGGACCAATCCCATCATATCTCCCCTTCCTTCCTTCCTTCCTTCCTTCCTTCCTTCCTTCCTTCCTTCCTTCCTCCCTCCCTCCCTCCCTCCCTCTTTCCCTCCCTCCCTCTCTCCCTTCCCTCCTTCCTTCCTTCCTTCCTCCCTCCCTCTCTCCCTTCCCTCCTTCCTTCCTTCCTTCCTCCCTCCCTCCCTCTTTCGCTCCCTCCCTCTCTCCCTCTCTCCCTCCCTCCCTCTCTCCCTTCCCTCCTTCCTTCCTTCCTCCCTCCCTCTCTCCCTTCCTTCCTTCCTTCCTCCCTCCCTCCCTCTCTCCCTTCCTTCCTCCCTCCCTGCCTCTTTCCCTCCCTCTCTCTCTCCCTTCCTTCCTTCCTTCCTTCCTCCCTCCCTCCCTCTCTCCCTTCCTTCCTCCCTCCCTGCCTCTTTCCCTCCCTCTCTCTCTCCCTTCCTTCCTTCCTTCCTTCCTCCCTCCCTCCCTCTCTCCCTTCCTTCCTTCCTTCCTTCCTTCCTTCCTCCCTCCCTCCCTCCCTCCCTTCCTCCCTCCCTCCCTCCCTTCCTTCTCCCCATTCAGTCCAACACTGCTGTATGCCTCCTTGCCCCACCACAGTCCAAGCCTGTTCCCTCTGCTCTAACTCCCTCCTCTGTGCTCCTCTGAATCCCCACTTTGTGATGAGCACCCTCGGAAGACTCCTTTGTCTCTTGACCTTAACTGAAACCTACCTGTGTCTGTCCAGAGCACACCTCTTTGCTGGCTGCCTTCTCCAGGTTTCTCTCATACTCCAAATAACTCAGGTGCAGGGGGTTGGGGTGGTGTCCCATTTGCTCCTTAATGTCTTACAGACCACCCACTACTCCCTTCTGCTGGCAACCCCTCTGCTCTTTACAGACTCACTCAGTCAGGCTCTGACACCCTCTCCCTCCATGATGCTCTTGTTCGCCCCTCAGGTCACTGACTCTTACTCACTGAAAACTTCAGCTCCTGATTCACTGTCTTCTTCTGCAGACCATCCTCTTTCATTATTCTTAGTGCCCTCAACATCCATTTGGATCTCCCATCTAATACTCTGACTTCTCAGTTTCTTGACCACCTTGCCCTCCATGATCTTTCCTCTATCCCACCAGTCATAACTTAGACCTTGGCATCACCAAAAAACTGTGCCATCTTAGAAACTTCAAACTTAGCTCTCCAATAACCACCTCACCTTCAGGTCACTGGCTCAACCATGCTTACCTCAATAGTTTGTCTCCTTCACATTCACCTCCAATCCATAGATCCTACTATTTCCTGAGCATCCAACAGTCTCACCTACTTCTCCAAAAATCTTGGTTTCTTTAATGGGAAATGGCCATTAGAGGACTTCCCTGGTGGCACAGTGGTTAAGAATCTGCCTGCCAATGCAAGGGGACACAGGTTCGAGCCCTGGTCTGGGAAGATCCCACATGCTGCAGAGCAACTAAGCCCCTGCGCCACAGCTACTGAGCCTGCACTCTAGAGCCCATGAGCCACAACTACTGAGCCCACGTGCCACAACTAACTGAAGCCCACGTGCCGAGAGCCCATGCTCCGCAACAAGGGAAGCCACTGCAATGAGAAGCCCTCGCACCGCAACGAAGAGTAGCCCCTGCTCCCTGCAACTAGAGAAAGCCCACGCGCAGCAATGAAGACCCAACGCAGACAAATATAAATAAATTAATTTTTAAAAAAAGGCCGTTAGAGAGCACCATGAACTAGGAAAACTCATTACTATCGTGTTGGTCACTCTAGGTCTTCTCAGTGGACAAAGCTATGTATGTATAGTGTTCATACTGACTTTTCTAGTTCAAATTTGGAACTATAAAACTACCAAAAAAAATCTATATTTTCTTTCTTCCATCAAAAATTGTGGTTCTTTGGGAGTTCCTTGGTGGTCTAATGGTTAGGATTCGGTGCTTTCACAGCCGGGGCCTGGGTTCAATCCCTCGCTGGGAAACTGAGATCCCTGCAAGCTGTGCAGCACAGCCAAAAAAATGAAAAAGTGCTCCTTCTTAGAGATTGCCCCTAAGTTTACATGATGCTGTTTCTTCCCAGGTTCTAAAGCACATGCTTCACACTCTAGCCACAGGCAAACAGGCACTAAACAGGCATTAGGCAGAATTAGCTGGAAGTTGAAGACTTGAGTCTTTGATGTGTCTGGATGAATTTTTTGTTTTGCTAGTGGGTATATGTTTTCATCTGTGGATGACTTGCTTGGAGTGCAGGTTTTGGAGACCTTTTATATAAAGGTATGAAGAGTTGGGTTGGCTACAAGGCATGGAACAAGGAGTTTCAAGCAAAGGCAGACCTGCTCTTACCCTGAAGATTTCAAAGGCATTAATGACAGCAGCAATCGTGCAGCTTACTAGTTGACAGGCAGCTGGATGGATGCTCATGGGACAGAAGATCAAACAACTTTCAATTTTAATAAATCTCTATAAACCAAATAATAATCATGGTTCTTAAGGGCACAGAAATAGAGAAATAGAATATTTCATAATTTCTTATTTGCTTTACCCCACATTACACAGTCTCAGAATACACCAGTAATACCACCTCCACCAATTATGATTACTGAAAACAGATTAAAAAATTTTTTGTGAATGCCATCCCCATTCTCCTCCCATTTTTTATGGTTATAATATCTACATTGTCAGATCATATGGTCATTACATACTACTATACTCTCTCTTTTAACCTTTATTCAGTCTCAGTTCTGCAAATAAATAATATTACAATGCTCACACACAACCCTTATGTTGATGTCTCTCTAGGAAGTTTGGTTGTCTGAAGTGCATTTGCTAGTGGATTTCTTAGGAAAGACTCATGGGAACAATACTCCCCGAGTTCCTACATATTGGTAACAATTTGTCTGTGGCCATTATAGTTGAAGGTTAGTTTGCTTTGGCTCACATGTACTTTTCTTGAATATTTAAAATATGTCAACTTCATTTTTTTCTTACATAAAGCACTGCTGTCAGAAAGTCTCATAATTATCTAACTTGTCACTTATGAATCATACTCTTTTTGTCTGGTCATGGATTTTTTTTTCCTATAAGTCTAGTAATTTTATTAGAATATGTCTTGGTGTTGGTCATTCTAGGTCAATGTTTTTAAGTATCTTCTATATTCTTTTAATATGTAGTTTTGAAATTTTTAATTTTAGGAAAAGTTTTCTTGAGTAGTATTTGGTGTTTTTTTTCTGTCCCCTTGCTTTGTTTTTCTTTTTCAGAGATTTCTATTAACCTGTTAGTGGGGTCCATGAAGACACTCAAAGAAAGTTACCTAAGGATAATTGGAGATGAGGCCTTTGGCAGGTGATTGGGTCATTAGGGTGGAGCCCTCATGATGAGATTAGTGCCCTTATAAGAAGAGACAGGAGAGACTTTGCTTCCTCTCTCTCAGCCATGTGAGGATACAGGGAGAAGGTGGCTGTCTATAAGCCAGGAAGTGGGTCCTCCTCAAACACTGGATCTACAAAGCCTTGATCTTAGACTCACCCTCTAGAACGATGAGAAATAAATGGTTGTCATTTAAGCCAAAAAAAAAAAAAAAAAGAAAAGACAATATGAGCCAAGGATTGTATAATATCTTCCTTTTCTGTCTTTAATATTATTTTCTCTTAAATCCTCTTAACTTCATTTCTTTTTACTTTAAAAATTTACCTCTTTTTCATCTTTTTTTAAGGCATTATTTATTGTGTTTATTTTCTCATCGTGTTCCTCATAGTTTAGTCTTTTTTTTTTTTTTTTTTGGCCTCTCTGTGTGGCTTGCAAGATCTTAGTTCTCCGACCAGGGATTGAACCCAGGCACTCAGCAGTGAAAGTGCAGAATCCTAACCCCTGGACCGCCAGGGAATTCCCTAGTCTTCACTTCTAAAATGTTTTTTCTTTTACTTTAATTTTTCCTCGAGTTCTACCACTTTAAGCATTTTTGATGTTGTTAATTTCATCCATTTTGTGTGCCTATTTCTCTGGCATGCTTTCTTTGTCTGTAGGGATGCTTTTCTGTTTCTGATTCTCTTTTTTCTTATAGAAATTTTGTATAGGATTTAACTTGTTACTTTCTGTTGCTCATTTTTACCTGAATTTAATATTTTGAAGGATTTGCTCAGATAGCTTTCCTATCTAGACAGAGCTCCCTCTTCTGCTGCTTTGAGTAGTGTTCAGAAATATAGTGGCTTGCTGTCTGAGATTTCCAGCCTTGTACCGCACCCTACTTTTCTCCGGACCTTCTCTTCCTTTGTCTCTGTTGTCCCTGTCCTGCTCAACTTTGATTCCTCTCTCATCAGTCTTTCTTCAGTATGGGGCCTATCCTGAAAGGAAGCCCTGGAGAGTCAGTTTGGAGAGTTCAAAGGGGGTGAAGTTACTCCAAACTCTTCAGTCCTTACTGACATGCACAGGCCCTTGTCTTCGCCCGCCACTGGGGGGGGTGCAAAACCTCTCTCTGTTTCAGCTGCCATTGTCAGATTGGCCTGCCAGGCTTTCTGTTTGTAGCTTCTCCTGTTCTCATATTCTCTGACACCCCGGTTGCTTCTCCTGTTCTCATATTCTCTGACACACCCGGTTGACACCGGTTGCTACCTCTGCTCTCTCCTGCATAGACACCCGTAACAAGCAGGTCCTGTGACTTTCGGTGTTCATTCTCATTGCTTGTATTTTGGGGTTTGTGGGGATACCTTGTCATCTAATTTTTTTATAAATGTTGCCCATGGGACTTCCCTGGTGGTACAGTGGTTAAGAATCCGCCTGCCAATGCAGGGGACACAGGTTCGAGCCCTGGTGGGGGAAGATCCCATATGCTGCGGAGCAACTAAGCTCATGTGCCACAACTACTGAGCCTGCGCTCTAGAGCCCGGGAGCCACAACTATTGAAGCCCTCACGCCTAGAGCCCGTGATCCACAATGAGAAGCCCGTGCACCGCAAGGAAGAGTAGCCCCCGCTCGCGGCAACTAGAGAAAGACCGCACGCAGCAACAAAGACCAAACGCAGCCAAAAATAAATAAAAATACAAATAAATAAATGTATATATTAAAAAAAAAGAATGTAAGTTCCATGAGAGCTCAGGAACAGCACCTGGCAATATAGTTGGGGCTCAGTAAATATTTGGTGAAAGAAAAATGTTCCACAAAAAGCAGCTTATTTCGAGGTTGAGAGAAAAGGGTCAGTTTATGGCAGATACACAAAGCGGGATAGAGAAGTGGTAAGAGATAAGGCTGGAGGATTGGGCCACATCAGTGTAGGGCCTTGTGAGCCAATTAAGGAGTTTGCCCTTTATCCTGAAGGCAATGAAAATCCTTTAAAAGATTTTAAGCAAGGGAGTGGTCTGATGAAATTTCTGGGTTTTTTAATACAGATTTTTACATTTTAATACATTTATTTATTTATTTATTTTTGGCTGCCTTGGGTCTTCGTTGCTGTGCACGGGCTTTCTCTAGTTGCGGTGAGCAGGGGTTACTCTTCGTTGTGGTGCGCGGGCTTCTCATTGCAGTGGCTTCTCTTGTTGCGGAGCATGGGCTCTAGGTGCGTGAGCTTCAGTAGTTGTGGCACGCGGGCTCAGTAGTAGTGGCACATGGGCTTAGTTGCTCCTCAGCATGTGCGATCTTCCTGGACCAGGGATTGAAACTGTGTCCCCTGCATTGGCAGGCGAGTTCTTAACCACTGCGCCACCAGGGA
Organism: Monodon monoceros; assembly: GCF_005190385.1. Lineage (NCBI taxonomy): Eukaryota > Metazoa > Chordata > Mammalia > Artiodactyla > Monodontidae > Monodon > Monodon monoceros. Next base: position 42,342,526 of record NW_021703783.1, read on the forward strand.
AGTCCCAAATTTCTGGTTCTTTTTGTTTTTTTTTTTAACATCACAAACTTCAGTAAGGAGAATGGATTGTGGGAGACAAAACTGGAGACAAGATTAGAATCCATGGGAATAGTCCAGCATTTGAATATAAATGATGAATAAAAAACTGAATATAGTGATCTGATTTTCAGATAGCTTGCCCAGTGGAAAACATAATCAGAATCCAAAAGGCAATAGAATGGCCAGAAGAAGGATGAATCTCAAAGAGATGATAATTAGCCAAGATAAATGAAAACTCATTCATTCAGGCCCCCAATTCATAACTGATGAACAAGGATAGGCTGGTTTAATAACAGCTTGTCGAAGATAAATATTATGTGATATCACATACGTGGAATCTAAAAACTAATACAAATGAACTTATTTACAAAACAGAAACACTCACTGACATAGAAAACAAACTTATTCCAAAGGGGAAAGTGGGGGAGGGATAAATGAGGAGTATGGGATTAACAGATACATAGCGCTATATACAAAATAAACAATAAGGATTTATTTTATAGCACACGGAACTATATTCAATATCTTATAATAACCTATAATGGAAAAGAATCTGAAAAAGAATATATATATGTATAACTAAAATATTTTGCTGTACACATGAAATTAATACAGTATTATAAATCAACTATAGTCCAATTAAGAAAAAATAATAGCTTGTGTAACAGCAACACTATATGAAGTGACACTATGATGAAACTAACCAAAAATATTACATGTACAAAACCATTTTTTTCCTACGGGAAGAAAAAAAAAAAAAGTTTACTTTTTTAAAAAACAAAAGTATTTTGTTTTTAAAATTCACATTGAGATATAATTCACGTATGATATAATTAAATCATTAAAAGTGTACAATTCAGTGGTTTTTAGTATATTCACAGATATGTGCAACCATCACTACAGTCAATTTTAGAATATTCTCATCACCTCAAAAAGAAACCTCATACCTATTCACTATCATCCTCCTACCCTCAGTCATCCCTTTCCTAGCCCTAAGCAACCACTAATCTACTTTCTGTCTCTATAGATTACCCTTTTCAGGACTTTCATAAAAATATAATTATATAATATGTGGCCTTTTCTGACTGGCTTCTTTCATTTAGCATAATGTTTTCAAGGTTCATTGAAGTTGTAGCATTTATAAATACTCCATTCTTTTTATGGGCAAATAATATTCAATTGTCTGGATACACCACATTTGGTTTATCCATTTTCTGTTGATAGACATTTGGGTTGTTTCCATTGTAGGGTAGGCAGAAATTTACCTCTATCCATCCTAGGTCCTCAGCTAGGGCTCTTTAACAAAAGGATGGATTAACGAGAGAAAAACAAGTTTATTAACACATGCAGTGCATATCACACATGAGAAACTTCAACGAAGAGTAACTCGAAGCAATGACTTAGAACTCTGGCTAACATGGCATCTTCAAGAAAAAAACAATAAATTTGTGGAGAAATGATAGGACAAAGGAAAAGGGTTTTATAATGAGAACCTGCTGTATAGCACAGGGAACTCTCCTTAATGCTCTGTGGTGACCTAAATGGGAAGGAAATCCAAAAACGAGGGGATGTATGTGTACATATAGCTGATTCACTTAACATTGTAAACATTATAGCTGATTAACACAACATTGTAAAGCAATTCTACCCCCAATTAAAAATATATAAATAAATAAAGGAAAAGGGTTTTAGGCTTCTAAGGGTGGCCAACTGTGGGAAGATAAATATATGCGAGGAAACTAATGGAGTGAGGTTTGTTTGCAGATTTCTCTGGTGCTCTCTCTGGGCTGATAAGCGTCTAGAGTGTCTCTAGTAAAGGAGAATTTATATCCTGCCTTCAGGCGGAAAAGGAGGAGTGTAGAGAGAGAAAGCTTTTTCTGTGTTTGCTTTATTCTTTTTTTTTTTTTAATATTTATTTATTTATTTGGCTGTGCCGTGTCTTAGTTGCGGCATGTGGGATATAGTTCCCTGACCAGGGATCAAACCCAGGCCCCCTGCTTTGGGAGCACGGAGTCTTAGCCACTGGACCACCAGGGAAGTTTCTGTGTTTGCTTTTTTAAATTGCCTTCAGCTCAAAATAATTTTTTTTTGTCAAAGAGGCATATTTTGAGATGATATATTCTGATTTCCTTCACCATCTTTTGGCTAGTATAAATAATGCTGTAATAAATATTCGTGTACAAGTTTTGGTAGGAACATATGTTTTCATTTCTCTTGGGTATATAACCAGAAATGGAATTGCTGGGTCATTTAATTTAGGCTTTGGCTCCATTAATAGACATAGTGTTCAGGATGTGCTAAGTGATAACCCCATCTGTCATCTGATATTCAGTCTTGGGCTACACACTTTAACAAACTGGACCACGTACAACCAAGAGAGACAGGGGCAATAAAGAAGAGATTGTTAAGCGAGTCACTTGAAGAACAGTGGGAGGACCTGGAGACATTTGGCTGGAGAAAAGAAAACGAAAGGGGAAAAGAGAGACATCGTCAAATATCTGAAGAGTTGTGACATAGAAGAGGGATTAACCAGAGGATAGAATGAGGCCTACTTGATAGAAGTTACAGAGAAATATAATTGGTCTGATGATTTTCCTTCCTTCCTTTCTTCTTTCCTTCTTTCCTTTCCAATTATTTTATTTTTTGACTATATAAAACATGAACAAAACAGAAAGTACAAAAGGATATACAAGTGATGTCTTGCATTCAGTTCCCCTTCTTATAGGCAGTTTCTTGCATATCCTTCAAGATATACTTTAAACATATGTAAACAGATTTTTTACATATATATATATATATATTTTTTTGGCTGTGCCACACGGCATGCAAGATCTTCCCTGACCAGGGATCTTCCCCATGCCCCCTGCATTGGGAGCGTGGAGCCTTAACCACTGGACCGCCAGGGAAGTCCAGATTTTTTACTTTTTAAAAAGAAATTTGGGGAATTACCTGGTTGTCCAGTGGTTAGGACTCAGCGCTTTCACTGCTGGGGCCCAGGTTCCATCGCTGGTTGGAGAACGAAGATCCTGAAAGCCGGTGTGGTGTGGCTAAAAAAAAAAAGAAAGAAATTTTGTGGTTTTATTTATTTATTTTTATTATTATTTTTTTTTTTTTTTGCGGTACGCGGGCCTCTCACTGTTATGGCCTCTCCCATTGCGGAGCACAGGCTCCGGACGCGCAGGCTCAGCGGCCATGGCTCACGGGCCCAGCCGCTCCGCGGCATGTGGGATCTTCCCGTGCCCCTGCATCGGCAGGTGGACTCTCAACCACTGCGCCGCCAGGGAAGCCCAAATTTTGTGCTTTTAGAGAGAGTAAAAACATTTCTAACTCTCATAGTGGCCCAACCCTGTAATGACTGTCTCAGGCATTCCCTATCCTGGGGCTATTTGGGGAAAATTGGCAAACAATCATCTTTTAATCTTCTGGGGTATCCTTCTCTTGCAGTTTATTTGTTGGAGAAACTTGGATTGCTGTCCTATAAAATTTCCTGCATTCTGAATTTTGCTGACTGTGTGGTATCTTTCCTTTGGCCTATGAATTTGTTGTAAATTGGTATTGGATTGAGAGGCTGATCAGAGTCAGATTTGATTATTTTGGTAAGACTCCTTCATAGATGATCGTGAGTTCTTCCATCAGGAGGCATATAATATCTGGTTACCTCTTTTTGTGATGTTAGCAACTGTTGTTGCTCAAGGCTTAAATCCATACATTCATTAGGAGTTGCAAAATGGTGGTATTATAATATCCCTTCTTCATTTATTGGCTGGCGTATTCTGATAATGAGAAACTTCCCCTCAGAGTAGTAGTAGGCCACTCTGATGTATAGTTCATATAGGAAAGGCAAGATAAATGTTTGATACTTGATCAAAAGTTTTTAAAATAATGGGTTGGTTCCCTCTTATCTTCCAATGATGACTACTTCATATTTCTTAAAAGAACATTATGAATTCATGGATTTATTTCTATTTAATGTGCTCTAACCCATTGTGGTTATTATTCTAGTTACACTGAGATGGTTACATTGGGATTCTCTTCAGGCTCTTGAGTTCTTCTGATATAACGTTAGTAGTCTTTGATAGCTTCTCCCATTGTCTCTTCAATCCATTATAAATCAAGTTTAATCCACACCATTTGAGAGAAATTTGTTAAAGTCTTCAAAAACCTCCATATGTGATCAAATCTCTGGCCAGTTCTCAATCCTCACCCTTCTTGCCCTCCCAGCAGTATTTGTCCCTGCTTATTAAAAGTCTTTCTTTGCTTTTCTTCTGAGACACTCTTCTCTCTTGGTTTTCCTCCTACTTCACGGACACATTTGCTCTCTGTCTTCTTTGAGGGATCTTCCCCACTTCCTAACCTAGGGAGTGAGAGTAGACAGTGAAACAGTTCAAGGACTGAGCCCTAAGACCCTTCACCATTTAGAGATCAAAAAGAAGAGGAAGATATAGCAAAGGAAGAGCAAACTAAACCTAAAGCTAGCACAAAGAAGGAAATAATAAAGATTAGAGCAGAGGTAAATGAAATAGAGAATAGAAAAATAATAGAGAGGGACTTCCCTGGTGGTCCAGTGGTTAAGAATCCGCCTTCCAATGCAGGGGATGTAGGTAAGATTCCACAGGCTGTGGGGCAACTAAGGGCACGCGCTCTAGAGCCTGTGGGCCAAAGCTAGAGAGCCCGCGAGCTCTGGAGCCCCTGTGCCACAACTAGAGAGAAGCTCGCATGCCGCAATGAAGATCCCATGTGCTGCAAGACCCAATGCAGCCAAATAGATAAATAAATAAATACTTCTTTTTATTTTATTTATTTATTTTTCTGCGGTATGCAGGCCTCTCATTGTCGTGGCCTCTCCTGTTGCGGGGCACAGGCTCCGGACGTGCAGGCTCAGCAGCCATGGCTCACGGGCCCAGCCGCTCTGTGGCATGTGGGATCTTCCCGGACCGGGGCATGAACCCATGTCCCCTGCATCGGCAGGCGAACTCTCAACCACTGCGCCACCAGGGAAGCCCAATAAATACTTCTTTTTTTAAAAAAAGAAAAATAATGGAGAGAATAAGTGAATCCCAAAGTTAATTATTTGAAAAGAACAAAATTGACAAACCTTTAACTAGTCTAAGAAAAAGAGAGAGAGACACAAATAACTAAAATCAGAAATAAAAGTGGAGCCATTACTACCAAGCTTACAGAAATAAAAGGACTGTAAGAGAATACTGTGAACAATTGTACACCAACAAATTAGATTACCTAGATGAAATGAGCAAATCCATGGAACACAGGAATTACCAAAACTGACTCAAGAAGAAATAAAAAGTCTGAACCTACCCATAACAAGTAGAGATATTGAATCAGTAACCAAAACCCTCCCAACTGAAAAAATGTCCAGGACTAGGCTTCACTGGTAAAATCTACCAAACATTTTAAAAACTGACATCAATGCTTCTCAAACTCTTAAGAAGAGAAGGAAGAAGAAAAAGGAGAAGGTGAGAGAAGAAGAAAATCCCTAACTCATTCTATGAGGCCAACATTACCCCAGTACCAAAGCCAGAAAAACACATCACAAGAAAAGAAAATTACAATCAGGGTCATTCCGTTCATTCAAAATATTGTACAACCACCACCTCTATGTAGTTCTAAAACGTTTTCATAACCCCCAAATAAAACCCCATATCTGTAAGCAGTTACTCCCTGTACCACTCTATCCCTAGCCCTGGCAAACCCAATCTTTCTGTTTTTATGGATTTATCTATTCTGGATAATTTATATAAAAGGGATCAAACAATATGATCTTTTATGCAGGCTTTCTTTCACTTAGCATAATGTTTGCAAGGTTGTTTTTGTTTGCTTGTTTGTTTGTTTTTGGTGGCACCATACGGCATGCAGGAATCTTAGTTCCCCCAACCAGGGATCAAACCGAAGCCGGGACTTCCCTGGTGGCACAGTGGTTAAGAATCCGCCTGCCTATGCAGGGTACACAGGTTCGAGCCCTGGTCGGGGAAGATCCCACATGCTGCGGAGCAACTAAGCCCGTGCACCACAACTACTGAGCCTGTGCTCTACAGCCTGCGAGCCACAACTACTGAAGCCCGCGTGCCTAGAGCCCGTGCTCCGCAACAACAGAAGCCACGGCAATGAGAAGCCTGCGCACCGCAACGAAGAGTAGCCCCTCCTCGCCACAACTAGAGAAAGCCTGCACGCAGCAACAAAGACCCAACTGCAGCCAAAAATAAATAAATTAAAAAAAAATTTTACTACTATCAACAAATGATGCTGGAACAACTGGGCATACACATGCTGGTGTGGGGCAGGGGGAGATAATGGGGAAGGAGGAATTGCCAAAAGGCACAAGGAAATTCTCCTGGGTGATGGATATGTTCATTATTTTGATTGTAGTTATGTATGTCAAAACGTCACATTGTAGACTTGATATATGTGCAGTTTATTGTATATTAATTATATCTCAATTATACCTCAGTAAATCATTGCCAGGGTGGGGAAGTCTTTAAACATATCAAGATCAGAAACCATAAGAATAATAGTGACTAATTAGATTATACCAAAATTAAGGATTTCATTATTGACAGCTAATGATAAGAGGAAGAGATATTTGCAATGTCTAAAATCAATGAAGGACTAATATGGTAAATACATATACACTAAACTGCTACAGGGAATTCCCTGGCGGTCCAGTGGTTAGGAGTCGGCACTTTCACTGCCGCGGCCTGGGTTCAGTCCCTGGTAGGGGAAATAAGATCCTGCAAGCCAAGTGGTGCAGCCAAAATAAATAAATGAATAAAATAAACTGCTACAAATCAATTTTTTAAAATGGGAATCTCAATAGAAAAATAGACAAAGGAGGGCTTCCCTGGTGGCGCACTGGTTGAGAGTCCGCCTGCCGATGCAGGGGACATGGGTTCATGCCCCGGTCTGGGAAGATCCCACATGCCGTGGAGCAGCTAGGCCCGTGCTGAGCCTGCGCGTCCGGAGCCTGTGCTCCGCAACGTGAGAGGCCACAACAGTGAGAGGCCCGCGTACAGCAAAAAAAAAAAAGAAAAGAAAAAGAAAAATAGGCAAAGGAAAATGAATAGGCAATTCATAAAAGGAAAACCAAAAGTAAGAAAAAATTTGAGATGTTCAAACACATTAAAGAAATGCAATGAGATTTTTTTTTTTTTTTTTTTTTTTTTTTTTTGGTACGTGGGCCTCCCCCTGTTGTGGCCTCCCCTGTTGCGGAGCACAGGCTCCGGACGCACAGCCTCAGCGGCCATGGCTCACAGGCCCACCTGCTTCGCGGCACGTGGGATCCTCCCGGACCGAGGCACGAACCCGTGTCCCCTGCATCGGCAGGCGGACTCTCAACCACTGCACCACCAGGGAAGCCCTTTTTGTGTGTGTGTGTGTGTGGCAATGAGGTATTTTTAATTCATGGCAACTTGGAAATTTGAGTAATGTCAAGGACTTCCCTGGTGGTGCAGTGGTTAAGAATCTGCCTGCCAATGTAGGGGACACGGGTTGGAGTCCTGGTTCGGGAAGATCCCGCATGCCATGGAGAAACTAAGTCCGTGTGCCACAACTACTGAACCCACATACCACAACTATTGAAGCCTGTGTGCCTAAAGCCCGTGCTCTAGAGAAGCCACTGCAATGAGAAGCCTGCACTCCGCAAGGAAGAGCAGCCCCTGAGAGCCACAACTAGAGAAAGCCCCGCGGGCAGCAACGAAGACCCAACGCAGCCAAAAATCAATAAATTTTAAAAATAAATAAATAAAAATAATGTCAAGTATTGGCAAGAAGGTTGGGATATAGAAATCCCACTATTAATGGTGTGACATTCCAGAGACTGTGGAGCTCAATATGCAGAAGAAATTATCACAGAACCAAAGGAGACATGTGCGTACAAGGATATTTATTGCAGCATCGCTTGTGGTAGCAGGAAGCTGGAGGCAATCATTGGAGTAGTGAACAAATAAAGGATAGGGATTCCCACAATAGAGTATCTTGCAGCAGTTAGGAGCAAAGGACTAGAAGGCCACGAGGGGCGTGGTCAGAGAAAGTTTGTTTTGTTTTATTTTTTTAAGATGGTAGATATTACAGCACACTTGTATGCTAATAGGAATGATCTAGTAGAGAGAAAAATTGATAATACAGGAGAAAGGGGATAATACAGGAAAAAGACAAGAAGAAATGGACTGACGGGGCTTCCCTGGTGGCTCAGTGGTTAAGAATCCGCCTGCCAGTGCAGGGGACATGGGTGCGAGCTCTGGTCCCGGAAGATCCCACATGCCGCGGAGCAACTAAGTCCGTGCACCACCACTACTAATCCTGCGCTCTAGAGCCCGTGTGCCATAACTACTGAGTCCACGTGCCACAACTACTGAAGCCCACGTGCCTACAGCCCAAGCTCTGGAACAAGAGAAGCCACAGCAACGAGAAGCCCGCGCACTGCAACAAAGTATAGCCCCCACTCACCACAACTAAAGAAGGCCGGGTGCAGCAACGAAGACCCAATGCAGCCAAAAATAAATAAATAAATAAATAAATAAATTAAAGAAATGGACTGAGGTGTAGAACTGGAGGGTGGGGGTGAGGGTGGGGTGAGGGATGGGAATGGGAGAGTGACAGTTAGCTTAAATAGCAGCAATGACAATTCACTGTAACAAGATGGAAGTCAGAATACATAAGTGAGGATGGAGGTAATTTGGCCAGATTGGTGTGAGATAGATAAGGATGTCTTCTTTTGATTACTTTTCACAATAAAACAAGAACCAAAGTTATCATCTAAGAGTAAGGAAAAATAAAGGGATGCTGGATAACTGCAGAGAGCGTTCGTAAATAAAGCCTCCCTTCCTTCATTTATTGAGTCAGAGCAGCACCCAACAGAGATGGCCCCTTACTTGTCAGCTTTATCCAATGTTTACATCCCTGATGTTTAACATAATGTATTGAAGAATGCATACCAGCAAGCACACCTGGCTATCTAGTCGGGGAGGGAAGGGTTAGGGTTGGTGATAATAGGAAGAAATACAGCTAGCTTTCAGTAATGAAGACCTCCCTGTCTTTTCTCAGTAAATACAAACGACAACCTTTAAGTAAATATGACTGCTCTACAAACAAAGAAAATAAGGAGGGTTTCCTCCTTCAGAACCAGAGCCTGAAGACTAACTAGGTCAAGGTGGATGAGTGATAAAATGAAAGTCCCCTTAAGTGCTGTTAGCTCAGTTATCACGGGAGTTTGATTCTGAGCAGGGGAAGTTCCAGTCTCGGAGTGACAGACGAAATCCTAGCAAAAAACCGGAGTCCCTTCTTCTGATCACCTGATCATCTCAGCATTGTCACTGGGTGGATGACCTTGGAGTAGTCCTACATTTCCAGTTCTGTAAACTAGAGTGAAGTCCCCTAGGTCACATAATTTTTATGTTAAGTGAAACATTCTCTAAGTTGAGGAAGCACTTGAAAACCACGTGGTATACGTATGTATATGTTAATGTTGCTATTACTATTATGACTGTTATGTAAGTGGTCAGGGCAAGATCAACACCCAGAGGGCAAAGGTAGCCTCCAGAGAGGTAGCCTCCCCAGAGAATGGGCCCTCTAGGATGAAGATCAATACAAAGCAAGTTTAAAGAATTTTAGCCAGTAATCTTTGCTCGGAGTGAGAGGTGGAATTTTTCTTAATCAAAGTTAAAATGTTCTCGAAGTCTTCAGGCTTGAAACTCCGGGGAAGATAATTAGGCTCTCTGGGCAAGATCCGGAATGCAACGCCGTGTGGGGGCCTCACTGCCGCCGGTTGGGCACCAGGGGGTGCCCGTCGGATCCACCTGGAGTCTGGCTAGGTTTGGGGCAGCCCCTCGCGGTGCGCCCCACCGCCTCTGGCCAGAATCCTGGAGCTGGTGCTGGAGATGCCCAGGGTTCATGCCTTTGGGGGACGCAGTCTCTAGTGCCCTCTCCGCGTCCCCCTCCTTCTCCTCTCCAGCGACAGCCTGGGCCCGGAAGGCCTGGGAAAGTGAGCGCCTGTGGTGGGAACGCTGGCCGCCCCGACGGCGCGGTCCGACCCCAGTGTGCAAGGGGAGGCAGCTGTTCTCCCAGGCGGCCTTGGGGGGCAGCAGAGGGGACGGCGACAGGTGCGGGAGCCCCTCCCGGAGTGGAAGTGAAAAGGCGGGCTTCGGGGTCTGTTCCCAGGCTGGAAGCCACCCCCGCCCCCCAACCAAATCCCCGGGAGAGGCCGGGCCGGCGCCGGGTCTGGAGGAGGAAGCGGCCGGAGACACTGCAATTTCACGCGGCCTTTGGGGCTCGGGTTCCTCGGCAGGGTGCATGAGTTATGGGGTTTCGAAGCGGTTCCGGGGAAACTGAGGTGGCCTGAGCGGGCGGCAAAAACACCCTCCCCCTCAAAAACACACTCGGAGAGAAGCATTCACATTCAGACGGAAAATCCCCCAAGTGACCCAACCGGCTAGGGGAGTTGAGTGATTTGGTTAGTGGGCGAGGCCAACTTGCAGGGGGTCAGGCTTTGGAGCGCTCTCCCCACCCCCATTACCTTTCTCCTTTGGAAGCATTTGGGGGCGTTTGGAATCTTGGCCTCCCCTTACTTCAGCTCCCGGAGAAAAATTAGGGCGAGACCCGTCCTGGATCTGCGCGGCCAAGTTGCCGGGCACTGGGGCGTGGGGCGCGCTCGGGGCGGGCCGCAGAGGCTCCAGCAATCGCTACTCCAGCCTCGCGCCCGAAGGGGCGCGGCCGAGATTCACCCCCTCCCCCTGCGCTCCCTTGCAGACTACACCCCTCCCCTGCCATCCCGCCCCAAACTCCGGCTCCGGCTCCGGTTGCAGTTTGCAACCTCCTCTGCCGCCGCTACCAAGTCTCCGGCGGCTCAGGTGGCTCTGCTTAGATGTCCTAGTCCAGGGCCGCTCCCCGGCCGGATTGGGCTGGGCTCCCCTCACTCTCCGCTGGAGTCATGAGAGCGAACGGGGCTCTGCAGGTGCTGGGCTTCCTCCTCAGCCTGGCCCGGGGCTCCGAGGTGGGCAACTCGCAGGCAGGTAAGCGGTGCGGGAGCACCGGCAGGCTCGGAACCTGGGATTCCGAGCCAAATTCGCGGGGTGCCGGAGGCCAGGGGCAGGAGCTCGGGCTGTGCGAGGCTGGGGGTGCGGAGCCCCGGCGCTCTGGGGCCCCCTGGGCGAAGACCGTCAGGATCAGGTTCTCGGCATGGTCCGGGCGGGGACGGGATTCCCGAACCACTACCTTGCCCCGGCCACCTCCTCCCTGCCGTGTCGCGGACCCTCTGATTTGTCTCCCCGGGTAGGGCTGATGCCGAAACAGTTCACACTTCTGAGGGGCCCTGCAGGGAGGGGAGCTGGGACCTCCATTCTGTAAACGTGAGGGGATGATTGGAGGTGGAGATCTTGGAAAGAGCGGGGGCAGGGAAGGGGGGGTTCTCGGTTTGTTCCCAACCTCCTGCCCCCAGGGGCTCAAAAACCTCCAGTTTTGTTGTTTTGCCGGCAGGGTGGAGCTGTGGAAGGGGGGAGGTTGTTGTTGTCTACTGTTGGAAAACAAGAGAGGCACCTCCTCTTCCGTGAGTGGGCCTGCCCTGTGGAGAGCTGAGATTAACCCAAGGGCCAAGTCCAGGTGACAGCAGGGTGAGAGGCCCCGCAGAGGCTGACTGGCCTCCTTCTCTCAAAATAATAAAGTTAGCTGGTCCCCGACTTGACCAAACTTTTTGTCAAGACCCAGCTCAATTCAACTAATACTTATTGAGCATCTACTATGTACAAAGCACTGAGCCAGGAGCTATAGGGTCAAGGACTTCCAGACGCTATTTCTCTCTGTCTTTTCTGTCTCCAACCTGAGGGCCAACAGGGCACCTGTCCTGTCTTCTGAGCCTCCTGTCCTTGTGGGGGGGGGGCGTCCTTCTTAGGCCCAGAGTCACCCCCACCCCCATTCTGTTTATTGTCTGGCTGTCTCTAGCAGTCTAGACAAGAGTCAGATTGCTCCTCTGTTCCTCCTCCAACTCCCATGCCAGCTGAGCCCACCTCTTTGGGGTGTCTCTGGAACCATGGACACCTGAGGGGTGCTGGGGTTGCTGGAGCTGGAGGAACCCTGTTGATTTCCTCCCCTCCCCCCAGATCTCAGCTTGGGGTTTGGCACAGTCAGGGCCCCTTCCCCAGGGTGGGAGTGGGAGAAACACCTGTGCTTCCCTCACAGTTGCTGGGCCTAAATTTAGACCCTGGGATCTTGAGATGTGAACACTCCCAGCTGGTGGAGGGCGGGGGTCTGGGGATTGGAGTGGGAGAGACTGAGTAAAGTCACTGTATCACTGTCCCATCCAGACCCCTGAATCTTCAGCTGGGAACCCAGGAGTCCCAGATCCTGGCCACCTTCCCTGAGGGAGACAGGAGGCAGGCATGGTTGGGTCTCTTTACCCTTTATCTGGATCCTGCAGCCTCTGGGCATCCGGCCCTGTCTCAGTCCTTCTATAGCCCCTTTGTCCTGGCTGTGATGGGGGGTGGGGGACTTTGGAGAGGAGGCCTCTGGTTAAGGAGGGGCTGGAGATTCTTGCTGTGACCCACCCCAGTGCTCTTTACCAAAGGGGGGGGTCTGTGCCACTGGCCCTCCCTGTGCCCCTAATTCCTGCGTATAGCAGGGACTTTCTAATTCCCCTACCCCCCCTCTCCTCCCCAAGCTGCCTGGTTCCTCCTCAGAGGTGCTGTTCATACTCTCTTCCCACCCAGCCCTTTGCTCCTATTTGTGTAATATGGACTTTACCCTCAGGGTGGCAGGGAACTGGGATCTTGAACACTGTAGCCTCCCAAGCACAGACACAAAGTTTGCACAAACACATATGGGCAGGTGGAATGGATGGGGCCACCTGAAATACTTCCAAATAAGGAAACCCAAGGACAGAACCAGTGTAGATTTCTGGGCCAGTAGGGGAGCTGTGTACGTGTACGAGTGTGTGTGTGTGTGTGTGTGTGTGTGTGTGTGTACACACCCACACCCCACTTCCCTGTGCAGAAATCGTGGCTCCTCCCTTATCTGGGGAGAAGGGTTAGCGCCTTGACTTGGAAGAGGGGGTGTCCTGCCAGGAAGGGGGTTGGGGTGGCGCTGTTCCAGAAACGACTAACCTCCTAGTCGTTTCGTTTTCAACCCAAGGACCCTAGAGTTCCCAGGCTCCTCTGGGAGCTCCCAGCCTGTTTACCCCTCTGCTGGGTCTAGCTCACCCCTTTCCCTTCATGGGGTGTGATAGGGAATGGGAGCCCTTCAAAGGTCAGGTGGTCAGACTAGGGGTGCATCAGGGAGGAGGGGTTGGGGCCTCACCAATCTCCCTCCCTCCATTCACTCCTGCCTCCCACTAGGCTGCCACTGCCTCAGGGAAGGGTGGCTGGGACAGGTGGTATCTACCCCCCCTCCCCGCAGTCTTTCACTGAGCCAGAGGAGAGACAAGTGGTAGGGAGGGCTTCAGGGTCCAACATTTCCCATAGCTCCTATGTCCTCCATACTTACAAAGTAAAGTGAACCCCCAAGACTGACATGCCTCATGTACCTCGAGTCTAGGCTGTCCCTAATGTGAGTGAGAGTGCCATGTTGGAAGCATTCTTTTTTTTAATTATTATTAATTAATTTATTTATTTTTGGCTGTGTTGGGTCTTCGTTTTCTGGGCAAGGGCTTTCTCTAGTTGCGGCAAGTGGGGGCCACTCTTCATCGCGGTGCGCGGGCCTCTCACTATCGCGGCCTCTACTTGTTGCGGAGCACAGGCTCCAGAGCACAGGCTCAGTGGCCATGGCTCACGGGCCCAGTTGCTCCACGGCATGTGGGATCTTCCCAGACCGGGGCTCGAACCCGTGTCCCCTGCATTGGCAGGCAGATTCTCAACCACTGCGCCACCAGGGAAGCCCTGGAAGGCTTCTCAATGAATCTCCTCTGACGATGAAATTGGGTAGAAGGCTTAGAATGGAGGCAGTCGGCTGCTGTTTACATCCGGCTTCTCTGTATTTGCTGAAAAATACTCTAGGGCTGGAAAGTGTGATGCTGAGGGAGCTGGAGTGGGCTGGGACAGGGAACAGAGTGAGAGGAAAGCCAGAGTTGATGAAGGGGGTGCGAGGTGGGCAGTCAGCTCCCTATCTTCCAGCTTTATAGACAGAGTTCACACTGAGCCCCCCACACCACCACCAGAGGCCCCCTGCCAGTGAGGTCACTCGTCTGAGCCCAAAGCTTGAGGGGAGAGAGGGGGGCAGCGGCTGAGGACAGGGTGTCTGGGGACAGGGTGGGGCAGCCCCCTCCTCCTAAATAGAATCGCCTCATTGTGGGCCGTACCGTGGCCCCAGGCACTGCCCCCGCCCTCTGCCCCCATCCCACCCTCAGTAGACACAATAGGGGCTGTGTGCTGCCCCAAAGAGATATTTATTCCAGGACCTAGAGAGGCAGGATGGGGGTAGAGAAGTGCCCTGGTTGGAGCGGGGGAAGGGAAGAGGAGGGTAACCAAGCTGTGGTCCTTTTCTAACTTCTTTCTAGGGAGGGGAAAACAACCCCACATCCTCCTTGATTAACTCCTTAGCACCTAAAGTAGTACCCAGTAGAGGCACAGAGGAGGCCCAGGTGGGAAAAGGCAATCTTTTCACCTTCCTGTTCAGGGGGCCAGTGAAGGGATTCTGGGAAAAGAGGAAGTTTAGGCTCTCAGTCTGGCCTTGGCATCTGCCTCTAGGGCGGAGGGTTGGAGGCAGCTGCCTCTGATCGTGCTAAATGTTACTGGAAGAGGGCAACCAAGGGGTGGTCTTGGGGGACGGGGCCGAAAACTTGTGTCCAGGCCTCTGCCATTCTTACCTCCACTTGGAACAGTGTGCCCTGGGACTCTGAATGGGCTGAGTGTGACCGGCGATGCCGAGAACCAGTACCAGACACTGTACAAGCTCTACGAGAGGTGTGAGGTGGTGATGGGGAACCTGGAGATCGTGCTCACAGGACACAATGCTGACCTCTCCTTCCTGCAGGTTAGAGTGCCGACCTCCTTCCTCGACCTCTTCCCCCTTGTCCTCCCTACAGAAGCCTCCTTCCTGTCCTCAGGGCTGGAGTTGAGCATTCCTAAGACTCCATGGTTCCTAAGATCCAAGCCAGTGTGTTTATGGGGCAATGATTGGAATCTGGGGCCTGTGGACTGGTCGCTGTAGCCGGGGATGCACAGGGGCTGGCCCTGAGAAGGGGGCAGGGGCAGGGTGGGGTTCTGCACCAGGGACCAAGAGGCACCTGAGGAGGTGAGGAAGGGATAAGCAAGGACCCTCCTCCTGGCCTGAGGAGCCCTGAGAAGGAAAGGCTAGGAGCCTAGAATTCCTCGGTTATTTCTACAGCTTGTCTTCACTTGCAGAAGTCGTGTGGCGCCTGCTACTCCCTACTCCAAAACAGGACTTGGAAAAAATTAGAGGAGCTAGAGCTTCCTCAGTGCCTTAGGGAGGGAAAGCGGATTGACACTTCTTGCCCCACTCTCCCTCTCACCCACACGATCTGCTCCATCACAGTGGATCCGAGAAGTGACCGGCTACGTCCTTGTGGCCATGAATGAGTTCTCTGCGCTGCCACTGCCCAACCTCCGAGTGGTGCGGGGGACCCAGGTCTACGATGGGAAGTTTGCCATCTTTGTCATGTTGAACTACAACACCAACTCCAGCCATGCTCTGCGCCAGCTCCGCTTTACTCAGCTCACTGGTCAGTTCCTGATGATTCCTTCCAGGCCTGCCCCTCAGCCAACCTGCTGACAGGTGCCTCTTTGATGATGACCCAAGACTGCTCCCTCTAAGTACCCCCGTTCAACGTGCCCACCACCTTGACCACCACGGTCTAAAGGTCCACTCCTCCTTAAATGAGAGAGGGCCCTAACAGGGAGCTGAGGCATCTGTCCCCGGGGAGGGTCCTTATGTCCTGGTGGGGCTGGAGTTGGAGCTGAGGCTGTTACACATTCTTCTAACTTCCGAGTACAGTGTCCCTTGATGTCCCTCCTTCCCTGGGAATGGGAATCCTCCCTCCCGCCCTCACAAGTCGCCCCAAGCTGGAGGACTAGAGGGGTTAAATACCACCTGGCCACCTTCTGATTCTGCCTGTCCCAGTCAGTTGAAAAACACACAGGTAGGGCACGCGGGGGTGGGGAGGTGTGGATTTGAGTCAGGGATCTACTCTCCTTCTTTCCCTTCCCCTCCCCAACTCGCTAAACCGGATCTGGACAGGTGTCTGAGGGGGAAGGACTTTCTTTTGGCCTGCTCCTCTTACAAGGCGCGCCTCCTCTGCAGTTTGGATTTAATTGGACATATCTGCCTGCCCATGTCCTCTGCTCCTGACTCGGGTGGCCTTTCAGACTGGTGGGGAGGCAGGGAAAAGGAGGACTTCCCTGACTAGCCCTTGACCCTGGCACTTCTCTTCCCTACCTCAGAGATTCTGTCAGGGGGCGTTTACATTGAGAAGAATGATAAACTTTGTCACATGGACACAGTTGACTGGAGGGACATCGTGCGGGACCGAGACGCCGAGATAGTGGTGAAGGACAATGGCAGGACCTGTGAGTGGCCATGATCAAGACTGCCCCCTTGCCCCCACCCAACCAGAGTGACTCCTTTCCCCTCATCAATATGTCCCTAATGTGAACCCAGCTGCCACTGAACAAACCTCGGGCTCTAACCCAAGGAGCCTGCCAGGAGGGAGCAGGTCAGTCCCCTAGAACCCGAACCGCAGAAGCAGCGTGCGAAGGAAAGGGGCTCTGAGTGGGAAGCCAGGTCTCTGGACTGCACATCCATTTCTCTTTCCACTCCAACATCGTTCCTTCTTAGAACCTACCTAGCCCTGACCGCAGTCTGCCACTCCCTGTCCACTCACTCACACATATTCCTACTGGGTTCAGTTTGCCAAGAAGAACCAAATTCCTGGGTTGGGACTGGGCTGAGTGAGGCATATGCCCCGGGCCCTCCCCTCAGCTGCCCTGTGGGTGGTGTGGAGGCGCGGCTCCACCCCTTGCTGACAGGTTCGCTTGAGCCCAGCCCAGCTCCGCTGGGGTAAGGAGGGATGCTGCCCTGGCTCTTCGCTTCCCGGGACTGGGTGCCTGTGTGCTGACATCATACCCTGTTGATTTGAGCAAGGCTTTTTGACAGCCGCTTGTGCTACTTTCCCTCCCAACCAGGTCCCCCCTGTCATGAGGTCTGCAAGGGGCGATGCTGGGGTCCTGGACCAGAAGACTGCCAGACACGTGGGTTTACTTCATTTTAAAGACTTCAAACTCATATATACTTTCATATCCTTGCCCACCCCAGCCTGTGTCGACAGGGGGTAGCGATAAGCCTATAAGGCAAGAGGGTGAGAGATAGCCTCAGAATACGGTCCTGTGAGCCCTGACAGCTGTGCTTTCTCTCCGTCCATAGTGACCAAGACCATATGTGCCCCTCAGTGTAATGGTCACTGCTTTGGGCCGAACCCCAACCAGTGCTGCCACGACGAGTGTGCAGGGGGCTGCTCGGGCCCTCAGGACACAGACTGCTTTGTACGTACTGTTAACCACCGCTTGCCTGTTCTGAAATGGGATGTGGGCTTTGGGGAGGAAGTAGGGGTCCATATGTAACATGAGTCTTATGAGCCTTCTGTGTTCCTAGGCCTGCCGGCTCTTCAATGACAGTGGAGCCTGTGTACGCCAGTGTCCACAGCCTCTTGTCTACAACAAGCTAACTTTCCAGCTGGAACCCAATCCCCACACCAAGTATCAGTATGGAGGAGTTTGTGTAGCCAGCTGTCCCCGTAAGTGTCTGAAGGGAAGGAACAATGGTAGTGGAACGAGGATTTTAGATGAAATTTTAGGAGGCAAAATGGATCAAGTTGGGTGGTTAATAGAGGATATAGAGGACAATTGGTTGTGATCATCTAGTCACCCCTATGTCCCGTTCCCGCATCTGTCTCCCCATGACTTCCAGCAATTGCTCCTAGCTCTGCTCTTTGGATCCAAAGAGCGAAGGGCCTTTCTAATCCATGAGACAGCACTTAAGGAACCTCGGGTGGTCGATTGGAGCAAATGCAGTGCAGAGCAGGAGGAAGGAGGTTCAGTTGGTAGTTGGCAGTGTTCCTCCCTCATCTCTAATGGTGCCCTCCTCCCTCCTAGATAACTTTGTGGTGGATCAAACATCTTGTGTCAGGGCTTGTCCTCCTGACAAAATGGAAGTAGATAAAAATGGACTCAAGATATGTGAACCTTGTGGGGGTCTGTGCCCCAAAGGTGAGTAAGAGATGGTAAGGAGTTAGTGAAGAGATACCCTTTCCCCTGAGCCTACTCAGACTCCACCCCCCACACCCCCTCCCCAGTGAGCCTCTTCTGTGTTTACAGCTTGTGAGGGGACGGGCTCTGGGAGCCGCTTCCAGACTGTGGACTCGAGCAACATTGATGGATTTGTGAACTGCACCAAGATCCTGGGCAACCTGGACTTTCTTATCACCGGCCTCAATGGGTTAGAGATTCTGCTTTCATCCCCTGATCCCCCACCCCATCCACCTGCTCACGGTTCATTGCATTGGTTCAAGCCTTCGTATGTGGAGCTGATCAGGAATCTAGATCATAAAATCTTAGAGGCCACAAAGGACCTGACAGTGCTTAACTCCCCAGCCAGGGCTTGAATCCCCTCAGATACCCCTAAGCAATCCAGCCAGCTGAGTGGCAAAGGACAGGGACACTGTGTCCTCCTTCTTAAAGGTTTCTAAATGTTCTTACTTAAATTAGATAAAAATCTGTCTCATGACTTCCAGCTGTTTCCCCTAGTTCTGCTTCTTGGTTTGGAGCCACAAAGAGCAAAGGGACATTCTAATCCATAGGACAGCATTTACAGTGAGTGAGTGAGTGAGTGTGTATGTGTGTATGTGTGTGTGTGTGTGTGTGTGTGTGTGTGTGTGTGTGAGAAACGTTAGGGCCACCTGTCTACTTTGGACAAAATTTTAGATCTAAAGTTGCAAAAAATGGTATAAAGATTTCCCATACACTCTTTATTCAGATCCCCCAAATGTTACCAATGTACCACATGTTTATCATTTCTGTCTCTACACACCACACACACTATATATACATGCTCTTGTTTTTCTGAACCACTTGAAGGTAAATTTCCAGACATGGTGTCCCCTCACCCCAGTTACATTTCAGTGTGTATTCCTTGAAAACAAGAACACTTTCTTACAAAACCATAGTACAATTGTTTAAATCGGGAAATTAGCATTGATACAAAATGTTATCTAATCTACAGACCTTAATCACATTTCGCTAATAGCCTTGCTCCTGTCCTGGGTCACACATTTACATTTGGTGTCTCTTCAGTCTCCTTTAATCCGTCACAGTTCATGACCTTGACCTTGCTGTCGAGTACAGGTCAGGTGATTGGTAGTGTGTGTTCCTCAGTTGGGGTTTATCTAATGTTGCCTCACACTTAGATTCAAGTTATGCATTCTGATAGGAATACTACAGTTGTATTCTCAGTGCATAGTATCAAGGAGGCACGTGATGTTGATTTGTTCCATCATTGGTGATGATACCTCTGGTCACTTGGTTAAGGTGGCGTCTGCCAGCTTTTCTACTGTAAAGTTACTATTTTCCCTTTGCAATTAATAAGTATCTTGCGGGGAGCAATTTGCCTGAAGCAGAATTGCCAAATGATGATTTTCTAACTCCATTATTCCTCCTGGATTTATTTGTAGGCATTCTCGTGTGAGGGAGAGCCTTCCCTTCCTGTTTATTTACTTACTTGTCGTGTGTTTAATCTGTGTGGATACTTGTTTTAGTCAACATTTCAGAGTCTCTTACAATCATCATTCCAGTTGTCCTTGGTCTGTTCATTGTGGGGCCCCTTCATGATGGCTCCTGTGTTCTTTGGGCTTATACCCCTCATGCTTTGAGCATTTCCTTACTTTTTTGCACAGGATGCTGTAGGCTCATGTTATACTTCTCCTGCCTCAGCCATTTCTCCCAAGAGTCCTGATTCCTTTTAGTGGAGAACGCCATTTGGAAACTAAGTTCTGAGGCTAGGCATGCTCACTGCTACTTGGTTATGCCTCTGCCTTGTTGACTGGTTTTTACTGCTCTCCTCAGAGACCCCTGGCACAAGATTCCCGCCCTGGACCCTGAGAAGCTCAGTGTCTTCCGGACAGTGCGGGAGGTCACAGGTGAATGGGAGGAGAGCCTGCCCTTGCTGCGTAATACCACTTGAGAAAACCATGCGCCAGGTGTCAGGGGAGGGACCAGGCAAACCTGAGGAAGGAAGGGGAGAGGCTCCCCACTCATGTGCCCCTCTCCAACCCCTCAGGTTACCTGAACATCCAGTCCTGGCCTCCCCACATGCACAACTTCAGTGTCTTTTCCAACCTGACGACCATTGGGGGCCGAAGCCTCTACAAGTGAGTAAGGGGTGTGGAGGTCGTCACATCTCCGGGCAAAGAACCCAGTTTCTCAGGCATCCTTGAGTGAAATACAAGGCATGGTCTCATACAGTGGGAGTTTGATGGGGCAAAGGCTAAAGGAGGGGGGAGTCCCTCTCAGTGGGTTGATTAGCCCAGAGCAAATTTGTTGAATGGAAATGAATCCACTGCGTGCTCAGTTTTTCCTCTGTAGTCTCCCCTCTCATCCAGTCTCCTTGTTCTCAGCCGGGGCTTCTCACTGTTGATCATGAAGAACTTGAATGTAACATCTCTGGGCCTCCGATCCTTGAAAGAAATTAGTGCTGGGCGTATCTACATAAGTGCCAATCGACAGCTCTGCTACCACCATTCTTTGAACTGGACCAGGCTGCTTCGGGGGCCTTCGGAAGAGAGACTGGACATCAAGCATAATCGGCCCCGCAGAGACTGCGGTGAGGGAAAGGGCCCACGGACAGGGCGGTGGAATCAGGCAGGAGAGGGGTATAAGGGCTGCTCTGCCCTGCAAGTGGGAGTAGGGATGGGGGACAGAGCCAAGGAGAGGGGGACATTAGGCTGGAAGCAGTAATGAGCAAAAGTTCAGGAAAAGGCTTGTTAGGAGACCTCAGACTCCTCCTAACCCACCCCTTCCTTTCCAGTGGCAGAAGGCAAAGTGTGTGACCCACTGTGCTCCTCTGGGGGATGCTGGGGCCCAGGCCCCAGTCAGTGCCTATCTTGCCGAAACTACAGCCGAGGAGGTGTCTGTGTGACCCACTGCAACTTTCTGAATGGGTACGGTGAGGGGGGAGAGTCAAGAAGGGGTTGGGGGATGGACCCGAGGGATGGAGCTGTTCAGGTGGCACCTGAAAGCCTTTAGACAACTTTCTGTATATGCCTTGATGGGAATTAGGTAGGAGGCCCTGTGGTTGGGGGATCAGAGCATAAAGGTCAGGCCTTGGAAGTGACCCACCTCCCTTTACCCCTGGCCCCCCACTGCAGGGAGCCTCGTGAGTTTGCCCATGAAGCTGAATGCTTTTCCTGCCACCCGGAATGCCAACCCATGGAGGGCACTACCACGTGCAATGGCTCGGTACAGTAGCAGCACCAGGATCTCTAAGGGAGAGAGGGCGGGGCAACACTGGAGGGTCTAGGGAATGATATGGCCAAATTTCAAGGCCATAGAGAGGCACAGGGAGGTCAGATAACGCTAGGGTCTGTGAATGGAGGATCCTCAATGGCTGGGCTAGTTCTTGTTGGGAAGTGTGGAATTGATCTTGGAATACCATACTTCCTGACCTTCTCTCTTCCACCCAGGGCTCTGATGCTTGTGCCCAGTGTGCCCATTTTCGAGATGGGCCCCACTGTGTGAGCAGCTGCCCCTTTGGAGTCCTCGGTGCCAAGGGCCCCATCTACAAGTACCCAGATGCTCAGAATGAATGTCGGCCCTGTCATGAGAACTGCACCCAGGGGTCAGTGATGGGATGATAAAAGGGTGCTGGCAGAGGGGTAAGAGTACAGAACTAGAGGGAAAGAAGATGGTGAGGAGAGCAGAAAGAAAGAAGGAACTATGACTTAAGAACCACTCCCAGCTGTGTAGTGAAGGATTGGAGAAAGGGAAACTCAGTAACAGCACAAAATGACGCTACAATTTGGGGAACCTGGAATAACCTCAGCTCAGGGGAGTTTCATTCAAGAGAGGGACTCAGGGAGGATTGGTGAGCCAGAGATGGGAGCCATGTCTTGGGATATGCTTTGGGCTTCAGGATGGGATGCCATGGTAGGGTCTGAAACAATGTACGTTGAGAGTGTTGGAATTGAGCTTCCTGTGGAAGTTTACCAAGCTCCCATATAAGGAGGTGACTTTCTTCTCCAGGTGTAAGGGACCAGAGCTACAAGACTGTTTAGGCCAAACACTGGCACTGATCAGGTATGGTGGGCTTGGAGATTTAGGGAGCTGGGAATATTTGGGGAAGGGCCGTTACCTCCTGGGAAGATTAAGTCTCTATTCATTCTGGCCCTCTATATACAAGCTACTATCACTGGACCTGGGGACACAAGAATCCAGGCTTCTGGTCTTCCCTTCCTAAGATTAACTTGCAGTAGTCTTGGGGTGGAGATTGAGGTTAACCCCTTCATATTGCTCAAGGATATATGTAGATGTGAATGTTAACTTCTTGCCCCAGATCTGCGCTATACCTTTAGTACAGGTGTAAATGACATTTGTAAGGGAAGTGTAGACCCAGGATAATTCTGGGCTTCTCTGTCCCACAGCAAAACCCATCTGGCAATGGCTTTAACAGTGGTGGTAGGATTGGCAGTGATTTTCCTGATCCTGGGCAGCACTTTTCTCTATTGGCGTGGGCGCCGGATTCAGAATAAGAGGGCTATGAGGCGCTACTTGGAACGGGGTGAGGTGAGTGCCTAGCTTACCCTTGAAACATACCCTATACCATCACCCTTTTAAGATCCTCTTCCTGCCCCAGAGCTTTGATCCCTTTCTTCAAGGAGGTAGTATGGTCCATTAGAAAGGACTCTGGCCAGAGAAATGGGAGACATGAATTCTAGTCCTGATTTTGCCATTAATTTGCTGTATGACTTTGAAGAAGTTAGCTTCCTTCTCTGTGCCTCAGTTTATGCATGTATACAGAGGAAATAATAACATTCATCCTTACAAAGTGGCTGTAAGGGTAAAAGGGGATGATGTATGTGAAAGTGCTTTGAAAAACAGAGAGAATTGTATAAAAGTACTCAAGGTGATAGTATTACCAACTCTTTCCCAACAAAGGGAAAACCTGACCCTCTTGATTTCTGGTCTCATGAACACAAACGACTTCCTCAATCCTCAGGTCTTTTATTCCCCCATATGCCTGCAATGCTTTCCAAGACTAGAGACATTCCTCTTCCTGCTCCCACCCCTTTGGGCTTTGCTGCTCTTGGCATCCACCTCTGGGGAGGGGGTTGGAGAGGGACATGGGAGTGGGCTTTCCTGAGTACCTCCTTTCCATCTGTTGCAGAGCGTAGAGCCTCTGGACCCCAGTGAGAAGGCTAACAAAGTCTCGGCCAGAATCTTCAAGGAAACAGAGCTGAAGAAGCTTAAAGTGCTGGGCTCGGGCGTCTTCGGAACTGTGCACAAAGTGAGTGGCCCACAGGAAGTCTGGGGAGGTGGGAAAGGGATCTAGGGCAAAGGAGGGAAAGATTCAGAGACAGGACTAGCCTGGGGAGAATAACCTTAGGCTGACTCCTGCCCAAAATTTCCCAGGGAGTGTGGATTCCTGAGGGTGAATCGATCAAGATTCCAGTCTGCATTAAAGTCATTGAGGACAAGAGTGGACGGCAAAGTTTTCAAGCTGTGACGGACGTAAGTGAAGGCAGGGTGTTCTGTGTGCCACTAGGAGAGGGTTGATATTAGATACGATTATGTAGAAGCACGGTCTTGTGTTAGCAGATACTGTGTTAGCCATGTTGATGTCTTCGAATGTTGGGGGAGCCCTGGTCTGGTTTTATGTGACCCTGTTTGTTCCCAGGATGACCCTTCTTGTGTCTCTTAGCATATGCTGGCCATTGGCAGCCTCGACCATGCCCACATTGTACGGCTGCTGGGACTGTGCCCAGGGTCATCTCTGCAGCTCATCACTCAGTACCTGCCTCTGGGCTCCCTGCTGGATCATGTGAGACAACACCGTGGGGCACTGGGGCCACAGCTGCTGCTCAACTGGGGAGTACAAATTGCCAAGGTGAGAGGAGACTGGAGGAGTTCTAAGATGAAACTGCCTGTGGGCCCACAGGGAGGCGACCAGGAGGTTCAAGTGTTGAGAGGTGCCTTAGGGTTTGAGGTGATTCTGAAGCTCAAGGACCAATTTCCCCAACCTTGAGAATACTTCCTTCCCTATAGGGAATGTACTACCTTGAGGAACATGGTATGGTGCACAGGAACCTGGCTGCCCGAAATGTGCTACTGAAATCACCTAGTCAAGTTCAGGTGGCAGATTTTGGGGTTGCTGACTTGCTGCCCCCTGATGATAAGCAGCTACTGCACAGTGAGACCAAGGTAAGGTGACACAAAGGCTGGGTAAGGAGGCAGGGGTGGAGTGAAGCATGGGGACGGGAAGCACTCTGTGGTCTCTTTGAGAGGCCAGCAGATGCTGCAGGGTTAGTCCAAGGAGAAGAACCTGGAGATGCCAGAAATAAAAGTTTAGAGAGCAGCAAAGAACGACGGAGAACATGGGTTTAGAAATGCTAAGAAAATGTGTGGAAATCAGCTGGTGACACCTTTGTCTTTAATCCCCCAGACTCCAATTAAGTGGATGGCCCTCGAGAGTATCCACTTTGGGAAATACACACACCAGAGTGACGTCTGGAGCTATGGTCAGTCCATCTGGATGCCCACCATATCATCACTGGTCCAAATTCCAAAGATGCCTTTTGAGACCCTTCCTTAGAATCTCTAAGCCCTTCAGATCCTGGGTCAGATCACATTCTGCCTTCTCTTCATCTGCATGCCCATGTCTGCTATTTTGCCATCAACTAGTCATGTCTTCCTATACCAGGAGTGACAGTTTGGGAGCTGATGACCTTTGGGGCAGAGCCCTATGCAGGGCTGCGACTGGCTGAAGTACCAGATCTGCTGGAGAAGGGGGAGCGGTTGGCACAGCCCCAGATCTGTACCATTGATGTCTACATGGTCATGGTCAAGTGTAAGTTACTTGCTGATTTCAGCCTTTTTTTTTTTTTTACTCCATTATTGCTTCATTGGACTGAAAACCTAAAAAGCATAGATAAACAATGCTCAGTGATGAAAAGTGAATAGCCAGGACAGCGGTGCATGCCCCAAACGGTCTCCGCCCAATAAACACTAAGCACTCTCCACATTATTGATGCCAATGGCATCTACGTGGATGTCAGGCTCCCCACACAAAGATGAGGGAACAAAGCGTCAGCCATTTTCTAAGTAGCTTCCCTCCCTACTCCACTCCCCTCTTATCGCTCTCCTTCCTACATCTTACCCCCAGGTTGGATGATTGATGAGAACATTCGCCCAACCTTTAAAGAACTAGCCAATGAGTTCACCAGGATGGCCCGAGACCCACCACGGTATCTGGTCATAAAGGTGAGTGGAGATTAGGAGTTGCCAAGGAGATCTAGAGAAAAGGGAACTTGGCTGGAACCAGGATGTACCTTAACAATCAACCACCTGCCCTCACAGAGAGAGAGTGGGCCTGGAATTCCGCCTGGGGCAGAGCCCCCTGCTCTAACAAACAAGGAACTGGAGGAAGTAGAGCTGGAGCCAGAACTAGACCTAGACCTGGAGTTGGAGGCAGAGGAGGAGAACTTGGCAACCACACTAGGCTCTGCCCTTAGCCTGCCACTTGGAACACTTACTCGGCCACGTGGGGTAAGATTTTCCAGTTTCCCAAGACTTTCTGCACCCTAAACCCTCTGTACACCTGCGCCCTCACGAACCCCACAGATGTCCATGTTAACTATTCAAAGGCCGCTGTGGTGAGTAGACTTCTCTCTTAATCTAAACTTCTTCCTCACTTGTTTCATCCTAGAGCCAGAGCCTTGTAAGTCCATCATCGGGATATATGCCTATGAACCAGGGGAATCTTGGGGAGGCTGCCCAGGTAAGGTCTGTCTCTTTAAGAGGATGCCAAGAGGCTGGGTGGCAGTGTCTTAGGATTGATAGGGGTAGTGTGGGAGACTTGAAAAACCTCTGAGGTTTAATCAGTGTCCTACAAAACAGAAGGCACTGAACGACCCAAGCTCCTTCTAAACAAATCTCTCTTCTTCCCTCATTTCTGTGTAAATCTCCACGTATTATTTTCCTCCTTAGAAGTCTGCAGTTCGTGGGTGTAGTGAACGGTGCCACCGTCCAGCCTCTCTGCACCCAGTGCCACGGGGACGCCTGGCATCAGAGTCATCGGAGGGCCATGTGACAGGCTCTGAGGCCGAGCTCCAGGAGAAGGTATCCATGTGTAGAAGCCGGAGCCGGAGCCCACGGCCACGAGGAGACAGTGCCTACCATTCCCAGCGCCACAGCCTGCTTACTCCTGTCACCCCACAGTCCCCACCAGGGTTAGAGGAAGAGGATGTCAATGGTTATGTCATGCCAGATGCACACCTCAAAGGTGCCTGACTTTCTGTAGCGCTTTCCTCAAATCTTTCTCTAATCCTCCTTCCACAGGCTCCTCTTGATCCTTCTGTCTTCTCTGATCATATCCCTCCCTATTCATTTTTTCCTAAGACTCCCCCACTCCTCACTGCCTATTACAATGAAGTAATACCACATACCTAGCCTCTCTTCTCAACCCTCAGGTACCTCCTCCCGGGAAGGCACCCTTTCTTCAGTGGGTCTCAGTTCTGTCCTGGGTACTGAAGAAGAAGATGACGACGACGAGTATGAATACATGAACCGGAGGAGAAAGTGCAGTCCATCTCGTCCCCCTAGGCCAAGTTCCCTTGAGGAGCTGGGTTATGAGTACATGGATGTGGGATCAGACCTCAGTGCTTCCCTGGGCAGCACACAGAGTTGCCCGCTCAACCCCGTGCCCACCATGCCCAACGCCAGCACAACTCCGGATGAAGATTATGAATATATGAATCGGCGACGTGGTGGAGGAGGTCCTGGGGGGGATTATGCAGCCATGGAGGCCTGCCCAGCAGCTGAGCAAGGGTATGAAGAAATGAGAGCTTTCCAGGGGCCTGTACACCATGGCCCCCAGGTCCATTATGCCCGCCTCAAAACTCTACGTAGTTTAGAAGCCACTGACTCTGCCTTTGATAACCCCGATTACTGGCATAGCCGGCTTTTCCCCAAGGCTAATGCCCAGAGAACATAACCCCTGCTCACTGAGGTACTCAGGGAGCATTTGATGGCAGCTAGTGCCTCTGGAGGGTACCCCTCTTCTCCTTAGTCTGTCTCCCTCACAGATCTCAGCCCCGTTTCCCTAGTCCTAGACAATTCCAATCAACCTTTGGAGGCCTTAAACACTCGGACACAAAATTCTTGTGGTATTAGCCAGCTTTGCACTTTTTCTCTTTCCCAAACCCAGGAAAGGAGATGGTTTTCCCTATTTTATGTGCTTTCCCAGTCCCATTCCTCAACTTCCTTGGGGGAACTCCCTGGCGATATGAAGGATTACTCCCCATGTCCCTTTCTCTTAGACTCTGACTTGTTGAGACTAGGCTTTAAAGTGTGCCTTTGTTGCCCATCAGACTTCGAAGGAAGAGGAAAGGGGGGAACCTGGCAGGGGAAAGCAAAATTTTGGCTTGTGACCCTTAACCCCCTAGAAAAAATGAGAAGCTTAAAATCTTGTGAAGAGGTTGGGAGTAGACATTAATGATTACTATTAACTGAGCATTTACTATGTGTCGAGCATCATGCTAAACTTTACCAACATTATCTAACTTAATCCTTGACACCAATTCTGTATGCTAGGTATTATCCCATTTTACAAATAAGGAAACTGAGCCTTAAAGAGATTAAGTAAATCAAATAGCAGGTCCGGATTCAAGATCTTCCAATGCATGTGCTCTTACTGTAAAGTATCAAGGAAAACTGATATATAAGTCAGAGCCCTTGAAGGGGCATTGTCTTCTTGTTTTTGCACTGAATCAAGTCTAACTCCAGCAACTACAGCCTGCTCCTACACCCAGACTTCTTATCTCAGAAGGTGGGAGTAGGGGGTGGTCAGAAGGAAAAATAACTGGGCATCTCTGTGTAAACCATAACCTACATGTGCTGTATATGATCTCCACCCAAGGGACGGATTCACAGTGGTCCCAAGAGCCACTTTTAGGAGCTATTCTCATCCAGTAGTGGGAAGCTTCCAGGTGGCATAGAAAGAGGACCCAGCTTCAGACTTCCGTCCCCATGGATGGGAAACTGGGGGTATCTGTTGTTAGCCCTTAAGTTTTTTTGTTTTGTTTTTATACGTCTGAATAAAAATGCCAACGTTTTGCAGCTTCTTGTCTGTCAAATAAAAACCTTTAGTGTGTGAGGTAGACCGCCCCTTTTCTCTGTCCCTCAGCAGTGGATAGCTACCACTATATGCTTCTTTCTCTGTCTCCTGATGGGCCTACTCGGCCCCATGTAGCTTTCTCCAGCCCTACTTTTCCTTATTCCCTTAAGACCAGCATAGGGCACAGTCCTTTTCACTTAAGGGTTTTACTAGGAATCTACAGGGCAACCAACTGGGAATAACAAAACAAGCAAAAACAACACGTTTAGGAAGTTAGAAAAAGCCCTAAGAGGTGGAATACTGAAAACGCAAATGTTTTAGAACTCTCATTCTCTTAAATCTCTGTGAACACTTCCCCTAGGTGCCATCAAAGCCTGTTGTTAAACAATAGTGCCATCTTCAGTGGGAGTCCCGTCTCTAGATTGGGAGGCTGTAAACGGATAATCCAGAAGTCTGGCTGCTCAGTTAGCCCATGCTGCACAGACTCCAGATCTCCTTCCACACCCGCTCTGCCCCTCCCCGTTCTCGCAGCACCTGAGGACAAGTGGACTGGCCCGGCCGGTCCCTCCTGCCACTCCAGGGATCCGGGGAAGGGCGTACCCGCCCTTAACGCAATCTCCCCGACTCGCCTCTGCTCGGCTCCACCCTGCCCTGCAGCCTCCAAACACATTTCCCCGCCGTAGCTCCGCCCCTTCTCTCTTAGCCCGTCCCTCTCTATTACGGGTTCTCGCTCAGCGCTCCTGGTGATTGTGGTTTTTCCGGGAGAGACCACGCTTCTACTCACGCTCTCCAACGGCTCCGCCTTCCCGCCGGAGCCTGACCCTTCCCAGCGTGCTCGGCGATTCCGGCGTGCGAGGCCCTCGGAGGGCAAGGCCCCAGGGCCTGGCTTAGGGACGCGAAAGGCAGGCTGGGAATTGTAGTTTGATAGCCCGCGAGGGGGGCTAGAGGCTGGCTGTAGGAGGGACTCGTTGTCCCAGCGTGCCCTGCGCCTCAGCCCGCGCGCTCGCAGTTTCTCGCTCTCGCCCGCCCTCCGCTCCCTAGCTTGCTCGCGCTTTTGCTCGCGCTCTCCTCGCGGATCGAAGGGACTGTGGCTACAGCCTGTGGCTGGGAAGGGCGACAGAGGCGGCGGTTCAGGAGAAACGAAGCTGCAGTGGTGGTGGTGGTGGGAAGATGTCGGGCGAGGACGAGCAGCAGGAGCAAACTATCGCCGAGGACCTGGTCGTGACCAAGTATAAGATGGGGGGCGACATTGCCAACCGTGAGTGCGGCCTCAGGGGTCCGGAGATCGAGGCTGGGAGGGAGGGGCAAGGGGGACGGTGTTGAGCTGGCCCCTGAGGGGCTGGAGCGGTGGGGTCATGCAGTGTGGGCTAGTGAGGGCCCCGCGCAGGTCTGCTGGAGGTGGCGTGGTGGGGAGGCTCCGTGTCACGCCTGGGACCTGAGAGGCTAGGCCTGGGCTGGAGTCTCTGGAGATGCGGGCGGGCGAGCGGGCGGCCGGGAGGGGCGGAGAGCTGGGCCTCCGGCCGGCTCCAGCCCTAGGCGGTTGGTAAGGAGGCGAGGCGTATCTCTTGCCCCTCACCCTTCAGTCCGGATCTCTGTCTCTGATTTTGGCAGCAACGAAGCCATCTCGAAAAGGAAGAGCCCCTCTATTTTGTAGCGGCTCTCCGCCGTCAGGAGCCTAGCCGGCACGTGTTGCCAGGTCCCCTGCGGATCGCCGGCTCCCTCCGCTGTGGTCCCTGACACCAGCTTCCCTACCACGTGCTTTGTTGTAGTTTTTCGTTCTTTACTTCAGCTCCTTCCTTGATGGGGGCCGCCTTCTACTCTTGGGCCAGCTCAGGGACCGTTGGAGGGCACCCCATAACTCTTGGAGATGTATCTCACTGTTCTCGAAGTTATTCATCACTACCTCCAATCTGCGCAGATGGCTTTAGTTAGTCGTCAAATTTGATTGTTCTCAAGGGTTTCACAACTTTAGGAGTGTTTTGAGGTCCTCCCCCCAACTAGGCAAACCTGTGAATAGTACTGTTAAAGGGGGGACTGATGTTAGAATCTCAGAATATTAGGACTGTGCTCTGACTTACTCAGTAGCTGCCTGCCACTCTGGACAGATGTCTCACTTTCTGACTTCTCTCTTTCCAATTTAAAACCCAGTTAGGGGGACAGAAAGTGCTTGTCTTTGGGCTTTTAAATGGTTTTGACAGTAAAGATAGGCATTTAGGATGCCTTTGATCCTATGGCTGAAAACCTGAGTTTTTCAGACTTCCAAAGAATCACCAAAACTTGGATCACAGAAATCAAATCTGAAGTCCAGGATGGGCCACGGAGAGGGTATCCGGTGAACAAAACAATGCTTTATAACATAATGGACATGTAGTGGTTTGAATCAGAAAAAAAATTTTTTCCCTCTTGCAGTTTATAACTTCTGAGGCACTTGTGATTCCAGATACCAGTTTGAAACTCTTTTGGGTCACATACCTGTTTGAAACCTGCTAAAAGCAGAGCTTGCTGAAGCCCAGGGACCTTAGTTTAAGTCTCCTTGACTTGTTATTTGAAGAAATAAGTCTACATAAATTGGGATTACTAACATCTAATTGGGGTGTCTGGGAAGGGAAGAAGGTAGCATTTAACAGTGCATCAGCTTAGAGTCAGCAATTGCATGTCTACCTTCCTGTTGTCCCTGACGCCTATAGATTTCCTCCAGGCTGCTTTGCATGTATGTTGGATACCTTGGTGAGAACCCCCTTAAAGTTCATAATCCTGTCCTACCACACCACAGATACCATCTTTGAAAGTCTCTCTTGCCTAAGGAGACAGATGGTGCATACCCAGTTGTCACACTATATAAGGGAGGAAAGGGAGTGTTGGCTTTTTTATTTCAGGAAAGGAAGGTAGAGATTTCGAGATTATAGGGAGGTACATTGCAAGAGACAAAACTTATTCCCTCTTTCATCCTTTGAGCAATGGCACTAGGGAATATTAGAAACTCTAAGTCCAACTTCTAGGTGTTTCTTGGATGGTAACTTAGACAACACATGCAGGACTGATACGGGGTTCTGTTCCCAGGGGTACTTCGGTCTTTGGTGGAAGCATCCTGTTCAGGTGTGTCGGTACTGAGCCTGTGTGAGAAAGGTGATGCCATGATAATGGAAGAGACAGGGAAGATTTTCAAAAAAGAAAAAGAAATGAAGAAAGGTAAAAACAATCCCCCACGAATTTCCTAAGTTTGACCCTTATTCAGTCCTGTTTGTTTTATTGTAATGATGCAACCCCTACCCCAGCACTCGTTGAGATATTTGGAAATTTGGAATGGCAAGGGGGATTCAAGCAGTTTCCCACCCAATCCAAACTGATCAAACTTAAGCAAGACCCTGAAGAAAATCCACTCATCTTTCTGAGGGGCAACAGGGCTCCAAGAGAGTGAGCAAGGCAGTAAGGCTGATTGTCTCTTTACAGGTATTGCCTTTCCCACCAGCATTTCAGTAAATAACTGTGTATGTCACTTCTCCCCTTTGAAGAGCGACCAGGACTATATTCTCAAGGAAGGTGACTTGGTAAAAATGTAAGCTTAAACTATTTTAGAGCACTTGTCTTCTTCCTAAGCATTCACAGTAGTGCCAGTTGCTAATGCTGTACTCTGCTCTTGCCTTTCAGCGACCTTGGGGTCCATGTGGATGGCTTCATCGCTAATGTGGCTCACACTTTTGTGGTTGATGTAGCTCTGGTAGGTGGACCACTTTGAACGCTGTTCAGCCAGTGGGGAGTGGGGGAGGGCGCACTGCTGCTTGCTTCTTATCCCCAGCCCCACCACCACGCAAGTTTTGAGAGAGTATTTAGAGAAATGAAAGAGGAAAGGGTGTTTTCTCTCCTGACCACTGGCTGCGTAATGGACACAAACAGATATTAACTGAAAGACCAGCTGTGTTAAAGAGCTTTCCAGGAAGGCACTCACTGCATTTCCTTATCTACAGGGGACCCAAGTAACAGGGCGGAAAGCAGATGTCATTAAGGCAGCTCACCTTTGTGCTGAAGCTGCCCTACGCCTGGTCAAACCTGGAAACCAGGTAAGCTGTTGAGTCCAACTCCAAAGCTTGTTAGAGCCAAAGATGCATTAGGCATCTACAGCTATTCTATACTGAAAGAGAAGAAGCAGGAATTAAAGAGTAATACCAAAGAGCAGTTAAATCTGAGTGCCTACCTTAGATGGTATCGTGCTAAGTGTAAGGGGATATGTGGTCCCTTTCTCATGGAGCCTATAGAGATCCTTTTTCATATTTTGGATGTGCATCTTTCCCCAAAATAATTTGAGATAGAGAGCTTACAATAAAACACAGATACCACAGTTTTAAAACTCAATTTTAAAAGCTTATAAAACAAAAATCATAATAGTACCAGTAAATTGGTGGCAAAGAGGCCAAAGCCCCTTGCAAGACAATATTAGGAAGCCCAGGGATCATAAACTGCTCATGAATTCATACAATTTAGTGTGTTAGACTATTAATGGAGATTTTTCTCTAACACTTAGATTTCAGAGACCTGTTCAATACTTAAAGCATCCTCTTTTTTTCTGTGCTCTCTTCTTTACACTTTTCATCAGTTTGTCCCCATTGTAACTTAATTGCATCATTTTTACTTAGACCTCTGTTGTAGGTTTCTTACAGTGGTACCTACTTCATAGAGCTACCATAAAGCACTTTGAACAGTACTTGGCACATAGTAAGCCCTTGTGTCAGCTATTATTATTTTGCACGTTAATTATTTTTATTATTTATATACTGTGTCTTTTAATTATTTATATTGTGTCTTTTCACTGAAAGGTACTGTTAATATAGTGGCTGTTGTCTAGCTGTGACATTAGACTTTCTGGATTCTCACCCTGTTGCCCCCCCATACTGATTTTAAATAACTTCAAGTTCAAATTTCCTCATCTGTAAAGTGGGGAAAATTAAATTGTGCCTTATTATCACATGGCTGTGAAGATTGAGATCATCCATGTAAAAAAGAGTTTCTATACCCTTTCAACAGGTTAGAATTCCAGGTATAATGGACTAAACACTATGGTCAGAAAACCTGGGTTTATACCAGGTTCTTTTGGTTAACTGGTTTAACCCTGGGCAAATCATGTAACCTTTCTGAGCCTCAGTTTCCTCCTCTAGATTGGGTTGTAGATCTGCACTATTCACCTTAGAGAATCGTTATCTAAGTAGACCATCTTCATGAAAGTGCTTTGTAAAATGGTATGCAAATGTAATTTCTAGGTTGTAGGGATGATAGGGCCTATGAAATGAAAAACCAATGAGAATCATTGCACTTGCTTGAGGATATTAGATCTCTCAGTTCTTTTATGCTTCTTGTTCTCATGGTAGACAACTTACTAGCCCGTGTATCTTATCTTTTATTTGATCTTGTACTTCTAGAACACACAAGTGACAGAAGCCTGGAACAAAGTTGCCCACTCATTTAATTGCACACCAATAGAAGGTGAGACCTCAGATAGTAGGGTTGGGGGTCTAAGTATGAGTGGTTTTGCAGAATTAAGACTTTTGCTCCCTTGAGGATCCATCTTGGCCCTGACATAATCCAAGCCAAAAACCTCAGTGCCCTGTGTTTCCATAGCCAGGCACTTTGCTCTCATTGTCTGCTCCATGATTCTACTTGGGTGGGTGGGTTGGAAACCTTTTGGGATTCTAGGTGAGTGGTACCATAGACTTTGTCCAATCTGCAGGTATGCTGTCACACCAATTGAAGCAGCATGTCATCGATGGAGAGAAAACCATTATCCAGAATCCCACAGACCAGCAGAAGTAGGTACCCTGTATCCCACCCTGTACCTTCTGTCATACCAGACTACTCATGAATTTATCCTTCCATACTCCAGGCTAATCTTATCTACTCTAAACTCCAGGAATTACTTATTGCTCTTTATGGTTCCCTTTCTGTTCCTTTTAGGAAGGACCATGAGAAAGTTGAATTTGAGGTACATGAAGTATATGCTGTGGATGTTCTCGTCAGCTCAGGAGAGGGCAAGGTGAGGAATGTTTACCAGAGCGAGCTGGGGGGGGGGTGGTGCTGAGGGTGTGTTCCAAGAGCACCAGACCAAAATGTGATCTTTTTTAGGCCAAGGATGCAGGACAGAGAACCACCATTTACAAAAGAGACCCTTCTAAGCAGTATGGCCTGAAAATGAAAACTTCTCGTGCCTTCTTCAGTGAGGTTGAAAGGCGTTTTGATGCCATGCCTTTTACTTTAAGGTACTACTGCACTTCCAAGCTCAGGGCTTGGAACCAGTCTGACCCACAGACCACACACCCAGGAGCACTCTTTTTTATTTATTTATTTACTTTAAATTTATTTTATTTATTTATTTTTGGCTGCATTGGGTCTTCCTTGCACGCATGCTTTCTCTAGTTGCGGCGAGCAGGGCCTACTCTTCGTTGCGGAGCACGGGCTGTAATCACGTGGGCTTCAGTAGTTGTGGCTCGCGGGCTCTAGAGCGCAGGCTCAGTAGTTGTGGTGCCAGGACTTAGTTGCTCCGTGGCATGTGGGAACTTCCCAGCCCAGGGCTCGAACCCGTGTCCCCTGCATTGGCAGGCGGATTCTTAACCTCTGTGCCACCAGGGAAGCCCCCAGGAGCACTCTTCCTTCCCCCACCTTTCCCTCCCTCTCTCTCCTCTCCTGCCTAGACTTGTAGCTCCAGCCTGTGTGCATGCCTTCTCCCCTCTGCCATCTCCCTCTCATAGAAGGTAGTGTAAAAAAGCAATCCTACGCATGATTTCTGCCTGAGGGTAGGAGTTATTTAAAAACATGAGCAAAATGGTAAGACATGATAAGGAGATAAGGATACCTGAATTTGTCTCTCCCTCCCCAGAGCATTTGAAGATGAGAAGAAGGCCCGCATGGGTGTGGTGGAGTGCGCCAAACATGAACTGCTACAACCATTTAATGTTCTCTATGAGAAGGAGGGTGAGTTCTAAGAAGAGAGTTGTACTTTGGAGCCCCTGATTATGGTCCCCTCCTCCCTATAGCTCACAGAAAAGAGGATGGATGACAGGGGAACATTTTATCAAAATACTTTGTTTCTCTCATAGGTGAATTTGTTGCCCAGTTTAAATTTACAGTTTTGCTTATGCCCAATGGCCCCATGCGGATAACCAGTGGTCCCTTTGAGCCTGACCTTTATAAGTCTGAGATGGAGGTCCAGGATGCAGAGCTCAAGGTTAGTGTGGGATGGAAAGGGGCGGGCACGTGGCACTTGTCTTGGGAGTGAGGAATAAGTGATGGGAAGCTCCTGAAGAGAGCTACAGTGCTGAGAGTAGCACTTGGTGTTTGCTCCACATTCCTCAAAATTTGTTTTCCTTCTTCTATATGTTCCAGGCCCTCCTCCAGAGTTCGGCAAGTCGGAAAACCCAGAAAAAGAAAAAAAAGAAGGTTCGTTACAGTCATCCCTCTCTGGCAGGGTGAACCTGATCCCTCTTTATTCCACCTTCCTGGGTCATGGTGGGTGTATAGATTTCTGTATGTCCTTATTTCTCCCCGTCTCAGCCCTGACCTAGAGAATTAGGATATTTTTGTCCTTGGTCCCCCAGACACTACCCTAAGTTGTTGGAAACTGACATGTCTTCTCCCTCTCCTTTCCATGAATGTAGGCCTCTAAGACTGCAGAGAATGCCACCAGTGGGGAAACTTTAGAAGAAAATGAAGCTGGGGACTGAGGTGGGTCCCATCCCCCCAGCTTGCCACTCCTGCCTCATCCCCTTCCCACCACACCCCAGGCTCTGTGAAATGCAGTTCGTCTTCTCCACCCAGGACCACCAGCAGAGCGGGGTCTCCCTGTCCTCGTCCCAGTCCCCCAACCCAGCCCCCTTCCAACAACAACCAGCTCCAACTGACTCTGGTCTTGGGAGGCCAGGCTTCCCAGCCATCGAAGACTACTTTAAATAGAAAAGAGAAATTGAATAAAATCAGGAGTCAAAATCCATCGTCTTCAAGCCCCTCTTTCTAGCCTTTTTCTACTATTCTCTGCTTGGTCGAGGTTTATGACCCTACAACAGAACGGGGAAGAGGCTAAAGTAGCCACCACCACTAAAAACTCAGCTGAAATTTTTTTATACCACTCCAGTGTCAGCATTTACCCATCTGTTGGGGCTTGTTCCTCTCTCTTTTCCTACTCTCCCCAAGTATTTTATCAGGGCTCAAAATAGAGGAGCTATTCTTCAGACTGTTGTTCTTCACATGTGGCAGATTCCTTTTATGATCCAGGCTGTCTAGTCAGGCCCCTCCCATTTTTAGGAGCTGGAGCCTGTGTTTACCAAGGGATTCTCATCTATCAAATGGATCCTCATTTGTAAATCTTTGTAGTCAATTTTGTTCTGCAGGACATTTTTTTCCCCCTCCACAGGCTGTAAAGAAGTAATCCATCTCAACCATGTCCATTTCTTTGGAGTCAGTGGGATTCCTCCCTTGCTCTATCTTAGAAACTTGAGTCGGAAGCTCCACTGTGGTTTTGTTCCCTGTTTGAAATATTTTGACCTCCCTTTCTTGAAAGAAAGACCTGGAACCAGAGGAGCAGACTGATTGAAGAGACAATACTCCTGGCTTTCTGAAGCTGTGGACTTGGATGAATTGCTAGGGGTTTGGAGAGAAAGTTGACGAATTTCAGTACCTCTGGCATGCTGTCCCAGGGAACTAGGGCTCCTGCTAACTTACAAGGTTTTTAAACACATTGAAAATGACATGGCGTTAAAATAAATTTGGATTTGCTCATAATCATGTGTCTTTGTTTGCTGCTCTTATTTGATGGCGGTGGGAGAGTGTGAGTTGAAGTGATCATTTGGAACCTGTTTTGTTTTGTTTTGTTTTGTTTGGCATGCAGAATCTTAGTTCCCCAACCAGGGATTGAACCCATATGGAATCTTAACCACTGGACTGCCAGGGAAGTCCCTGGAACCAGTTTTCTATAGCCATATTTTACCTTTCTAAAACAAGGAATACCTTGAGTTGGGGGGACATAAATCCTGAGTTCTCTGAAAAGAGTATGCTTTCTATGGGAGTTTGTGATTTAGTTTTCTGACGTAAAAACATAAACCTTGCTGCCGACACTGTTCAGGACATTAATGTTTACTGCAAAAAGTAAGAACACTGTATGCAAGTGATTATCTTGATTTAGGAAGCCAGGAAGAATGCGTTTAGTGTTACGCAATTTTTCAGGGCCAGCCTGAGATTGGATGGGTAATTTGTATTAGAGCTTCTTACGTATGAGGCATTGCTGACCTGAAGATACTATGCTGAGTGAAACTGAACACATCCCTTCATGAGAACTTACAGACAGTGGGCGATCAACAGGTGAGATCCCAGTGGATTTGATATAAAAATAATCCTGGGGTTTTTTGTTTTCAAACACATTACCTTCTGCTGGTGACAATACTAGAACCGCTTAGGCACTTGGAACAAGGGCCCTAAATTTAGAAACCTTGTTTTTCCAGAGCTAAAAAGTGAAATTTTATAAAGGGAAACCACTAAAAAAGGGATTATAACAAGCCGTACCGTATCTTACAGTGAATAAGGTGAAGTCTGTATGATGAAGAGTTCTCTTTCATCCTTCATAACTGTAGCCAAATCTTTGGGTGTCTTTTCCGGGTACTTCTGACCTAACCATACCGTGAGACTGGGAAGTTGTCTTGCCACCAAGTACCATTCTTGCCCTAAAGAAATGTGTAGCTCATCTTGCTTCCCCTCTGTCCATTGATTTGATCTTCACCCTATGCAGAAGGAGAATCACTTAAGTATTTTCTGAACAAGATGCATCGTGGCCAGGAATATAGTGACAATCTGCCTCAGGCATTGTAGAGAAAGACCGGACTTGGCTAGGAAAAGAGTTTATCTTCGATAGTTACAAAGTTCTCTGTAGTATAACAGCTTTCTCGACTCCTCACTTTACATCCTTTCAATGTTCTGAAATCTTAGGACCTTTGTAAGTTCCAAGATCGAATCTCCCTGCAGCAATTTAGTTCAGAAAATAAGGTAAACCAGTAAACAAACCAGGAGTTTTTGTTCAATCTGCACCTATCCATAGTAAAATGGAGGATATCGCCAGCAAACTGCAACTCCCATGAAGCAATGAGAGGGAAGGCGGAAGTAGCTGCCCTTTGCTCGTTTGCACCTCTAGGTCTCTTATTGGAAATATGTGCTCATATTTAAATAATACAGTATACTCATAATAAAACTGGGGAAAGGGGAATTTTGTAACTCAAACTCAAAATACTGTTTTCCAACAGAACTTTCCTAATTCAATCACTTCTCAGGTACCTAAGGCCGAAACCTATTGTTACTCCCCTCGGGCAGCCCCGCCCCTAGGGGCAGGGCGAGACAGCGGAAATGACGACAATGAGCGTTCCATGAAATATCCGTAGGCGGGCCGCTAGCCCTCTCTCGGCCTTAGCGCCATCTTCGGAGGTGAGTGTCTGTGCTGCTGTGTTCGGATTCCGAGTACAATCCACTAACATCTGATCTCTGCACTTACCATCGTTATAGCAAACTAACTGCAGACTTTTTTTCTTTCTCCGTAGAAACCTCCGCGCCATGAGAGCGAAGGTAAGCAATCCTTGGCAGTGATCTGAGGCTGTTAAGAATTGGCGATTGTGGGGGTAGACCTTGGCAAGGGAAGTCCGCCATCGTTCCGGGATCGCTGGGTTCTCAAGGGTGCCCAGGATATGTTGGGAGAGGAAGGATAGTTTGGGGAGAAGCAAAGGAAATGGTGGGTAAGTGCTGTGGTGAGAGAGGCTGGGAGTGCGAGAGAGGGCGGGAGTAGAAGAGCGCATGCGGGATTCGGGGTTTTACGTCTGGGATCCGGGTGGGAGTCCAAATTGTTGATGTGGTTACTCATATAATGGTCTTCATATCCCTGCCTAAACTTGTTACTAAAACTAATGATACCTTGTTTTATTCTCTGCCTCTGGTTATGATCGGTTGCCAGTGGAGGAAGAAGCGAATGCGCAGGTATGCTGAAACGTTTCCAGTACAGGAGGGGGGAAGTGGAGCGCGCCTTGCATAAAACTTGGGAGGAACATTTGGTTTAGAAATCTAAAACAACTTTAGGTGAAAAACGTTATGAGCATTGACTGGCCAAAGCCAGGAGTTGGGACACAAGACGGTAGCATCGTATTGTTCATTTTACCCGTCCCTTGTATTGTGTCTAGATGTAAAATGGGAGGGAAAGACTGAACTCGGGTTTGTGGGCAGGAGGTGTATTCTTACGTCTGGTTTTCAGGCTGAAGCGCAAAAGAAGAAAGATGAGGCAGAGGTCCAAGTAAACTTGTACACCCATGGAAGCCACAGGAGCAGAAACAAGGGAAGCCAGAGGCCAGGGACGCTGGTACAAATTGTTGGACTGCTTGCCTATTGTCTAGAATTTGTCTCAGTGGATCTGGAACATCGATGGCCATTCTGATCGCCTCGACCGCCTTTGAGAGACCCACCTTGCTCGTATCAAAACGGCCCCTTTTGGCCCTTTGCCCTGGACCTTTGACATACTGGACTAGTTCTGTTCTCAGTTGTGGCTGAATGTAACATGTAACAATAAATCATATCTTTTGCTGTCCTAGCTGAAGAAAAAAATTCGTCTTGTGTGTTATGTGGTTTTTATGGTTCCATTGGATGGGGATTCCGTGCCAGTACAGTCGACCTCTCTACCCCGTGATGTAGAAGAAGTCAAGCAAGCTCCTTAGG
Organism: Monodon monoceros; assembly: GCF_005190385.1. Lineage (NCBI taxonomy): Eukaryota > Metazoa > Chordata > Mammalia > Artiodactyla > Monodontidae > Monodon > Monodon monoceros. The sequence goes on from NW_021703783.1 coordinate 42,382,612, forward strand.
CTGCAAGTCGGGTGTGGGGGTTCTGGCCCTCAGAGCTGCTGGAGCATTGGGTGGCCCTTACTTCCTGGAAAGGATGTTACGTCAGGGAGAGTTTTCAAGCTGATTTCGCGGGCATAGGGGCAAAAAGTGGTTCCCCTCCTCCCTTGTCTAGGCCTGCATTACAAAGTCTCGTTTTGGGGGCTCTTGGCTGTTGGGTCAGGTTGCCATGGTGACACGCAAAGCTTGCTGGGAACTTCCTGCGGCTTGTTGCGCAAGTACTTCGCACACCATAGAGTGTGGTTCCGGGTCTGCTGGCTAGAGTGTCATTTCTTCCGCAGGAAGCGGAAGGGCGATAGGGTAGGCGGCTCTTTGTCGAAGCTAGAGGACCGGCAGGCGGCAGCAGCAACTACGGCGGCGGCGGCAGGTGAGGGAGGCGGGAGACTTAGGTGGAGGCCGCGCCCGGAGGGGAGGAGTCGGGGCCGGCCCAGCGGCTGGGCTCGGCCGGGCTACACAAGGCCCCCCAGGACCGACTTGGCTCTTCCTCACGTATCAGGGCCGAGTCCCTTTTCTGACTGACCCCGCTTCGCGAGCAAACGCCAGCTCTGTGACGTCACAGCCCTGCCCATCCCCTCTGCTTGATGTCACCTGGAGTCCCCTTCCCCGCTTCACTAAGTGCTCCCTTTAATGTCCTATTCACCTGGTCCCCGGCTGAGCTCCGGCGACACTATACAGAACCTGCCAGGCTAGAGACATGCTGCGGTAAACTCCTAGGACTTTTTTCGCAAACTCTGGGGTGTTGAGAAGCGTCACAGTCACCGCCCTCAAGTCTAATCCGCCATCCCGTTGCACTGTCAGTCGCTGCCCTTGCACGGCTCCCTGTTCGGAGTTCCTAACCCCAACCCTAGGCCGGGCTTTGATCCCACATCCTCCTTCACCTTGAGACGGGGTGCGCCTCACCCTTTGTTCACTTAGGGCTGGTTTTCCAACCCGTCCTCCTAGGCTCTCCAAATTAGTTCTGTTCCTTACTACTCTCTTCTTACTGGCAGCTTCTCCCTTTGACAGGGGAAGTTCAATTTGAATCCTAAGGAAATCTTGACGTGCCCAGAGCTCTTGCCATTTTGTCAGACTTCATTCTTATAACAACCACCCCGTAGTTCTCCATTCTTACCCCGTCTCACACCCAAGTCTCTGTTTTTCTCCTGTTCAGAACCCAGCAGTGATGTGGAGGTGGAGACCCACAGGAGCCCCGGACTTCACCTGAGCTACCTCAGGTATCAAACAATCCTGGGAAAGTTGGGTGGGGAGGAATATCAGTTATGATTATCTGCTTCTGGTGGGACTTGTAACACGGGTCAGGCTTGGATAGATGCCATTTATTTTTCAGGTCATTTCCCTTTAGTGAAAATTTGTGTCTTCTCTTTTCCCACTCTTTTTTCCTTGATTTTTTCTGTCTTTCTGAGACTACCTCCCTTTGGAGGAAGATGACCCCTCTTTTACAGATTTTCTTGCAACTCTGGCCTGTGACCTAGTCGGTTCATTTTAGGGTTCATTTTGCCTTGAAGGCAAAGTCAAGGCAATGAACCGGGTGGTTGGGGGCGGTCAAGGCCAAAGAAATTGGAAAGATTCCCTTATACTCAAGGGGAAACAATATGAAGGTTCCCTATTTGAACAGCAGGGGGAGCCTGAAAAGGCTAGGAAAGGCTTAGGAGGTCAGACACGTGGTAGCAGGGACTCCTAGTCTTGTTGGCGGTGGGGAGAGGACAGCGCTAGAACCAGGGCAGTGGACTGACGTTCATGAGCTCTTTTGGGAAAGAGGAGACTTTAAAAGCTTTTATAGAGTCTGTAAGTAAAGAGCATCTTTATAGGGCAAGGAATGGTGTGGTTTGATGTCAGTGGGATCTTCCGATGGAGGGATAGGAGGGGTATAGAATGGGGAAAGAAAGGTCACTTGTTCCTGTGAAAGTAACTCCTTCTTATTGCCTTGATCTTGCCACAAATGGTTTTGTCCTTTTGAGGTCTATAAGTAGAGATTCCAGCTGTAGAACTCTTCCCCTGAAATGGAGGGGGAGGGGGCTGACCACCCTAGAGTTGAGAATAATGGTAATATGGGAGAGAATACCAAAAAATGACAGGTTTAGGTATTGCCGTAAAGCTGGTGATACCAGTCTTTTTACTCAGGATTTCCTGAGGTCTAGAGATCTGATACTTCACAGAGTCCTCACCTGAGATCCCATGGAAGAGGGGGTCAGGGAAGTAATGTCACCAGTACTCCATTATCCACGGCCCTTAGTAGCTCAGCAGCTTATCTTAGCCACTGTTCCCAGTCTCCTCTTAGCCTAATGAGACACCAACAGCTGTTTTAATTTTGATTCCACAACTTTAATAAGGTCAGTTCAGAAGGGGAAATAAAATCCAACACTGTTCTCTCCCTGCTCCCTCCTTGGCATATCACCATTAGTGAGATGAGGTAACTTCACCCCAGCTCCTTCCCTCCGACAGCCAGGCAAGTGTGAATCATTCTGACCTAGACCAGGTGCACAGGGCCTGGGCAAGAATTCTGACAAGCCAGCCAGTCCAGGCAGAATTCTTATCCGTTAGATTCTCCATCTCCAGAGCCATTATGCCTCTGGCCTGCCTCTTGCTGGACTGCCTGCCGTACAGTCAGCAAGAGTTTGGCCCCACTGGAGGACTCCTGTTTGACACAGCTCTCCTCTTTCCTAGCAGTCACCAAGGGTGGCAAGAAAAGGAAGAAAGCCCTGAGTTGGGGGGGACCAGGATGCCTGACCGGGACAGCTATGCCAACGGCACTGGGAGCAGCGGTGGAGGCCCTGGAGGCGGTGGCAGCGAGGAGGCCAGTGGGACAGGGGCAGGCAGTGGCGGGGCCAGCTCAGATGCTATCTGTAGAGACTTCCTGAGGAATGTGTGCAAGCGAGGCAAGCGTTGCCGCTATCGCCATCCGGACATGAGTGAGGTGTCCAACTTGGGGGTGAGCAAAAACGAGTTCATCTTCTGCCATGACTTCCAGAACAAGGAGTGTAGCCGCCCAAACTGCCGATTCATCCATGGCTCCAAGGAGGATGAGGATGGCTATAAGAAGACAGGAGAACTGCCCCCTCGGCTGAGGCAGAAAGTGGCAGCCGGCCTGGGCCTTTCACCAGCTGACCTACCAAATGGGAAGGAGGAGGTCCCTATCTGCCGTGACTTTCTCAAGGGTGATTGCCAGAGAGGCGCCAAGTGCAAGTTCCGTCACTTGCAGCGGGATTTTGAGTTTGATGCCCGAGGTGGAGGAGGTGCTGGTGGTGGGGGCTCAACAGGCCCAGTTCCCCCAGGACGACGTCATGACCTCTATGATATCTACGACCTCCCTGACAGGGGCTTTGAGGACCATGAGCCAGGCCCCAAGCGCCGGCGAGGTGGATGCTGCCCCCCAGATGGCCCCCATTTTGAATCATATGAATACAGCCTGGCTCCACCCCGAGGGGTGGAGTGCAGGCTACTAGAGGAAGAGAATGCCATGCTCAGGAAGCGGGTAGAGGAGCTAAAGAAGCAGGTCAGCAACCTTCTGGCCACCAACGAGGTACTGCTGGAACAAAATGCCCAGTTCCGCAATCAGGCTAAGGTCATGACCCTGAGCTCCACTGCACCAGCAACTGAGCAGACTCTGGCCCCCACCGTGGGCACTGTCGCCACTTTTAACCATGGCATCGCCCAGACTCACACTACTCTCAGCAGCCAGGCTCTACAGCCTCGCCCCGTGTCCCAGCAAGAGCTGGTGGCCCCCGCGGGAGCTCCAGCCGCTCCCCCAGCTAATGCTGCACCGCCTGCCGCTCCACCACCCCCACCCCCACACTTGAACCCAGAGATCACGCCACTGTCGGCTGCTCTGGCTCAAACAATTGCCCAGGGAATGGCACCCCCACCTGTCTCCATGGCTCCTGTGGCTGTATCTGTGGCTCCTGTGGCTGTATCGATGGCCCAACCCTTGGCAGGAATCACAATGAGCCACACCACCACTCCCATGGTGACTTACCCCATCGCCTCCCAGAGCATGCGTATCACAGCCATGCCACACTGATGGGGCTAATGGACATTCCCCTGGTATAGCCTCCCAGGGCTGGGGTCGAGGGGCCCTTACCTACCCACTCGCCTAGCCCTCCCAGGCCCTGTCCAAAGGGCTCACTCATGAACTAGGACAAGAGACTACAGGAGTTTGCTTCTGAGCAGGGGTTGGGTTGGTGTGTTTTCTCTCACCTCCCTTTTATGAGGGTCCTCTTGTCCATCTTCCAGCCTCACAGAGGGGGCTTGCATAGGAGTGCAGACTGAAGCTAGCAGAGGAAGGACTGACTGAGGGGTTGTGTGTTCTCTGATGGGAATTTGGGGGACATCGTTGGTCTTGTCCTCTCTTCTGCACAGCTTCTGCACAGCACAGGTTCCAGCACTGGCTTTGGAAGAAAAAAATACCCTGCCCAGAGGGGAAGCCAGGAAAGATTGGGAAGTGGGTGGCCAGGAGAGAAGGCCTGATAGGAGCCTTCAGACAATTTGGGGCCTAGCTGAGTTGGACAATACAGGAACTGCTCCTGGGCCCATGGGAAGGCGGGGACCATAGTACTCCAGCCCAAAGACTAGGGGAGCATTCATTACCTTGTCTTGGCCTGGACATCCATAGGGCAGGGCCCACCACGTTCCAAAGAAATAAAAAAATATATTTTTAACAAATGGAGGCAGTGAAAACTTGCTTAGATATTCTGTGTGGAAGATGGGAGCAGTAAATAGATCTCCCGCCAAAATGAAATAAAGACCCCACTCTCACATAGTGGTAAGGATGGATGGAGGCCAGTGAAGAAGGATAGGGACCCAGAACAAGATCAGATGGGGCTTTGGGGAAGGTACGTTGTGAGGTAAAAACATTGGAGCCACCTAGTCTTGTTTAAAAATAGTCCCATCTGTTTTGGTTTCTATCTGCAGGAACTATTCCCAGGTTGCCTTAGTAACCAGGGCTCCTAGGGTCATTTGGGGGCAGGTACTAAGAAGGGTGGATGTGCTGGGAAATGGGAATGGGATATGTATCGACAGATCCTTCCCTTATTCAAACAGAGCAGGGCAGGTGGCAGTTGCTCTCTGAGTTGACAGCAGTTGATGTAACTCCTACCCCATCCCTTCCTCAGTCACCAGTGCCTTAAGCCTTCAAGGCTTAAGAGGTGCTGGGGAAAAGAGAGTTCTTCTGGGGACACAAGCCTCAGGGTTCGTCCCTTCCCCCTGCCTCCACATAGAACCACAGAGGTTTTAAATCCAATTAAGAGTAAGGCCAAGGATCTCAGTAGCCAAACCTCAGTTCCTCCTCAGCTCATGGCTGATGGAGGGGAAACAACTCAAGTGTCTACTCTATGGGACAGTGGATTTGGGGGTAGAGAGAGTGATCCTGGTTTGTTCTTTCCCCATAATATCTGCTGCTACCTCTTGCTCTCTTGTCTGGTTGATCACTCAGGTTACACCTGGGGTTGGAGATGGTAGGCTAGGTTAAGGCCAGTCATTTAAAAAAAGGGGGGGGGGCGGCGCTGCAGCACGAAAGACTAAAAATGGGCAAATACTGAAATATTGTTTGTGGATTCTAAAAACCACACATTGATAAGCCTAATGTTGATTTTCTGGCACAATTCTGGTTTATTAAAAGAGATGGTTTATGAGCATTTAGACAAATGTGATCATAGATATCAACATGAATTCATCCTAGCCAAACCCTGACAAGCTAACTTTATTATTTTTTTGCCAAGTATCTCTAAAGAGATAGATTTGGGAAACTGTAGATGTCGTATGTACTTTATTAATGTGCTCCAGCTAAAGACCACCAGGAATACACCTGCAATTGAACAAGTTGGGTTTAATGCTCATTGCAGTGATGGAGAGAGGATGCCGTTTGGAACCACGGTGTGTCTTGCAAGAGGGTGTTAGGAAGGACCCTACAGGACTTGAACTTCATTAAGTGAGTTGGGGGAAGGTTTAAGGAAGTGGAGCTTCACTCTAAATTGAGTGCTGTCAGGGAAGCAGGGAAAATTTTATAATTGCATATCTTTATCTTCTCTAGAAAAAGGGCAGACTAAAGTGAAGCTGAAGCTGCATTAGCTGGGAGAGGGGGGCGTTTGGTGTTTTGTGGTTTGCACACTGACCTTGTCTAGTGCTTAAACAAAATTGTGAAGTGATCTTGTTTTTTGCCTCACTTCATCACAGTCACTGAGTAGTTTTGTCTGATATTGGTGTTTTGTGAGATTGTGTCCAACAGTACCTGTGAGCCCAGGTCAGATCCTAATAATTCCAAAGCCTAGCTGTGTCAGGCCAGCTCCCAGATGTCAGGAACTGCTTTCCTCTTTCTCACCTGCTAAGTCATTGCAGATAAGAGAATAATTATGGGTCAGTTAACAGTAGAGTTTGATGGAATCAAAACTGAACATTTGTGCCTAGTAAATGTTGACTAGCACATTCATGTTAGAGAAATCTCTAGTCTCTAGTGATATACCCAAGGGCTATGGTTTTTTTTTTTAATTGTATAAAAATATGAAAAGCCCAGTTACCAACAGTAACACAAGGAAACACTAAGTAATATGGAAAGTGTCTGTAACTTGTATTGACTAAATTAATCCAAAGGGTCAATTTGGACTGACTGACCTCCCCTCTAAAAATTGCTTGAGCCTATCTGAGAAACAAATGCAGAGATCTATATTAGCAATAATTCATGTGAGAACAACATGGGACTTCCAATTGGCTGCAAAAAATTAAAATCTTATTCTTCATAATATGTCAGTTAATAAATATCAAGAGGCTGCTATGTTCTAGGTACTTTTCTAGAAACTCCGTAAGGGTAAAAGAACCATAGTTGTGCATTGTAAATATAGTAGTTCTACCACGTCTATCTGAGTGGAACCAGTTCTAAAGTATTGTGTGTTCTTCTAAATAGTTTTTGCAGAGGGCCATTGGCAAACCAGTGGGGTATCTGAAAAAAACTGGCAAGAGAAGACTGAGGGTTGACCCAATAGATGTCTTCAGATATATGAAGGGCTACCTTATGGAGAAAAAGGTCCTGTGTTGCTGCATAGGAAAATAGCAGAGAGTTCTAGAAAAATTGCTAACATGTGAGTACTTAATATAAACCAAGGTACTGTGTTAGGCACTTTACATGCAATATTTCACTGACACAATGGGCATTATTATTATACTTGTTTTGCAGAGGAGAAAGACTTAAAGAGGGTAATCAACCCAAGTCTCCACAACTCGTAAGGAATGGAACTAGGAATCTCTTCAGGCAGTCTGACTCCAGACTTGGCATAAGAAAGTTCTAATGATAGAGAGCCATCCAGCAATGGGACCACTACTTTCCAGTAACTTACAAGGAATAATACAGAGGAAGTTTCCTCAAATCCCGTTGCCCCTTCCATCTTGGAGAGTAGGCTGGGACCAGATTACCACATCCAACCCTGGGAGGCAGCTGTAGTTCACATATAAATGCAGATTGCAAAACCAGGAAGTCTAAGTGCTCTCCTCGCTTAGACACTTCCTCTAACAAATGGCCATCCTTTTTCGTGTTACCCACTTACTGCTTATCACCACCAGGTGGCACCTGGGCAGCAGAATTGTCAATGGGCGGGGACCCATCTTGTTTACTTGTTCCGGTGCCTTGCAGCTGCTGATTCTGTGGCTCCTGGGCCCCAGCTGGGAAGAGACCTTCCTGGGGATGAGCTTTTGTCCTCCATACACCGTCTTCAGTAGGAGGATCTGATGATCTAGATAGGATGAGAAAGGGGAAAAGTTTGAAAAGGAACTTCCATAGGTCACCCTCTTCATCCCCCAGCCTAAGGGATCCCTTCCCCTACTCCAGTGTTTGGCAAATTTCAGCTTATAGGGAGGTTTCCTTCTGAGGATGTTCATCCATTTTCCTGCTATAGTTCTGGTTCATCAAGTTGGTGGGCACTCACCTCCTCCAAACTCCTTGAGCTCCTTTTTTACCTGCTCATCTCTGAGAATACAGAGAACATAGGAGGCAGATGGAAAACTGTTCCTTACACAGTTCTGCAAACTGAAAGAAGCAGTTTAGATACTGTTTCAGAGAAGTAGAGAAAGGGAAGTGAGAAAATTTAAGATTAAGGGAGGGAGCCTGGGCAGGGATAAGTTTTAAACAGCTTTGATGAAACATAGCCTGATGAAATCTATGTCCTGCAGAGCCAGATAAAATTTAACAGCCGTAAACCAAACAGAATAACACAAGCCCCACATACATTGCATAAGAAGGTAATCATGACCAATCTGTCCCTCCTGGGCTTCCAATCAGTCCAGTTTCTAAGTCCCTGGACAACAGTACACCTCTAAGTCCAGTTAACTAGTAACAAGAGTCATCATCAATATACCCTGCATTTTTTCCTTCCTAAACCTACACAGTGCGATGTAGAACTTAGTTCTACATCTGACTGTATTCTAAACCTTCCTTATAATCCAGGCAAATGAGAAACAGAATTGTCTCATTACTCTTGATTTCCCATTTTAGTGTCCTAGCAGTTCCTCGGGGTCAGGAATTCTTGGAAAATGTAATCATTTCTGCGGCAGCTGAGACCCCACCCCTCTTGGGGCCAATTTAGTTTTAATTTGCTCTTTAAAATAGAGATGACTAATTCTTGGACATAGAATGAACTAACTTGGAGATTTCTAAAGAGAAATAAAGCCTCACTTCCTATTCACTCCGCTTTTTTCCCCCCTCCCTCTTGCCTGAAGGCTAGATTATCTCAATTCTGTAATTTTCGGGTTCTCCAGTTTTCTCTAGAGTCTGTCGTTACACTGCATAGACAAAGTAGAGGACTGGGAACAGGATAAACAGGGTCGATCATCGAACACTTTCATTCCAAATAGGGTAATTTACTTTCCTTTTATAAGGACAACCAGCAAAAAAAAAAAAGTGGAAGGATAAGGAATGTGCTTAAAGTATGAAAACGTGGGAAAGGAGACAAATGAACATGTAGGAATCGCAGACCAAGTTCTGCCAAACCGTCTGAAGGGAGGGGAAGGAAATCCCGACGCTCCACAACCCCTCAACTTCGCAACTCCAGCTCTCTCTAAAACAGAGTAATTGCCGGTGCGGCTCTGCATGACGTCATACCATAGGCACTCCAATCCCACGTGGGGGAGCTCCTGGTCCCGCCTCTCCTCTTGAAATGGTACGCCGCTCCTCCCCCTCTTTCTGGCTAATCTCATGCTGCTCTTTAGCCTTTTTTCTCCTTTTCCCGCCATCTCAGACCGCCCATCTTGGCACTCCGGTCCAATCAGGAAGGTACTGCCTCTCCCGAGCCCTTTCCTCTCCCCGAGGCAGGGGGCGGGGTTTCGGTCTTTTGACTCCACCTTCATCTATGCGGCACGGACCAACCCGAACCGTCAGAACGAATGGGCGTGGCTTTAAGTCCCCTCCCCCATTCTGGGGTTTATGGTTTGTAGGCGGGGAATCTGGTCTCAGAACTAGGCAACCTCTAGCTGGTCTCTGGGTCGGGCGGGTCCTCCCAGAGGTGGCAGCATGGACCGCTCTCCTGGAGACCGCCCCAGCCCAGTGGACCAGCCCTACGCTCCCTCCGACCCGCCTGACCAGCCTCCCACTGCTCACGCAAAGCTGGACCAGAGTTCTGGGAACCAACCTGCCGGCCCAGGCGCCGCGGGTGAGGCCTTGGCGGTGCTGACTTCGTTCGGGCGGCGGTTGCTGGTGCTGGTGCCGGTGTACCTGGCCGGGGCAATAGGACTCAGCGTGGGTTTTGTGCTCTTCGGCCTCGCCCTCTACCTGGGCTGGCGCCGGGTCCGCGAGGAGAAAGAACGGAGCCTTCGAGTAGCGCGACAGCTGCTGGATGATGAGGAGCGGCTCACGACGAAAACTCTTTACATGAGCCATCGAGAACTACCTGCCTGGGTGAGCGACCACCCTCAATCCTCAGTGCAGCATAGTCCCCTTCTTGCCCCTTAGTTCTCGGGCTCTCCCTCCCTATCCTTAAAGTCAGCTCCCCATCTTGGGACGATGGGCCCCAGACTTTCCTCTTTGGCCCGTTAGCCTCTTGCCTGCAGGGACGCGCCACTCTTTGGACCGACTATCCACTACCCGCCCCCCCTTCCACACGCCCGGATCCCGATTCTTCCAAAGAATCAGGACTTCTTCCTCTACGCTTGGGCAAGAGCAATAACATTTGGGGAGCCCGTCTCAGCCGTGGCTCTTCCTCCAACCAAACCGCTCGAACGCCCCTCCTCGTTTCTGGTGCCACTCACACTGCTCCTGGGCGTCCCTGTTCCCGTTGCCGCTCAGTGGGTTCCCTCCTCTTTCCTGTCCTCCCCAAGACTTTTTTTTTTTTTAAAACCTATTTAAGGCCATAAGGTTCTTCTCCCTTTTCCCGCTCTTATCCCGAGACCCTCCCCGGGAACATTGCCTAGTCGAGCTCCCGCACCCGGATGGACCCTCCGGCCCTAGCCTTCCAGCCTCAGGCGGCCTGGCCGCAGCGCAGCGGAGGCGGCTGCTGGACAAAGGGCGGGGGTACTGGGGGGAGGGTAGTGTGACTGCTGCAGTGCCCGCTGCCCGCACTCCACCGCCCCTGGCCGGCCCCACCCTTTTCCGGGCTGCGGGCTGCGCCTGCTGGGTTGGGGCCAGGACCCTATTTCTACGCCCCCTCTCCTGTGGTAAGGGCCCCCGATGGCTTCTCAGGCCTTGCAGATGCCGAGCCCGTTACCCGGCCCTTCCCGACCCCCCCCTTCCTGCTCCTCCCAGCAGAGGTGCCTGCCTGGGGGAATCAAAGTTGACACTAGGCAGGGCTTCCCTGGTGGCACAGTGGTTAGGGGTCCGCCTGCCAATGCAGGGGACACGGGTTCGTGCCCCGGTCCGGGAGGATCCCGCATGCCGCGGGGCGGCTGGGCCCGTGAGCCATGGCCGCTGAGCCTGCGCGTCCGGAGCCTGTGCTCCGCAACGGGAAGGGCCGCGGCGGTGAGAGGCCCGCGTACCGAAAAAGTTGACACTAGGCAAACACAGCTATGCTTCCCAGACCCTGGACTGGGGAGGAGAAAGGGGCAGAAGTGGTCCCATGGGACTTGTAGCCCAGGCAGCAAGAGTCTCTGTTCTTCCTACTTCTCATCATGGAAACTAATTTTCCTCCTAAAGCAACTACCCCTCCTCCTCCCCCCAGTACAAAGCACAGGTGTCCTTCCTTCCCATCAAGAGTCACACCAATTAAAAAGAAAGAAAGAAAACACCAGCCTGGGCCTGTATGCTCTTCTGGCCCCTCCCTAACACTGGAGCCGCATCCTGCTTCACCTCTTGGTGTAGAAGCCCCAGTTCGAGGGGCAGAGGGAAGGCTGGTAAAAGGAGCCAGGACTTCTCCAATCCCAGGATTTCCTCCTCAAACTCTGATTTGTCAGGACCTCCCCCTCCGGAAAGAATGTGCCCTTCTCTCCCCTCCTCCTCCTCTCTGCCCCAGCAGTTGTCATCGTTTCACACCCCTGAGCTATCCGCAAAGCAACTTTGTGTGGCTGACACTGTCAGCTCCCAGGGCCCCAAACCCCCTGGAGGAATGAATCCTCAGGACATCCCGGCCCCTCCCCCAACCCCTGGGTGTGAGGAGGCCCTGTCACACTTAGCTTTCCTTAGTGAGCATCCACCTGGCATCTTAGTAGGAAACTACGGGCAGAGGATAGTGCTCCTCACTATCTCCACGTTCTCCACCTCCAGGTCAGCTTCCCAGATGTGGAGAAAGCTGAGTGGCTAAATAAGGTGAGGGTTGCTTGTCTTGGGTTTTGTTTTTCCTGAGGGGGAGTGGGGTTCGCTCTCTTGTCAGACCCTGCCACGCTTCAAATCTAGCCTCCCCATGGGGAGGAGTCTGAAGGAACTTGCCTTTAGAGGGAAGGCAGTGCTCTCCTATGACAAGCTCCCTTTCCTCCCAGATTGTGGCCCAGGTCTGGCCCTTCCTGGGCCAGTATATGGAGAAGCTTTTGGCCGAAACTGTGGCCCCAGCTGTTCGAGGATCTAACCCCCACCTGCAAACATTTACATTTACACGAGTGGAATTGGGTGAAAAGGTACGTGTGTAGGAGGGAAAGTAACGACAGGGAAGAGATGGAGCAGGGGAGATGGGTGGCCCAAAGGGGCCTTTCCCTCCCCTCTCAAGCATTCATCTCTGCAGCCACTGCGCATCGTAGGAGTCAGGGTTCACCCTGGTCAGAGGAAAGAACAGATCCTGCTGGACCTGAACATCAGGTAATGCCACTCACCACTCTTCCCGATTCCCTTTCCTGGTCACTCTGACTACTTCACTCCCCTTACCCACTCCAGCCTAGTACTAACCCTCTGTTCTCTTCCTCACCAACTCCCAGCTATGTAGGTGATGTACAGATCGATGTGGAAGTGAAGAAATATTTCTGCAAAGCAGGAGTCAAGGGCATGCAGGTGGGGCAGTTGTCAGGGGCCTCCATAAGAAGCCTTTGCCCTAAGTTTCATTAGATATGGGGAAGTGGGAGGTTGGGAAAACCAAGGCTGGGGAGGTCTGGGAGGGAAAGAAGGCCGTTTCTGAGGAAAGGCTTTGTTCGTTCGTCTCTTCCTGCCCCAGCTGCAGGGTGTCTTACGGGTGATTCTTGAACCACTCATTGGGAACCTTCCTATCGTGGGGGCTGTGTCGATGTTCTTTATCCGACGCCCGGTAAGGGAAAACGTTGAGGAGGGGTAGGGAAGCGGGGGAAGCAGAGAGGACTGGAAGCTATGGGGAATGGGGGAGGGAACTGACAAGTAGGCTAAGGGTCTGGCAACTGTTGGATGGGTGTGACCATGCCACCATATGCTCTGTCCCGATCCCCCTGCTCTTTGCTTCCAGACCCTAGATATCAACTGGACAGGGATGACCAACCTGCTGGATATCCCAGGACTCAGGTATGAAGGATTTGTCGAGCACCTGCTAAGTGTTCCAGCCCTGGTTTGGGGGTTTAAGGGATACAGAGCAGTAAAAGATGCAGCTGATGCCCTCCAAGAGCCTTGACCGTAGTTTGGGAGATCAGACAAATACCCCTGAAAAGTTTCATACTGTGATTTTTCTTCTGTGGGGGGACTGTGCATTTTGGTAGAGAATGAAGTGGGCCACAGACTCCTCAGCCAGGGCAAAGGGCAAAAGAAGAGCTGCGATGGCAGTGAGGAGGGGACAGAGTAGTAGGTGGGAAATCAGGGTAGAAGAGAAGCAAAAAGGTATTTTCAAGAAAGGACTTCCCTCTAGCTTTAGGTCTCTCTTGGTTGTGGGAAACATAGTTGGCGGTGGGGAAATATTGACACTCACACTCACCTCCTTTTCCAATCCCCCATTCAGCTCCCTCTCTGACACCATGATCATGGATTCCATCGCTGCCTTTCTTGTGTTGCCCAACCGATTATTGGTGCCCCTTGTGCCTGACCTTCAAGATGCGGCCCAGTTGCGTTCCCCTCTTCCCAGGGTATGGTCTCTCCCCTATTAGATAGATCCTTCTCTCGGGAACCCTGTGGTGGGTCTTTAATTTCTCACAATATGATTCCTACCCTCAGGGCATTATTCGGATTCACCTGCTAGCCGCTCGAGGGCTGAGCTCCAAGGACAAATACGTAAAGGGCCTGATTGAGGGCAAGTCAGACCCCTACGCACTTGTGCGAGTGGGCACCCAGACATTCTGCAGTCGTGTCATTGATGAGGAACTCAACCCCCAGTGGGGAGAGACTTATGAGGTGGGAGAGCCAACAAGTGGGGCTGTGTCAGATGGGGAGGCTCCAGGAGATTTTGAGAGAATATGCTGATTGGATGGTCTTCACACCTGCGGACCCTTATCCCTCTGTGTTCTTCAGGTTATGGTACATGAGGTCCCAGGACAGGAAATTGAGGTGGAAGTGTTTGACAAGGATCCAGACAAAGATGACTTTCTGGGCAGGTGAGACTCTGCCTGTGTTAGGATTCTAAATCCCCAGGGCCACCAAGGTCTCAGAGGTAATTATAATCCTTTTCCAGGCCTAGGAATCATATTATCATTTTCCTTCCCAGGCTTCCCACCCCTCATCCCCACCACACACACATGCATATATATTTCCGGAGGGTTGAGAAGGGAGCCTGAGATGTGCCAGTTATTTCTGTGTGGATGAGAAGGGGGCCAGTGAATGACATGTTGCTAATTGTAACACTCCCTTCTTTTCCCTTTCACTGCCATCATCACTACCACCACCCCCCAGAATGAAGCTGGATGTAGGGAAAGTATTGCAGGCTGGAGTAATGGATGAAGTAAGTTGAGAGAAGAGGAAGGTGGAGGGTGCTGTCCCCCATTGTGTAGACGGTGGTTGCTACATTGGTGGGGAAGAGATTGGGTGTGTATGATCTCTACTATACCTCACTTCTACCTCTCCCTCCAGTGGTTCCCTCTACAAAGTGGGCAAGGCCAAGTTCACTTAAGGCTAGAATGGCTTTCACTTTTGCCAGATGCAGAAAAACTGGAGCAGGTAACTAACACTGAAAACAGGAAGCTAGCAGGGGAGAAATACATAGCTAGAAGTATGGGGGGGCTGGAGGGATGAAGGTCTGACTACTACCACCCCACACCAGGTTCTACAGTGGAACCGAGGAGTCTCCTCCCAACCGGAGCCCCCATCAGCTGCCATCTTAGTTGTCTATCTGGATCGGGCCCAGGATCTTCCTGTGAGTGTGGCTTCTGAGGGCCGGTGAACAGGAAGCCATGGGTGCAGCATTCCCACACTCTCCCTTCCCCTGGCCTGCTCTGCTTCAGTAGCAACAACATGTAACGCAAGGGTTCCAAAGAGGGGGTCCAGGAGTACGATTTTTTTTTTTTTTTTTTTGGCTGCGTTGGGTCTCGTTGCTGTGTGCGGCCTTTCTCTAGTTACAGCGAGCGGGGGCTACTCTTCATTGCAGTGTGCGGGCTTCTCATTGTCGTGGCTTCTCTTGTTGTGGAGCATGGGCTTTAGGCGCACGGGCTTCAGTAGCTGTGGCACATGGGCTTCAGTAGTTGTGGCTCGCGGGCTCTAGAGCACAGGCTCAGTAGTTGTGGCGCATGGGCTTAGTTGCTCCGCAGCATGTGGGATCTTCCCGGACCAGGGCTTGAACCCGTGTCCCCTGCATTGGCAAGTGGATTCTTAACCACTGCACCACCAGGGAAGTCCCGTGAGTTATATTTTTAAATTATCTATTTAATCGATGTTTTCTAACTATTTGTATAAAGTTGTTCATAATATTCTCTTATAATCTTTATTTATTTATTTTATTTATTTATTTTTGGCTGCATTGGGTCTTTGTTGCTGTGTGCAAGCTTTGTCTAGTTGCAGCGAGCAGGGGCTACTCTTCATTGCGCTGCATGGGCTTCTCACTGCGGTGGCTTCTCTTGTTGCGGAGCACAGGCTCTAGGTGCACAGGCTCAGTAGTTGTGGCTCGCGGGCTCTAGAGCGCAAGCTCCGTAGTTGCGGTGCATGGGCTTAGTTGCTCTGCAGCATGTGGGATCTTCCCGCAACAGGGCTCGAACCCGTGTGCCCTGCATTGGCAGGCGGATTCTTAACCACTGTGCCATCAGGGAAGCACCAGGGGAAGGATTCTGATGACAGCTGTCCTTCCTTCACTGAAACAAAAACAAAAACAACCAAGATAGTGACTTCTGAATTCTACCCCCCCACAGCTGAAGAAGGGGAACAAGGAGCCCAACCCCATGGTACAGCTGTCAATTCAGGATGTGACCCAGGAGAGCAAGGTGAGGGCCAGGACAAGGATATCATTGTGCCAGGTGTCATGTGTGTGTGGGGACAGGAGGAGGGAGGACTGTTCTTGGGATGAAGTGTTCCCTTTAGGATGCCTGTAAAAGGAAGGGTTTTCTGGAGAAACAGGACTGGGACTGTGGCATGTACATTGATCACATCCTGCACATCTCCAGGCTGTCTATAATACCAACTGCCCGGTGTGGGAGGAGGCCTTCCGGTTCTTCCTGCAAGACCCTCGAAGCCAGGAGCTCGATGTGCAGGTGAGAGAATCACCTATCAGTCCCTCCTCGATACCCTATTCTGTCTTCTCAGATCTGCACCATTTCTTCTCTCCATCTTCTCCTTTGATCTCTATTTTCTCTTCTTGTTTTTTTTTTCGGCTGTGCCGTGTGGCTTTCGGGATCTTAGTTCCCTGATCAGGGATGGAACCCAGGCCCTTGGCAGTGAGATCACGGAGTCCTAACCACTAGGCCACCAGGGAATTCCATGATCTCTATTTTCAGTCCACCTACCTAGACTCTCCACCTCTTCTACTCTCCACGGTTCCCCACCCGTCTCTCTAGAATCATTTTTATAACTGAGAATTGTGCACTTAAAATGAGTGATTTTTGTGGTATGTAAATTATGCCTCAAAAAAATTATTTTTTAAAAGAAGAGAAGGGGACTTCCCTGGTGGTCCAGTGGTTGAGACTGCGCTCCCAGTGCAGGGGGCACAGGTTCAATCCCTGGTCGGGGAACTAAGATCCCATATGCTATGCAGCACAGCCAAAAGCTAAACAAAAACCCTGTTAAAAGAAGAGAGGAACATATTGAGCACCAGCTAGACACCTAGCACTTTTTTTTTTCTGGTTTATTTTTATTTGATTTTAATTTTTTTTTTTAATTTTTAATTTGACATTGGAGTATAGGGTTAGCACAACATTGTGTTAGTTTCAGATGTACATCAAAGTGATTTAGTTATACGTATTCATATACCTATTTTTTTTTCAGATTCTATTCCCATATAGGTCATTACAGAGTACTGAGTAGAGTTCCCTGTGCTATACAGTAGGTCCTTATTATTTGTTTTACATAGAGTAGTGTGCATATGCCAGGCCCAGCCTCCCAGACGTCTAGCACTTTTAAGGTCATAGAAAAATCACAAAATACAGTATCTGCCCTCACGAAGCTTACTGGCTAGTTTCAGAGAGGAGACAAACATATATAGCCATCTAAGAATGATTCAACATTAATCATTGGGAGTAAAATACCCATAGTATAGTGCTTAGGATGGCCAGAGAAAGGTACAGAGGCTGGAGTAACTAGAGAGTCTTTGTGAAGGAAGTAGGATTTTCAGAGGGTCTTAAAGTATCAGTAGGATTTAAATAGGCAGAGAAGAGCAGAATGAGAACTTTCCAGGTAATGAGACCAGAAAGAGCAAAGGAGGAAGGGACTGTAGAGTAGGCAGAGGACTGTAAAATGATGGCCTGGAGTGGAGCAAAAGGTTTGATTGGCACAGAGAGAATGAAGCTGCAGCTGTGTCATCATTTCCGCAGTCTACCTCCCTTTTCCCTAATCCCTCACTCCATCCCCTCCTCCTGTGCCTATAGGTGAAGGATGACTCCAGGGCCCTGACTTTAGGGGCGTTGACCCTGCCTCTGGCTCGCCTGCTGACTGCCCCTGAACTCACCCTGGACCAGTGGTTCCAGCTCAGCAGCTCTGGCCCAAACTCCCGGCTGTACATGAAACTGGTTATGAGGGTATGGAGGTAGAGGGGAAGGGCCTCGTGGATTCCTGGTGGTATTAAGAGTGAGGAAAGGGGATCCTCTACGATGAAATGAGCTAGTGTATCTGAAAGCATCTAGCAGACGCACAAAAAATGTTTGTTGATCTAACTGGGGGAAGACATGGTGTCTGAGTAGGGTGAGTGTGGAGTGAACACCCCAGAGATAAGCACAGCCAAGGCAGGGACCTAGTTTCCCTGTCAGAGCCCCTGCTCTGCCCCACCCGCCCCCCAGCCCCCGCATACCTTGCCTGCTGGTGGCTAAATGCACTGCTTTGATTTGACAATCACACTACCCTTCCCAGCTCTTGTACTTGGATTCATCAGAAGTGCGCTTCCCTGCTGTGCCTGGTACTCCTGGAGCTTGGGACCTGGACGACGAGAGCCCCCAGACAGGCAGCAGTGTGGATGCCCCACCTCGACCCAGTCACACTACTCCTGACAGTAACTTTGGGATGGAGGTAAGTCTATATCTGGAAAGTACTGGAGTCTGTTTGCGCACCCTACGTGCGCAAAGCCTGTTTCAGGGTTGGGTCTGACAGTATTCTCTCTCTGACCGCCACCTGGTGCCCCATCTGTCCCTTTTACAGAATGTGCTTCGGATTCATGTATTAGAGGCCCAGGACCTGATTGCCAAAGACCGTTTCTTGGGGGGATTAGTGAAGGGGAAGTCAGACCCCTATGTCAAACTAAAGCTGGGAGGACGAAGCTTCCGGAGCCGTGTTGTTCGGGAAGATCTCAATCCCCGTTGGAACGAGGTCTTTGAGGTCAGAATTGAGGGCTAAGACTCTTCCCAGTCTTGCCTCATTCCTCCCCCAGCTCTGAGAGTGGTCCAAAAAACTTCTGGGGTTCAGTTGATTGGGGGAGGTGTCCAGTCATTCTGAGAAGAAAAGGAAAGGATCCCACTATTTTCTCCCACTAGGTGATCGTCACATCAATTCCAGGCCAAGAGCTAGAGGTTGAAGTTTTTGACAAGGACCTGGACAAGGATGACTTTCTGGGCAGGTGAGGCGGTGGGGGGGCGTCCAGCGGGGAAGATGGGCTGGGCCTCTGTAGACCTTGGAGACAAAAGACTTGGCTCTTGACCATAGACCTTAATTTTAATCTTTCTCCTCTACAGGTGTAAAGTGAGTCTCACCACAGTCCTAAACAATGGCTTCCTTGATGAGGTGAGCATGGAATTAGAATCAGCAGTCTGTCCTGATCTTCATGCATGATTCATTCTCATAGTCCCTGTCCCCACACCCCCAAGTCTTAACCCTGCCCACTTCCACAGTGGCTGACCCTGGAGGATGTCCCATCTGGCCGTCTACACTTGTGTCTGGAGCGTCTGACCCCCCGTCCCACTGCTGCTGAGTTAGAGGAGGTAAGGAAAGATGCTGGAGGAAGGAAGGGACCCAAGAGGGACCCAAGATGGGTCAAGGTAAACTCTTCTATGAGCTTTTAAGGCATATGCCAGGCCCCAGAGTGTCAGTTACCACTCCCCAGCTCCCATGTGTCCTTCCCCAGGTGCTGCAGGTGAACAGTTTGATCCAGACTCAGAAGAGTGCAGAACTGGCGGCAGCCCTGCTCTCCGTCTACCTGGAGCGGGCTGAGGACCTGCCGGTGAGATATGCTCCCCACGCCCCATAGCTCCCTGGCCCTTCTTCTACATCCCTCAGGTTTGGATGCTCCTAGTGTATTTGGAATAGTAAATTCCAAATTCCTCTCTCCCAGGGTGGTGCTGGGGTGGGAAGAATTTTCTGTTCAAGGCCAGGAGGGTGAGGGCTGTCAAGTGGGGACATGGGGACATGGGCCACTGGCTGTGGATGTAATTTATGAGGGGAGGGGGGAATCTGCCTAACTGGTCCAAATTTAAGACTAACATTCTCTTTCCAGCTCCGAAAAGGTACCAAGCCGCCCAGCCCTTATGCTACTATTGCCGTGGGAGATACTTCTCATAAAACTAAGGTATTAGGAAATGCTGCAGGACTAAGAATGGGAGGGATGAGAGGCACAGAGGAGAAAATGTCAACACTGATCATACCCCTCATCTCCACCAGACTGTTTCCCAAACGTCAGCCCCTGTCTGGGATGAGAGTGCCTCCTTTCTCATCAGGAAACCAAACTCTGAGAGCCTGGAGTTGCAGGTACCATAAATTCATTCTACAAACATTTTGCAGATTGCTGTCACAGGCCAGGCACTGAACCAGGCACAGGGCATTCAGAGATAAAAGATGTTCTTATCTTTTTGGAGCTCACACTCTTCTTTTAGGAGAAAAATAACCAGAGAATACTTCCTGACTGATAACTGCTGAGGTAAAGGCAGTGTAGGGAAAAAAGGAGGGGTTCTAACTCAGACAAGGGAAAAGGTGAGGTAAGAAAGATAGTAAGAAAGGCGTCCTTAGCTTAAGGGTAAATAGGCCCTGACCAAGAAAAGAAGGACAGGAAAACTCTTAAGGCTGAGAAGGGAATGGAGGAGAAAGAAGGCAAATTATACATTATAGAGGCAGGAAAGAGCAAGATCACAAAAAAATTATGCTAAGAATTTGGATTTTATCCTAAAGGCATAGGGAAACATTTGAAGGAATGAGAGGTGGCATCCAGATTTGCATCTTAGGAAGATGATGTCGACATCAGGACATCAGGGTAAAAAAATGAACTGAAGGAAGGCAGCGCTGGAGGCGGGTAGGTCACTTAAGAGACTGTTAGAGTAATTGAAGCGAGAACTGACAAAGGCCAGATAGCGTTTGGCGGTTATTCTGACACGGAGGGGGAAGAGGAACAAAGAACACCTAGGTGTTAACTCCTGGGGTTTTAGTGTAGATGGACAGATAAAGGTGCCATCGCCAACACGGGGAATGCACCGAGCAGGAGTTTTTGAAATTGAGATGTCTGAGGGCTGTCCAAGGGGAGACAGCCATCTGGAAGGTAGATCTGTGGCCCACTGTGGTGTTCCTCCCTCTCCCTCTGCTTTGAGCATCGTGAGCAAGCAACAGGTAGCGGCTGTAGTCACAAGCGTGAGTGAGATCTCTCGGCGTGTGTAGAGTGAAAAGAAGACGAAGGTTGGACATGCTGGGCGCTGCAACAGAAGGGCAGATGGAGGAAGAAGAGCACTGAAGTGTGGCCAGGGTGGTGGGACGCTCCCCAGGAGAGAGTGCGTTCCAGAAGCCAAAAGAAGAGTGTTTCAAAAGACAGGAAGTGGTCAAATGTTACTGAGAGGTAAAATTAGGTGACTGAAAACTATTTATTCACTGACTTTTAAAACTAGGAGGTCACTGATGACTGGAGCAACTTCAGTGGCTGGAATGGAGTAGAAGCTAGATTTCAGTGGGTCGAAGGGTGACCGAAAAGTGAAGAGGTATGGGAGGTGGGGAGAGGATGGGGGAAGGTAATATAGGAGTGCTGACTTTCTCTATATGGAGTAAGTCAAATACCTTCCAAAGTTGATAGAACAGTAAGTAGAGAATTACATGAATAGAAACCAACAGAATGTCAAATAATGCGACTATTAACAACACTGGCAGAGGTAGAGAAGAGATGTAAATAAGCTCAATTTGTCATCTTGAATAGCAGGGAATCAGTAGATATTAAAGTTGGCAAATTATGAAATAGAGATATAGACATATTAGTTAGAATTATGCCAGAACAAAGAAAATAGGAAGGGCTTATTACATTTGGAGTATGGACATGAGGATAGGATGGGCAGGAAACAATTTAATTCTATTTTTACTATTCTTTTTTCTACCCTATGCAGGTATTACTGGGATAATTTGTGAAAGCTTAGGAAGTAAAGATAGTACAGCCTACTCTGGTTAAAAAAGAAAGGGAAGCAGGGAAGTGGGACCAGCAGCAACTATTACCACAGCTCCCCTGCCCTTCACGAAGGGGAGTGTCTCCAAAACCACTCAAGTGTCCAAGCATTTGGACCTGGAATGCCAGGATTAAATCGCTTCTCTCTTTTTTTTTGCCTCTGACCTCGCTCTGCGGCTTGCGGGTTCCCCTACGAGGGATCAAACCCGGGCCCTGGCGGTGAAAGCGCCAAGTCCTAACCACTGGATCGCCAGGGAACTACCTAAATCACTTCTCTCTTGACGGCAGTCCTGTTGCTCCACAGGTTCAGGGTGAGGGGACTGGCGCATTGGGCTCGTTATCCCTGCCCCTCTCTGAGCTCCTCGTGGCTGACCGGCTCTGCTTGGACCACTGGTTTATGCTCAGCAATGGTCCAGGGCAGGTGCTACTGAGAGCACAGCTCAGGGTGAGTGCCAGGAGACAGTGGGCAAGGGGAGGGAGGGCGGGAGCAGAGGGCCGTGTCCTTCTAGCCCGGGAGCGGAAGGACTCTGCGTGCTGCTTTCTTGTTTACCTAGATCCTGGTGTCCCAGCACTCAGGGGTGGAAGCTTACAGCCACAGCTCCTCATCTCTAAGCGAAGAACCGGAGCTCTGGGGAGGACTCCCTCACATCACTTCCTCAGCCCCAGAGCTCCGGCAGCGCCTAACACACAGTGACAGGTAAAGCGCTGGGTCGGAAAGATGGGACTCAGTCAAGGATACAAAGGATAAGCTACAGACTCCCGAGGCACTACCTCCTCCCAACGCTATCTCCATCTCTCCACAGTCCCCTTGAGGCTCCAGCCGGGCCTCTAGGCCAGGTGAAACTCACTGTTTGGTACTACAGTGAAGAACGAAAGCTGATCAGCATCGTTCACAGCTGCCGGTGAGACTCCATCCCTCACATCCTCCAGGTTCTCCCCGTCCCTCCCCTCAGGTTGCCTCATCACCTCCTTCCTCCTGTCACAGGGCCCTTCGACAAAATGGACGGGATCCCCCCGACCCCTACGTGTCACTGTTGCTACTGCCAGACAAGAACCGGGGTACCAAGAGGAAGAGCTCACAGAAGAAGAGGACCCTAAATCCTGAATTCGATGAACGGTCAGTCAGTGAGCATTCAAGTGAAGAGATGGCAGGCTCGGGAAGGGCCCCTTCCCCTAACCCCAGTCCCTCCTCAGGTTTGAGTGGGAATTGCCCATGGATGAGGCCCTTCGGCGAAAGCTGAATGTCTCTGTGAAGTCTAGTTCCTCCTTCATGTCAAGAGAGCGTGAGCTGCTGGGGAAGGTAAGAAGAGGGCAAAGGTGGACCAGGCAAAGGTGAGAGAAGTTGCTGGTGGAAAGGCTTGTAGTCCCTATTAGGGAGTAAGCACCCTGGTGACATTACTTTACAGATGTACTTTATAGTACTTTACTACCCAATTACCTCTGCACTGGTTTGGGACCAAAGTGTGTCAGGGTAGGATGTGGTCTTTGGAAACATCAAAAGTAACATCTCACCCCTATTATCCCCCAACACAGGTGCAGTTGGACCTCACTGAGATAGACCTTTCCCAGGGTGCAGCCCAGTGGTGAGTGTCTGATGAGCTGGGGATGGGCTTGGATGCTTAAGTAGGAAAAATCCCAATCATAGGAGGGAAAAAGGATGTAACCCAAGCTGAGAACCACTGATCCTCGGAAGTATAAGAGCCCTCAGATCTTGTCTCATTTATAAGAGGACACAGAAGTCATCTTTCTACCTGAGCCCTCTCTGCTTGTTCCCACAGGTATGACCTCATGGATGACAAGGACAAGGGCAGCTCCTAGGAGCCAGAGATTACCAGCCTGACTGCTCTGTCTCCTTGCCTCGCCTCTCGCTGCATCACCGCCTCAATGTGATGAGCCTAAAGGTTGGGGCCCGGGGGCAAAGCCTGCACCCCTCAGCCCTCTCACCTCCCAGGCCCATGCTAGGGCCTTTGCGTGACCAAAGAGGAGGACCGTATGTTACCCTTTACTGCACGGCCTTCATCCTTCTGGGCTCCTGGGGCAGGGACGTGAGCTGGCTATCTCCTGCTCTGCCTGCACATTCTCCTTTCCGCCCAGCTCCTCAGGGCCTTCTGTGTCTGTGCCTGGCCACTGGCAGTGGCATTAGCTCATGCCAAATACAGCTTTTTGAAAGACCTTTTTTCTCCTTCTTCTCAAACAGCAGTCAGGGAGGGTGGAAAGGCTAACCTCTCCAGCTGAGAGCCTCTTGGACTACTGCATGCAGCAAATGTACAGCCACCCAAACCCCATGTCCAGTTCTATACCCACTTTCCTCAAGCCTGTCCTGAAAATTACACCTGCTGTGTTGACTAGGGCCAGCCAGTCTCTTGAATCACTCTGGGAACAGTAGATTCCATCAAAGCCTTCAGGTAGCCAATACCAGTCTTGGTGTGGGGCCTCTAGCTGGTGCTGTACAGGGGGCTTTGGAGGACCCAGGACAGCAGAGCCAATTTTTTGTCCAGGTGCCTAGACTGTTAACTCACTGACTAGAAATGAATCTCTTAGCTTTGTACCAACTCTGCCAATCCACTGTATCTTACATTAAACATTATACTCACATTGTCTGTGGCTCTTTTCCTTAAGGGCAGAGAATCCAGCCTACCCATCAGGTGTTTATTCCAAGTGTCAAAAGCCTTTATTCAGTTCACAAATGATGTCCGTTTATATTTTTAACAACTGATTATCAGTTTATTAAAAAAGTTGATTTAAAACATCTGCCATGGTGACTTCAACCTCGACTCCTGGCTCAGTACTGATGGAAGTGATCTTATTAACAATCGCAGAAGCACTGTGCGTGTCACTGAGTCGCTGTGGATCCTCATCTGAAAAATGATCCCAAGTCCTAGAGCCTTCACCACAGGAGTTTTCCTTGTAGTTATTCTCACAGTCTTGGTGGGCCTCCGTCCTTTCCCCTTGAGAGTCTTTCCTTTGCGCCTCTGATCAAGTCGGCACATACCTTCTCCGAAGACATCACGCTGTAGCTGCTTAGAGTAATTCTCAGTCAGTGAATCTCCACCTCTGGTTCTCAGAGTCTCTCTTTAAGAGCCAGGCCGTGGTGCAGCTTCCTGACCGACTAGTTCCTCCGTGAGAGCGAACAGTGGTGAGGTAGGCGCAGGTGGACTGGAGCTCCCTGCAGCTGAGACTGCTTCTTAGAGATTGAGTCAAGTTCATTAGTGGTCAGAACCTACTGTGGATGCAATCACCAAGATTGTTGGTAGCGTTGAGAGTGGTCAAGGAACTGTGTGGGTTAGCTGCTACTGAGTTTCTGGTGAGATTCATTCCCAGTCACAGTGATGAAGCCTGTTACCGATTATTATCCTCGGGGCTTTCCAGGGAAAGGATTCCTAAACCTGGTGAACTTGGAAGCTCTGTGCCACAGCACAGGGTCACGGAGTATCAGTGGCATGTTCAGCCACATCCAAAAGGGCTTAAGGCCCCACCCAGTGGGCAGCTACATGAGAAGTATTTTATACCCATTCAGAGCTGCTCACCCTGAGCTCAGCTCCTTTCGGGACCCTTCCTGGAATGCAAGCTAGAGAAACTGTGCCCTATCCCTTCTAATTACCACGTGAAGGGAGAGTGAGATGGAGGAAGAGTGAACTACTGAAAACTGAGTCACTGGAATAGGAACTTGGAGATTCCATAACTGCCTCAGGGGAGCTTTATCATCTTCTCTGGAATTTAAGATGCTGTCCACTGGGAGGAGAGGAAAGGCTCAAGGGAAAGAACTAAACTCAGCTTCCAAGGAGTTGTCAAAATCCACCTTATTAGCAAAAGCTGAATTTAAACTCTATGCCATTGGGACTTCCCTGTTGGCACAGTGGTTAAGAATCCATCTGCCAATGCAGGGGACACGGGCTCAATCCCTGGTCCAGGTAGATCCCACATGCTGCAGAGCAAGTAAGCCAGTGCGCCACAACTACTGAGCCTGTGCTCTAGAGCCCGTGAGCCACAACTACTGAGCCCACACGCCACAACTACTGAAGCCCGCGCCCTCTAGGGCCCCCGTGCCACAACCACTGAAGCCCATGTGCCCAGAGCCCATGCTCCATGACAAGAGAAGCCACTACAATGAGAAGCCCGCACACCACAACAAAGAGTAGCCCCAGCTCGCCGCACCTATAGAAAGCCCATGCGCAGCAATGAAGACTCAACACAGCCAAATATATATATATAAATAAATAAAAGAAACTTTATTAAAAAGATAAAAATAAACTCTATGCCATCAACTAACTCAGCTCCTAATTTTTTTTCCCAATAACTCCTTGGTACTCACTGCTGCTTCTTCTGCCATCTCTACTTCCTTCCCATAAACTTAAGAGCCTTGGCGGTGAGCAAGAAGTCTCTGTTGCCCTTCCCCAGACCCAAAAACTGAAGGGGTGAAAACCCCCAAAACACAGGGCAGAGGAACTTATATTTCTAAGGTCTCTCGTTTTATTATTCAATACTGGGCATGTAGCCAAAGGCCTGCTGTTCTAGCTGGCTTCAGAGATCTTGCAATGTGTGATTTTAAGAAGCACTCTTTACCTAGTTCATCACTTCCAAGTAATTACAATTCCAGAAAACTAAAGGACATGGCACAAATTCTTCCATCCCAGAAGGGTCCCTACTCTTTCCCAACCTTTTCAAGTTCAGGATACATATGAGAAGAAGTACTGATCTACGTATTAAATACAAGATGAGACACAATTCAGTACACTGTTGCTCTTACACAAAGATGAAGTAAACTAAGGGTCATTAATCACAGGAATTAAACAAATGCTAATTTGTTATTTCTCAAACAGCTGGTCTTTGACACTGGCACCTCTTCCAGAGAAAGGCAGAGATGATGGCATATGGGTACACTGTCACTGATATTTACAAATACTGCCCTCTTGGAATGTGGCTTTATTGGCCCAAACAACATGCTGTAGTTAGCTGGGTGTGGCAACACATTTGTCTACCCGCCATTTGCCCCTCTTCCCTACATACAGAACCCCAGAGCATTCTTAGTGGCAGTGTGCCAGCCCCAAGGGATTAATCACAATCCTCTTTGCTGGATACTCACTTTCCCAGCCTCCACTGCAACTCAGAGTGGCTCTATGATCCAGCTCCGGTCAATAAGATGTAAGAGGAATACACCTGGGGATGGAGCGTCAACAGAAGAAAGCCCTCATTGCTCCCTTCCTTTCTGCTTGGGTCATTAGTGGGAAGATGTGACACCTGGAGCTGCAACAGCTTTCTTTAAGGCCTGAGGTCACTAACACAAGGAAGAAAAGCTAACATGATAACAGAGATACATATTTTATAAATTAGAGTTATATTATAACCTGCTTTTTTCACTTAACACATAAACATTTTTACACTTCATTAAATATTCCTTGAAAATATAATTTATAATGGTCACAATGTGTACAGTTCCTTAGAATGACTGCCCCATAGTTTAACTGATTCTCTATTGTCAGAAATGAAGGTAGTTCTGCTTTGCTATTCACTGTGGGAACACAAAAGTATACACATCTCAAATGATTTCCTTAGGATAAGTATAATTGGTGGGTCAACTTACGTACTTTAATGACTTCTTTTTTTTTTTGGCCACGCCACGTGGCTTGTGGGATCTTAGTTCCCCAACCAGGGATTGAACCCGGGCCCTCAGCACTGAAAGTGCAGAGTCCTAACCATTGGACCACCAGGGAATTCCCTAACGACTTTTATTTTTTTTAATTTTTAAATTTTTATTTATTTTTATTTTTGGCTGCATTGGGTCTTTGTTGCTGCGCGCGGGCTTTCTCTAGTTGCATCAAGCAGGGGCTACTCTTCGTTGCAGTGGGCAGGCTTCTCATTGCAGTGGCTTCCCTTGTTGCGGAGCACAGGCTCTAGGTGTGTGGGCTTCAGCAGTTGTGGCATGCGGGCTCAGCAGTTGTGGCTCGTGGGCTCTAGACCGCAGGCTCAGTAGTTGTGGCACACGGAAGTCCCCTAATGACTTTTAGTACAGTCTTCCAAACTACATTCTAAGGAAATTATATGAATTCTCTACTCCCACCAGCATTACACAAAAATGTTTTCCTATATTCTCTTTTGGATATTACAATTTTAAAAATCTTTGCCAAATGATGGGCAAAACTTTGCCTACTTTTACAGATTTTCCTGTCTCTTCCCTCACTATCAGATTACCAATTGTCATTTCTTGGTGAAATTAGTAGGCTTTCTCTCCAGCAGCAGTCCCCCTACCTGTCAATTTTCTAATCTTCGGCAGGAATTCAGAAAACATTTGTGGAGCATTGCACTAGAAAGGTACTACTGAAATGTAAAGGTAAGACTGCCCTAAAGAACTAAAAACCAATCTGACACACAAAGCAAAGGCAACAAAAGCAAAAATAAACAAGTGGGACTACATCAAACTAAAAAATTTCTGTATAGCAAAAGAAACAACCTACTGAATGGGAGAAAATATTTGCAAATCACTTATCTGATAAGAGATTGATATCCAAAATATATAAAGAACTCAAACAACTCAAAAGCAAAAAAACACAAATAACCTGTTTAAAAAAATGGACATAAGATCTGAACAGACATTTTTCCAAAGAAGACATACAGATGGCCAATAGGTACATAAAAAGGTGCTCAACATCACTAATCATCGGGGAAATGCAAATCAAAACCACAATGAGATATCACCTCATACCTGTTAGAATGACTATTATCAAAAAGGCAGGACTTCCCTGGTGGTGCAGTGGTTAAGAAGCCGCCTGCCAATGCAGGGGACATGGGTTCGATCCCTGGTCCGGGAAGATCCCACATGCCGCAGAGCAACTAAGCCTGTGCGCCACAACTACTGAACTTGCGTGCCACAACTACTGAAGCCCACGAGCCTAGAGCCCCTGCTCCACAAGGAGAAGCCACCACAATTAGAAGCCCGCACACCGCCAGGAAGAGTAACCTCTGCTCGCTGCAACTAGAGAAAGCCCGCGTGCAGTAACAAAGACCCAACGCAGCCAAAAAAAACAAAAACAAAAAACAAACAACGATGCCACAACTAAGAGGTGGTGCAGCCAAAATAAACAAACAAATAAATATATTTTTTACAAAGCTAGAAAGTCATGCCATAACTACTTCTACTTGGCAAACTGCCAAAAGGCAGCCATAAAGGAAAGGAGGAGGAATAAAAAGATCAGATAAACCACATCTTCGAAATCAACTTCTGTGTAAGTGATGAAAGACACTAAAAGGCATCTGTTATGCCCTCACCCAGTCTTGTAACCAACCATATTATACAACCCATTTCTGTTCTTCCAAGCTTTCCCCAACCAGCAAATATCACTTCTGCACTGCCCATAAAGTTAACTTATGCCTCACCTTTCTGACCTCCCGAGGGTTTTCACTCTGACCCACTGCCTGCAGGCCCATGCAAGCCCCAATGTCCAGCAAGGTATGCCGCCAGGGCATTTACTGATTCAGCAAGTGAAGTTGGGCCTGCCTGGGCTGGTTCCCTCCCGACACAGATGAGACCTTTGATGAACATCTGGGGGATGTACAACACAGGGAATATAACCAATATTTATAATAACTATAAATGGAGTATAACCTTTAAAAATTGTGAATCACTGTTGTACACCTGAAACTTCTGTGATATTGTACAACTATACCTCAATTTAAAAAAAAAAAACAGATCTAAAAAACAAACAACCATCTCCGGAAAAGAGATGTCCAATGCTGGGAAGAGATGTCTTAGTCACGGGCTGGAGAACCCAGTCCTCCACTCCAAGGAGACCTGTGAGGAACCGACAAGGTGGCTGGCGCATACGCGGGGCAGAATGGAGAAATCTCAACTTAGAGACTGGGGCAGGTGACCCGGCTCAATTCCAAAATTTAACACTTACTTCAACTACCAGTTCATTTCAAAAACTGTTCCAAGTCACACGGCAACTCAACAGCTTCTGTTCTCTTTCTACCAAACCGCAAGAGGAAGCTAGAGACCGCACCACTCTGCCCCGGGCAGTAAATGCTTCCTACTACTTGACCTCCATCCGGCCGGCTGCAACTGCAGCCTTTCCCCACGTTCTGCGTTCTCACCAGTGGATTCAGGAAAATATCACCCCCGCCCACACTAAACGCGTAACGCAGGCCTGAGCAAGGGAGATATCCTGGGGGACCGCGCGCGGTTTTAGGGTCAGGGAAGAGGATTGTAAAGTGCTCACTGCCTTTCGGTTCCGGGACAAGAATCACTTCCCAACGATCGTGAGTCACCAACCGCCGCCGCGGGCCGGAAGTCACTGAGCCGGCGTCCGCCCTGCTCTGTAGGGCGGCGTTTCCCGTGAGCCCGCGGGCGCGCGAGGACTACGACTCCCGGCATGCTCAGAGGCCACGGGAATTAACCCTTCAGGGCCCGCGGATGCCCTGCGCCCCGCCTCCGCCCCTTACCTGGACCCCGCAGGGTGAGTTTTGGGGCGCTGGGGAGGGACTCGTTCCTTTATTTAAGGCTTAGGGGTGTGTGTGTGTGTGTGTGTGTGTGTGTGTGTGTGTGTGTGTGTGTGTGTGATGTACTCCCGGCTGGAGGAATGATTCTGACTTTCCTAAAATGAGACAATTTGCAGTAATGACATTCAAATGCTTTATTTGCGAGTGGGAGACCCAGCATCAACTCTCTGAATCCCAGGGCCTAAGAGGAATCACTACTATCTTCCTCAGAATGCTATCTAAATCGTCTCCTTCTTTACCCCCAGAACAAAAGTAACCAGCAACCCATCCCCTCTTCCGTACTCCCCCCATCGACTTCCACCCTTCCCCAGCGCCCCCAGCAAGGTTTGTAACCTGGCTACTGAGTCAGGGTTCTATTATCCCTCTGGTTGGGTATGAGTACTCATGGAGCCCAGGGGACCTCTCGCATCCTTTTGGATTAGAGATTTTAGAAATTAGGCCCTTTGCCTCTCAGAGCTTGCCCTTCCCCCCCAGGTGCCACCACGGAGTCCCTGCAGGTTCAGCAGGCACCCTACCTTTGTCTGACTTGAATGACCATAAGCTTGTGGACAAGGTTCCTTCCTTGATCCTTGCCTTCATCCCCACCTCTAAAACAACACTGGGCACAGGGTACAATGCGGGGTGGGGGGGGGGTCACACTCTTCTGTTGCTATTCTTTATATTGTGCACAGCTCCAGTTCTGGGCTGGGAGGGAGGGGGTTAGGGACTTGAGGTATTAAGGATTATTAGGCTGTGGGGCCAACTACCCTGCTCCTTATCCATGGTAAGAGGGAAATGGAAGGGCTGCTTGTTTCCTTCTCCTTTCACTACTCCCAGACTCCACTTGAACAATCCCAGTTCGCAAGGCCCCCATCCCTGCCTCAGCCTTCAAGAGTCTAAAGCTGCTAGGAAAAAGGGCTATTCTGAGTCAGGCGGTTGGGGGCCTGAAATGCCTGGATGCCCTTCTTTGCCTCACCCCTGTTTCAGTGTTTGTCACTGGCAAGCATCCTATCCTCACCCTGGAGGTTAACTCCCCCATTCTGGGCAGTCTCTGGCCTCCTCCTCCTCCCCTCCCCCCCAAAGCGGCCATTGTTCTGGTCAGCATTTGGGGCGGGGTGGACAGAAGGGAGAAAACCTTGGGGCAGGAGTCCTGAACTGTAGGAGGCCAGGGGAGTGAGGGCAGGCCGTCATATCTCTCCTCTATCTCACCCTCCCCACAGCCAACTGGCTCCCTGCCCCTGCCCCCGCCCCTTGACATCCCAGACTCCCTGGCTATTTAAACAGAGATGGGTGCCCCCATCAGCACACTGTCCTTTGGCCACCGGACATCATGCCTCCCAAGAAGGATGTTCCCGTGAAGAAACCAGCAGGACCCTCTATCCCCAAGCCTGCTGCCAAGCCAGCAGCAGGGGCCCCTCCAGCCAAGACCAAGGCTGAGCCAGTGCCAGCACCAGTGCCAGGTGTCCTTCCAACCCCTGAGAAAACCCAGGAGCCCCCCATCGATCTCTCCAAAGTGGTGGTGAGTCCCTGGAAAATGAGAAAAGAGTTTGGAGGGGGTGGTACAAGGGTGGGATACAACCTAGGGGACTAGGGGTATCTAGAAGGTAGGGAATCGGTAAGCACTGGATAACAGTGGCGCTTTCTCTTAGTACCCCATTTGGAAGCATCCAGGCTTATGACTCTGCTGTTGTCTTTGTTGTCACGTGTGTGTATGTACACACCCACACACCCCCACCTTCTCACCGACCCTCCTGCTGGAGGCAGGGCCTGTAAGATGGGAAACATCTGGGTTCTGAGGACAGTTTCAAGGTGAAGGGAGGGAGCTGCTGCCTGTGCCTGGCTGACTATTCAACACTAAAGGCCACAGCTCTGAACCCCAGGAGGAAAGGCTGAAGAGGACAGACTTGTTAGACAATCACAGCTGGGGGCCAGGGGTAAATTTAGCTTTTGTTCAGCCCCCAGTTATGTGAGGGATGCAGGGCTCAGGGCAGTAGAGGGAGGGGAACAGGTGGCATGGGATTAACCCCGTTCCCTGGAAACCCTCCCCCCAATAATTCCTCCTCTTGGGATTCTCCCAAGGTCTTGAGCTGGGAATGGGACTGAGGTGGCTGGGCTCCCAGCCTGGTCCCTTTGGGCCCCTCCCCAGAAGTGGCTGCCAGTTGGTCGGGAGGAGTGTTGGAGAGGGATTGAATGAGCCCTGTCATCTCTCCTCACCTGCTCTTTTCTTCCACAGATCGAGTTTAACAAGGACCAGCTGGAGGGTGAGGCAAAGCCCCTGAGCCCACTGTCCATCCCAAGTCCCTCTTCAGATCCTCCTTCTATTCCCCTAACTCCATTCCCGACCTTGAAAACTCCCACACTAGTACTCTTTGTGTTCCCGGTTCTGCTCAGCTCAAGCACATAGTTTCTGAATCTCCTTTCTCCTGGTGGTGATGGGACCCCTTGTCAACACTGACCCCTCCTTATACTTCAGAGTTCAAGGAGGCCTTCGAGCTGTTTGACCGAGTAGGGGATGGCAAGATCCAGTACAGCCAGTGTGGGGATGTGATGAGGGCCCTGGGCCAGAACCCCACCAACGCCGAGGTGCTCAAGGTCCTGGGGAACCCCAAGAGTGATGGTGAGGGGACCTCTGGGACGATGCGGGTTTTCAGTTTGGTGGTGGAATCGAGGAATGTTGGTAAGGTGACAAAAAATGCTGAGGTGGGTCCCAGGACTTTAGAAACTGTCAGACGCAGGGGCAGAAAAGCATCGTGAATGTTGAAGGGATAAAACCCTTCATGGTGGGTATGGGAGCTGGGTCCTGGGTGACACTACAGTGACCTCTCCTTCACTTCTCTGATCTCCAGAGCTGAAGTCCCGGCGTGTGGACTTTGAGACTTTCCTGCCCATGCTCCAGGCAGTGGCCAAGAGCCGGGACCAAGGCACATACCAGGACTACCTGGAGGGGCTTCGGGTGTTTGACAAAGAGGCGAATGGCAAAGTCATGGGAGCAGAGCTCAGACAAGTCCTCACCACCCTGGGTGAGGCAGGCACCAGAACTCCTGTGGGGCTGAGAGGAGGGGGTGAACTAAGGAGAAGCTTGGCTAAGTAGGCAGAGCCAGGGAGGGATTACTTTCCTGTAGGTCATGGGCAGGAGACTGAGAAGGTCAGAGCCTTGGGGACAATCTGAAGGTCTTACTCCTGTGGAGGCTAAAGTGTGTGGGCTGCAGATGACTCCCAAAGGGCAGAGGAAAGGGGATGAGGTGGGAGATTTGAGTTTCGGTTTTGGAAGAGATGGTCGTACTCTATGATATGGTATGTCTCTTAATCCTCTGGAATTCAGTTTCCTTATCTGTCAAAACTTTCACCGGGTGTAACTGAGGTGAAACGGAAAGCAAGATTCAGGGACACGTTCAAGGCATGCTCATTACAGGGAGAGGATTCTCTTGGGGGACTGTTGCTGTGGGCAAGTCTCCAGGGTGGAAGAAGAGGAGGTACCACTCAGAAGAAAGAGGCCTAGGTTGATGAGGGAGGGAAGGCAGAGGCTAAAACGCCGTGTCTGGGGCTCAGGAGAGAAGATGACTGAAGAGGAGGTGGAGGCAGTTCTGGCAGGACATGAGGACAGCAACGGCTGCATCAACTATGAAGGTGAGGGGCCAGACAAGCAGAAGGGACAGGGGAAGCGGGGAGGCAGGAAGTTCGAGGTATGTGGGTGAGGCACCCTGGGACCCATATTATCTAAAGTCGGGTGGGTCATCATCAGGCCAGCTTCTGCAGCCCCTCTTGCCTCCTCTCTCTGCAGCCTTCCTGAAGCACATCCTAAGCGTCTGAGCTCCACAGGTAGGGCCCTCCCACTTTGCCTTGAGAGGCAAGCCTCCTTCCCTTCCCTCAGCCAGGGTGGAAAAGCAGGGAAGTACGTCTGCATGTCCTGCTGCGCGAGAGCGCCAGGATTTGGCAACTTTCATCTTTTTCCACAGGTGCAGTGGGGTCGGATACTTCCCCCCCTCCCGCCCCCCGCAGGCGAAAGCAAGTTCCTGCCACCAGGAGGCTATTGTTTCAAAATAAAGAGACGGTTCCTCCCTTGGTCTCCGACTCTTGCTTTCTTTATAGGTGGGGGAGGAAAGGAAGGAAAGGGAGGGCTCTCTTCTCCCCCCACCCCTCCCCAATCCGACAACCTCTGACTTTCTTGCTTCTCGGAGGAGCAGATTCCTCGCGCCCCACTCCACCCTCTTCTGCAGTTTCTGTGCCCCAGATAGGGCTGCTCAGTGGAAACGAACAGCAGTGGGTCCCGCCCACCTCATTACTAATATAGCAGCGTCATCTGCATAAACCCGGGCCAGGATTCCTATTGGCTGGGTCGGCTGGGGGTGACGTAATTGGGACGTACTAAGACTAGGGTTGGGCCCGGAACCGGAGCCATTACTGCAGGAAAAGGTCCCGCAGAGCTGAGCAGTCAAGATGGTGGGGCCCAGCGCTGGGAAGATGAGCGGGATTTGGGGCGAGAGGCGGGAAGCCGGGGATAGGGGGCGGGGAGAAGGCAAAAGGTAGGGGGTAAAGGAACCTGAGGGCCTTAAAGGTTGGAGGTGGGGTTGGAGTGTCGCGGATCCTGTCCTGCTGGGAAGCGGGTCCCCGGCATGGAACGGGAGTTTGTGGTTCAGAGTTCTTGGGACTGGGATAGAAGCTTGGGGGATTGGAGTTAAGATGCTGACCGCTCCCCTCTTCTCTGAGCAGTGTGACTTCACCGAGGACCAGACCGCAGGTAGGTAATCTGACCCCTATTGAGGTCATCTTAGGGAGAGGGACGCTCCCTCTAGCACCCTCCAGCCACCTGTCTTCTCTTCAGCACCCCCCAGGGGAGTACTTCGTGGATTCCCTTCTCCCTCCTTCTGGATCTTCCATTTTCTTTTCTCACTCTTTCTTCCTCCCTTCCCTTGTACTCTAGATCTGAGCCCCAAGCACTGGGTGAGTTTTAGGTGGTGTGGGCATGTGAAACAACTTGGTCACTAATGCCTGTTGTGTGTGGGGCTTGGGGACTGTGTATTAAGCTGCCTGTGCTCCCCTGTTCCTTAGTTAGCTACTTCTGCCTCTTTTCTCCTCCTGTGATAACTTTCCCCCTCCCCCAGCTTGGAATCGTGAAGGCTGTAGACAGCAGTGACCTGTTACTTTGTGAAAATGGAGCAGGGGAGCTTGCTGAGCATACTTCTTTGTAGCTGTACTCTCTGAAAGGTCTCTGTACTGGAGGGGTGGGAAGTGGCAGGCTGGGATGACCCCAGTCCCAGGCTGCTGCTCCCACTTCCTTATAAGGACAGGGCCCAGACAGGGCGGTGGCAAATCCCTGCCCTGAGTAGTGAGGTGAGGAGGCTGGGCAGGCTGCTGCAGGCGGAGGGTATGTAAATGGCTGGTACCTCTGCCAAGGGGAGGAAGGCTGGGTATTTATGTGGGACACCTGAGTCGGAGGAAGGGACGCTGGATCCCTCTTAGAGGGTTTGGGTGCACAGCGGTATAAATATCTGGTTTCCTCAGCATGATCAAAGTGGAATGGGCCGCAGGGGCTGTAAGGGAGGGTTTGGGTCAACCCCCACGTGCCCAGTGCTGATGTTTATCTGAATCCTCAGAGTTCAAGGAGGCCTTCCAGCTGTTTGACCGAACAGGGGATGGCAAGATCCTGTACAGCCAGTGTGGGGACGTGATGAGGGCCCTGGGCCAGAACCCCACCAACGCCGAGGTGCTCAAGGTCCTGGGGAACCCCAAGAGTGATGGTGAGGGTCCTTAAGAATAACTCTGCAGTGTGGTAGTGGGTCTGCAGTCTTTAGCTGATAGCTTCGCTTTGTCTTCTTAGGCCCTGAACTCAAGCGGCTCTTGTCTAGCAAATCCCAGATAAGATTTCTCCTGCCTCGAGTGGGAACCACATAATCCCCAGTCCTGAGAATGCATGTGACTTTGCTTCCACCTCCTTTATGGCAGAGATGAACGTGAAGGTGCTGGACTTTGAGCACTTCCTGCCCATGCTGCAGACTGTGGCCAAGAACAAGGACCAGGGCACCTATGAGGACTACGTCGAAGGCCTTCGGGTGTTTGACAAGGAAGGGAACGGCACCGTCATGGGTGCTGAGATCCGGCATGTTCTCGTCACACTGGGTAAGGCTCTGCCCTTCCTTCTTGAGCTGAGGTGCCACCTGATAGACCTCATGTGTCATCCAATTCCAGAACGCTCACTCTTTCTTCCCCTCTGCAGGTGAGAAGATGACAGAGGAAGAAGTAGAGATGCTGGTGGCAGGGCACGAGGACAGCAATGGTTGTATCAACTATGAAGGTGAGGGACTAACTGGGGTCTCACGGAGGAAGCAGCCATACAGGGCAGGTCAAGTGCAGCATTTGGGGCTTTCCCTGTCCCTGGATTCAGGCTCCAAAAAGTGCCAACAGGCAAGGGGCAGGGCCCAGCCCAGCCCAGGAGTGGGAGGCCAGGGGGGTATGACAGGAAAGGAAGGGCTTATGTGGCATGAAGGGTGGGAAAGGGATGGGAAGTAAAATAAATGGATGTCTAATCCCTCGCCGCCTGACCCCTTCACCCCATGTCTGTGTCTTGTCTTCACCATTAATGTCTCTTCCTTCCTGCAGCGTTTGTGAGGCATATCCTGTCGGGGTGACGGGCCCATGGGGCGGGTACGGCTCCTCCCAGCCCCTCTTCTCTAGTTGACCTCCCCAGTGTTTTTCTTCCCAGCCTTTGCTCTCTAGCCCCTGCCCTTCCCCTACTACCATCTGACTTCCTCCTGGCATGTCTCTGCATGGAGCTGACTGGGGACAGGAGGGGTTCCTCAAAGAGGAAGACAGCCTGGGGGTGTGGTACCTCCTTTTCTCCTAGAATGGGCTGAGGTTTTGCTTCTTAGGGCGCTGGTGTCTGGGAACTCACACCAGCCTATCCCAGTCTTGCTTCATGGTCATCCTTTAGCCCGGGAGCACGGGCAGCTGGCAGCGGGGGGTGGGTTGCCTGTCCCACTGTGCTACTGTAGCTGAAGTCTCTTTCCCGTCCTTCTGCTGGGCAGCTCGGAGGTACCCTAACCCAAAACTCTGTCTTCTCCTCCCGCCAATGGCTGACAGTAGCTGTAGGTGTAGTTGAGAACTCTTCTGCCTCTGCTGTGTTCTTGCTGCTCAGGGTGGGGTGGGGAAATAACAGCTGGTGGGAGGGGAGCTGGGGGCTGAGAGGACTGGTCAGACTCAAGGTGGCCCCTCTGCAAACTGACTCCAAGGTTGGTTGCTGTGGGCACATCCCTTCTTAGGCTACCTTTGTGGTCTTGTGGTCTCCTGGCCCCTGGTGGACCCCTCCCCTTGGCCCTGCTCCCTGGATCACCCCCTCTCCTTTCCACAGAGCTCGTCCGCATGGTGCTGAATGGCTGAGGACATTCCCAGTGTGCGCGGAAACCACGCCTCCCCTGTGGGAGACTGTGTATGTAGCCCCAGAGGCCTCCTAGGTGCTCTTGTCACAGTAGTTTTCCCAGATTGTCTCTCTTGGATGATGTTTGCCATCAGCATTCACCAAATAAACTTGCTCTCTGCCCTACATGCGGTTCTGCTTTCCTTCCTGAGCAGGGTGAAGGGGAGGACAGTCTGGGGTCAATGGACCAGAGGCTGGGGAAAGCCAGCCGGCAAAGGGCCTCTAGGAACCATCTTTGCCTGATTTAAGAAATGCTGGCCTTAGTTATTGATGCTACAATGGCTACCCCTCGGGGATTAGGAAAGCCATAAATCCCTGTAACACCAACGTTGGCCACCCTTGTGCCATCCCATGTGGCGCTGAGTCCTCTCCTAGCCCTCCCCAGCACTGAAGGCCTTTTGTCAGGGAGCCCGGGGAGTGTTTATTGGCACGAAAGCCAGGCCATATTAGCACTGCCTGAGCCTGTCTCTCACTTCAGCAAGGCTAGGGGCCAACAGTAACAAGTAGCTGAGATGCCTGCCTTCTCCCCGCCTAATAAGGGAAGATATGAAACCACCACTTCTGAAAGGATAAATAGACAAAATCTCTGGGATGTGAGGATGTCCTTCCAAGTCTTAAATGGCTATTTTGAGGGCATGTGAGAGAGAGCCTCTGCCCAGTCCCTGCACCAGTCGTACAGTCTGGACAGCTGTGCTGCCCTTGGCCTGTTTGGGAGAGAGGCCCAGTGCCTCTGCAGCCCCGCCGAGCGCCACTGGGAAAGACTCCAGGAGTGCTGCCCACAGCCTGATTCCCCGCCCCCCCCGCCCCGCCTAACAGCCACAGGTAAGAGAACACAGAAGGCATCCACAGATGGAACTGAAAGCAAATTAATTTATAAAAAAAAAAAAAAAAAAGAAAAAAGAAAAAGAAGAAGAAAGAAAAAAGAGAAAATTTACAGAAAACTTTTGAACAGAAGAAAGGTGCCAAGACGCAGAGGAAGAGAAATATGGGGACACGAGGAACACAAGGCCTGGTGGGAGGAACCAGGAAGAACTGGTGGAGAGCCTGGAGTCACTTCTGCCTTCACACCAAGGACGAAGAGCGGGGAGCTGGTACTGGGGGCACTGGGATCCGGGGAGCAGAGCTGAGCCATGAGCTGCGAGCAGGGGGTCGGCCCTACCCTAGGTCGGGCACCCCCTCCCCGGCTGCTGCCCCAAATCCCAAGGAATCCCTAGCTACTGCCAGCCACGGCTCTGATGGTCTTGGTGGGAGAGGGAAGAGGTGAGCGGGGTGACCCACCCAGCCCTAAGAAGGAGGTGCTTAAGTGCTTTTGACAATTTCACGTTTTTAGGACTTCCCATCCTCTTAGAGCCCCTCTCCACATCTTCTGGGAGCCCGCTCGCTGACAGAGCCCAGGCAGGAGGCAGCATAGCCCCGAGCGCCCTTTCTTCCCCTACTGCCTGCCACAGGAACCCCCAAAATGTGTCCCCACCAAATACACATACGCTGACATCAACTACGCAGGAGACTTTAAAACAAAGCTGACATTCAGAGGGAAAGGGGCCATTGGCTGAGCTGGGGTGGCCTAAAACAGCAACACCGAGGAAGCAGCAGGAGAGATTAGTGGGAATAAACTGGGGGTGGGGTGGCCAAGGGGGTTCGGGAGCTGCTTCAGTCACTAACGAGAGGCCAGAGGAGACAGGTATCTGCACCCTGTTCTATCCCCAGAGCTCTCCCCAGAACCTAAATTCCCCTTTCCTAAAACTCACCTCCCTCCTCAAAATATGAAAAAGTTGGATTTTTTCCACTGGGTGGAGGGAGCTCCAATGTGGCTTTTTTTAAATCTCTACTTCCTTTTAAAGAGCTT
This sequence comes from Monodon monoceros, assembly GCF_005190385.1. Classification (NCBI taxonomy): domain Eukaryota; kingdom Metazoa; phylum Chordata; class Mammalia; order Artiodactyla; family Monodontidae; genus Monodon; species Monodon monoceros. The sequence goes on from NW_021703783.1 coordinate 42,421,625, forward strand.
CACTTTTTTTCAATCCATAAAAAATGCAATAGTTTTGAGGGGATGTACCCTTAGAAGTGGTTAATTAGAACCTTGTATAAACACTTCCCCCGGCCCTTCCTTTGAGGGCAGCATCCCCATCCTATCTTCTCTCCCAGACATTAGAAACATCTTTTCAACAGAAGTCCTTGAATAATCCAATATAAAAGTGGATGCCTCTGACAGGCATGGTGGGGGCTTTGGAGGGGCAGGAGGAGCTTTCCTTACGTAGTGATGAACTCTCCAGGCTGGGGAAGGGTCCCAGTGGTGGGGAGAGGGCTGTTCCTGGAACCTTGATATCCATGGGGGGTGAGGGAGAGAGATGTCTGGCTGGCTCCTCACTGTGTGGGCGGCACAGGGGTGACTGTGCCTGGACTCGGGGCCGTGGGGTCTGGAGGCAGGGGGGTGCCTGGGTCTGTGGAGAGAAGGGAGCTGCATCAGCTGGGGTGAGCAGGAGAGGGCTCCAGACCCAGGCCACCAGACAAACAACCGGGCATGGCATGCAATGGACAGGAGATGAAAGAGTACCCACGGTGTACAACTTCCTTTCCCCGACACCCTTTCCCACCATACGCTGGGAAAACTGGGATACCCCAAATCATCCTTCTGCCCCCAAGGGAACTCTCTACATGGGGCACTTGAACGTGACGGGAACAAGCAAAGGGAACGCCAATCATCATGCAGACAAGTAGCCGTTTTTCCAGTTTACAACGGAGATGCTCTGTGCCACAGGACTCCTCCATGACCCACCAGTGAAAGGCCCCAGCGTCATCCCAGGGGTGGCAGCTGCCAGGCTGGGGAATGGTGGAGGACAGCCAGAGAGGCCCTTCCCTCCTGTGTTCTAATTTTACCAGAGCGTTCAAAAAGGGATAGTGGAAGCTCTAGTACCTGAGCCCACCCCCCCCCTGCCCTCCAGCCCTCCACGTGGACCCCTCTCCCTCACCCTTCTCCCCTCCAGGACCCTTCTCACCTGGCAGTGGGCTGGCACTGGGCAGGAGGTTGCCCTGAACAGCTGCCACAATGGCAGGGCTCTGGGCTGCGGCGGATCCGAGCCCCGGCCCAAGAGGCAAAGAAGATGGCATGGTGGTGGTCGCCGGCAGGTTAGGATGTAGAGGGTTCGCCATGGACACAGGCAGGTTAGGGGGGGGGGAGAGTGGCCGGGGCGAACGGGAGATGGTGGTGATGCCCATGCAGGTTAGGAGGAGGGGGGAGGTTAATACTGATGGAGTCGGCTAGGCTACCAAATGGGATGATGGATGGAGCAGGGGGGGGAGGCGGCATGCCAAAAGGCAAACCCAAAGGAGCATTACCCGCCACGCCTGGGTGCCCGCTGCCTGGCACTGCCCCTGGCATCATTGAGGGAGGAGTTTGTTGGTTGGGGAACGGTGAGGGGCCTGGGAATGGAAAGGAGAGATCGAGAAGATTAGAAGCATACAATCTCACTTGCCAACTCACTTTCACAGCGAGGATAACCTCGTCACTCCTAGGTGCCACCTTCCTTTTTCCTGATACTAGAATAAGTGGTAAAGCCTTGGAACAAAATTCCCAAAGTCTGGGACTGGGGAGGGATCCCTGCTGGCTTAGGGATATAACCAAGGTCAATCTATAGAAATCGAGGCTGAGCCTCATCTCCAGTCCTATCCCATATCCCCTCTGAGGGGAACTGGAACGGTCACCTGGATCCCTCCAGTCAGCGAGAGCTTCAGAACCCATCACTCACCGTGGGGTCCAGGGGGGGGTACCCCTGGTGGGACTGCCCCAGGCTGGGGGGCTCCAGCTGCTTGCTGCTGCTGTGGCACTGCAGTTGACCCTGCCTGCCCAATCTGTTCAGAGGGGCCCAAGCTTCCGGGAGGGGCCCCACTGCCCACAGAGGCAGGGGCCATGGAGGCTGGAGCCAGAGCCAGGCCGTGGACAGCGGGTGGCCCAGCAGCGCCCGCAGGTGGGACAGGCTGGGAGCCCGGGGGCAGGGCTTGCGGGGGCGGCTGCTGCTGTTGGTGCATTTGCTGGAAGTGCTGCTGCCGGGCCCTCATCTCCGCGTACTTCAGCTGCTCCATGTGGAAGGCTTGTCTGTCGGCCAGGAGCTGCTGCCTCTGATACTCCAGCTGCCAGGGCCAACGAAGAACGGTTACTCGGGTTCAGGAGACCCCAGAGGCGAACGCCTTGTCCCCTGCTTTGTCTTCTGACAAACCCAGACTCTCGTTCTGCCAGTTCCCCATGCCAAATCTCACCCTTGTGCTTGGCTTCCTCCGTGTCCCCCCGCCCTCCCCTCTCCAATTCCCCCCACCAGGTCTTCTGGCTGCCCGCTGGCTTCTCACTGCAGTGGACTTAATCTGGTGGCAGCCCTTGCTCATTTCAGCTCCAAAGCTCTGAATCTGTCGTTACTTTAATCTGGAAAACCCCTCCAGTTCCTCTTGTCAAATCATGTTCTTTTCTTCCTTCAAAACTGGAGAAAAACTCACCACTCTTAGGAAGCCATCCCAGATCAACTCCCTAGCCTCTGAGCTTCAGCCTTTATTTCGTTCTCTCTCAGGACTTTTATACTTAATTGGAGACCTCTTAATTTGCATTTGTCAGATACCTGAAGCATTAACTGGTTTTGATGTCTCCATATTGTATGTTTGATATCTTCAATTGGGGAGATCAGGGTCAGAGTCCCTGTCTTCTAGTTCTTTTATATCTTCTCAAAATCAAAATGATTCAACACCTTGTCCATCCCATTCCCTTTCCAAGTTCACCTCCTGGATCTGAAGCCCTTACCCTCTCATCATGCCTTAAACCTGTTCAATCACTCAACAAATCTCTATTGAGAGTCCACTATGGGCCAACCACCCTTCAAGGACCTGGAGATGCAGCAATCAAAGAACCGACTAGAGCGTGACCCTGGAGCTGACATTCTGTGGGACCTCGGTCTCCAGGCTGCACCTGTGGATTGCTTATCCTCAGCTGCCTGGGCTGACTCCGGCTCCGGCCTGGGCTAGCCCGCTCTGCTGTGTTGCCCTGCTGGCCTCAGGCTCTCTGCACTGCTGCTCCCTCCATCCTGAACTGGGGCCCAGCCCAGTGTCAAGGTGGGACCCCACCAACACCCAGGGGACACAACTCACTGCTTCTCGCTCCCGGTCCATGATCGTCTCTAGCTCCTCAAAGTGCCGGAGTTTGATTTCCAACTTTTTCATCTGGGTCTCCACCAGCAGGGCCACCAGAGATTTGATCTTCCTCTCCTCAACGGCAGCCAAGTGCTAAGGAAGGAGGGGTGGGGCGGCCCGTCAGTGGGAGGACCCAGCTGAAGACGTTCCGGGACCGAGAAGGGTAGCATGGAGGCTGCCAGGTTTCAAGAAAGAACTTGCTGTGGTCACAACCCAGAAAGCAGCACAGGCTTGACCGATATTTTTAAAAGAACATGAAGAGAGAGAGAGAGTGGCAAAGGATAAGACAAGGTCAAATAATTAGAGGGTGAAAACAGGCCCAGTGGTAAAGGCTTAAAAAAGCTTAGAGAAGAGATGACCGAGTCTCCCTCTCACGACCAAAAGGGAAAGGAAACAGGCCAGCGTCGTTTAAGGATGACAAGAAAGGATTTCTTCCAGGTGACGTGAGATGAGGGAAGGGGCACCTCCTCCCCTGGGTCTCTGGTCCTCACCTTGGCCTTCACGGCAGCGGCAGCCAGGGCAGCGGCCGCAGCGGTGGAGAGGTTGCCCTCGCCGATGTCACGCTCCACCTTCGTCTTCCTTTCCCCCTCCGACTCCACCACTTCCTTCAGCACTTCCTCCTGCCCTTCCTTGGGCTCCTTCTCCTTCTCAGGATCAACTGGGCCAGGAAAAGGGTCTTGAGCCCTACAGCCTCGCTTCCTTCCTGGACCCCAACCACCATGCTCGAGGCTCACCTATCGGGTCCCCGTCACTCTTCTCTGACTCCTTCTCGCTGTCGCCGTCTTTCCCTTTCTCGTCATCCTTCTTGGGCGCCTCGCTGGTCTTCTCCTTTGCTTCTTCCTCTATAGCCCCAACTCCTTCTCGTGGTTCCTGGAGTCCCAGGAAAGGGGGGAGCATCAGGGCGCTGGTTCGCACACAGAGGGCCCAGACCAGGAACTGAGCTTACGCCTCTTACTTGGGAGGTCCAGCCCAGCCTGCCTGAGCTGAACGGAGCCGGCTCCCCCCACCGCGGTCCACGCCTGTCCCCTCTGCCCTCCCAGCCTGTGTGGGTCCCGCTATACCTTGGGCTCCTTCTTCTCCTCTGTGGCCTGGCCCTCCGCCCGCGCCTCGTCAGTCCCGCTCTCCTCTGGGCCCGGGGGAGAGGAAACGGGAAATGTCTGACACAGTCTGTCTACAACGCTCTTCCAACAGCCCCTTCTCCTAGCCAAGGTCTTACTGGGAGGACCAGTGGGGAGCCACGGTACCTAAGGTAAAGCCCTGGGAAAAACAAAAGCCCCACCAATTCTCCCCATTCGTCTTGTGCTCTTAGGCCAACTGGACGCAGGGATGGTGTGGGGAGGCCAGGTGGCTCAGGCTCTTGGTAAAAAGGGAGGAGTCCGGGAACATGCCAGGTCTTACCAATCCGCTCAGGCTCATCAGAGGTGGTTCCTGCAATGCCACTGCTTTCCAGACCAAAGGCTGGGTCTGCTTTGCCTGTCACTTTGGCTGCTTCTTCCACTTTCCGAACGTGGGCCTCCACCAAGGCTGTGGGTACCTCTTCCTTCATTTTGGAGAACTCTTCTGTAAGACCCAGAGAGGGTGAGGCTGGGAGCGGGCGGTAGGCAGTTCTGGCTCTCCCTGTGAGAGCTTCCTCACAAGCCCGGCTCTTCATCTACACCTTCATGGAGCTGGACAGGTGCCTGGGCTGATGCCAGCAGCCGACAAGGCCAGGAAGGCAGCCAAACTTGAGGGGGTTTCACGGCCTGAGTACCCAGCCCTTCAAACGCAAACCGAGAGGGCCAGGACCCCTCCGCATTACCTAGGGCTGACTTCGCAGCAGCGGAGGCCACTCGGGGGTCGACGACAGAGGCCAGGAAGGCAACGGTGCTCATCACAGGGTTGCCGGACTGGCTGAAGGGGATGGGCTGGTAGGCCAGGGGGCCCAGGGAGGCCTCTGAGTCCTCCAGGTACGGGTCTTCAATGGGAAGCCGAAGAAAATGCAAGATGCATTCGTCCTGTGTGCGGCTTCCCACGTGCTCTGATACTTTGTTCCAGTCATCTTTGTACATTTCCAGTGCCTGGTGGTGGTGGAGACACAACCTCACTTAGCCACTTTCCTTGAAGGTCAACACCCCCACCCCACTAAACGGAGCTGCTTCAAAGCTCTCTGGGTTGTGGTATTTGTGTACTCTGCTGGGTCCAAGGGGGATCTACAAGTAGTACGAAGAAAGGACAAGGGGTTGACGAAATGGTCCCAGTCCCTGGCCTGGAGCTGGTCCTTGGGGCAGGTGCAATGGGCGCCAGGAAGGAGAGAGACTGGGGCAAGATCATGCCCTCCCCGCTCACGAGTGCAGCCGGCCCCCTGGCCACTTCCGTTTTCATAGGGCTCCCCTTCCCTTGCCCTACTTACCTCCAGGAGTAGCAGGGTCTCCTGTTCTGTCCACTCTCGAGTGGCACTGGCCGCAGCTTTGCTCTGCAGGGGAAACACAGGTGGGTCAGAGGGAGGAGCCCGCAGCCTCAAGGAGCAAAGGTGCACCACGCCCAGGCAGCCCCCACCTCCGTACCTTGGAGGGGACGTTCTTCTTTGTGTACATGTCCGTGCGCAGCCCAAAGTTCTGCATGTCTGTCGGTTTCTCCTTGCCTTTATCAGGGAAGTTGAGCATTTGCTGGGAAGCAGAGGTCTGCTATTTGTGGAGGGGAAAGAAAGAGGTGAGTCCGAGTGACTGCCAGGAGCCAGGGGCAGACAGAGAGACAGGACAGACAGAAGGAGCTTCCTTCCCACAGCCAGGGACACCCCTGGGCGGGACTTCCTCCCTCACTGCTGTAGCTCCTCTGCTCTCATGGCTCTTCTTCCCGGGCAAGGGGCCCCCCAATAAAGGGGCAAATAAGAAGCCCAGCGGGGTCTACACCCCACCTACCAGCTCTGGCTTGCCCTTAGCCGTCTCTGGCACCAAGTCATCCAGCTCTTTGCCCTTTCGCCCAGCCTTGGTATCAGCATCAACCTGGCGGCCCTGGGGGACAGAGCTTGGCGTCATGGAGGCTGGGCAGGAAAAGACCAGGCCGAGGCCCTGGAGGCCTCAAGAGCAAATGCCGGGCAGCTCACAAACTTGGGGGGCACTCATGCCACTGTTCCGTACTCCCTTAGTGATTATTTAGATCTGTAGTTGGCATGATATCCATTTGTATTCACATGGATCTTTACAGGTTCTCTTAGGATTCAGGAGCTGAACAAGTAGGCTCTAACCCTACATGTGTGACCCTGGGCAAGCCACGTAACTTTTCTCTTCTTAATTTTTGTGATGTATGAAATGGAAGTGGAAAAAAAATGGAAGTGACAAAAATTATGAAGCAAAAATGAAAAAATGTTGGAAACGTGACAAAGTTAAAAAATTTCATGCAACTTAATTTTAAGCCATTTTTCTCTATCCGCTCCGTCCCCTAATTAGCCTATCTGCTCCCCAAGGACAAGAAGCATCTCTTCTGCCTCAGCAAGTCCTCACAGTCTTGGGCACAAAGGCTGAGAGAGGTTGCTAAATACATGGGGCTGATTCCTGTGGCCCTTTGCATCCCCTGGGAAAGGAAGAAGCCTCAAAACACTCCTGAACCATTACCCTAAAAAACCAGAAAAAGAAAAGTGCGAAGAAGCCCCGTTTTGCCCAATCCCACCCTGTCCCCACAGCCCCTCGCCCTACCTGCGGGGTCTTGGGCTGCAGAGGCACCAGCCCAGACGGTGTGTCAGCCAAGACGTGGAAGTGCGAGGTGGGCGGAGGCCCCATTGGTGTTGGTCGACTCTCAGCATCCACCTGGTAGTTAATAAGACCCCACTGTTCTAGGAAGGCATGGACTCTGTGAGGAGAGAGGCAGAGACACGGTCACACACGAGGAGGAGGGCTGGGGTGGAGCTGGGGCACCCTCTTCTCCACTCCTCCCACTCCCTGGGAAATACCGCCTCCTCCCAGCACCTATATGCCAGTGACACCCACGTCCACATCCACAGCGGGGGCCTCTCTCCATACCCACCCAGCTACTAAACATCTCCCCTTGCATTATCTCGCTGGGTAGGCTCCTTCACTACAGACGCGCCCCTCCTCCATTCCTTCACACTTCTGAGAGCGCCCCTGCCATTCCCTAAGTCACCCGTACCCGAACCTGAACTTCGCCTTTCTCTAGAGATGTTCTTTCCTGCTCATCCCCTATGCTCCTTGCCGGCCTCTCTACATCAGCCAAGAGACATCTGTGGGCATTCATCCTCAGGTACCCGCTGCCCCTCAGCTGCAGACCCACCTCATGATGGCACAGACATCACCCGCCAGGTTCCTGCGGCAGGCAGTGGACGTGAGATACTCTTGGGGGTTCAGCCGGTAAGTGTCGATCATGAAGTTTCGATAGGCCAGGTAGCTTAGAAAAGAGAGAGATGAACGATGAGAGGGCTGAAGGGTAGGTAAAATGATAAGAGAGCTAAGGACTCCTCCTGTGTGACCGAGACAGAGAAGAACACCGCAGCTGACTCAATACACACTGCGGGTCACTGTGTGCTAGACACGAGGGGTTCAAACCTTTGATGGGGTTTTTAGTTAAATGAGTTATCTCCTTAGCTGTACTTGGGGATGTTTCATCCAACGTTTTTTGGCTGTGCCACTCGGCTTGCAGGATCTCAGTTCTCTGACCAGGGATTGAACCCAGGCCACCGCAATGAAAGCCTGGAATCCTAACCACTAGGCCACCAGGGAACTCCCTCAATCCAACTTTTTGAAAAGGAATCAAAAGGTAAGAGAAAGTGCCCTTAATTCCAAAGGCAGATGTTAAAGGGAAGTCCTGATCGGTGCCTCCACCTACTCAGCATGGCATGGTATTGAGAAAACGTGTTTCAAAGGTGGAAAGGTCTAAGTTCAAATCCTAGTTCTACTGTGATGGCCTTAAACTTTTTGAACCTCAGTTTCCTCATCTGTAAAATGAAGTGTCTACTGAGAATTAGAAAGGTCTGTAGAGGTTTAGAACAGTGCCGGGCACACTGTACTAGCCCCCAAAATGGTAGCTATTGTGTGGTATAGTGTAAAATTTGAGAACATGAACCAGACTAAAGGACTCAGATCCCAGCTTTACTACTCATGAGCTGTGTGACCTTAAGCAAGTGACTTAACACCTCTACACCTCAGTTTCCTTATCACTAAACTGAAGATAACAGGACCTACTTCTAAAGCTGACATGAATATTAAATTAGTCAAGGTATGTAGGACACTTAGAATAATGCCTGGGAGATAGTAAGCTCTCAATACATGTAGGCAATTATCATTTACTATTTTACACCAACAGTGCAAAGTGTAGAACAGTTCTAGTTCCAACTCTGCCTGCAGATCAAGTGGCACTCCTGTCATCTGTCACTACTTCCTCTGGAGAGAGTAAGGCTTTTTCACACACTGTTTTCCCCAGGAAGAGGAGGAGGAGAGAACCATACGAGGCTTCAGGGAAAGAAACATGGTGGAAGGGAAGGTGGCCCTGGAGCAGGGAGTGGGGAAGCCGAGGAGCAGCTGGGAAGCCAGCTGGTTCAGTCCTCAGGGGGCCTGGGCTCAGCACTAAGTCCCACCTGCCTCACCATATATATCCTGGAGCATCCCTAACCATGGAAAACACCAAACTGAAGCCAGGCAGATTTGGCCCGGCAGGAGGAGGCTTGAAGGAGATGGAAGACTTCTGAGCCCCAAGCCCAGGCTTTACAAAACACATCTCTCCATCCCTTAAATTCACAGACTTGGGTCTTAATAGTTCCTCCTCCCATTTTTTCCTATCAAAACCTACTCTGAGGGACCAATAGCAGTCAGTTATATTTTAGTCAAAGCTACTACTTATGCTAGAGATATGTGCATTTTAGACAGCATGAGTAATTATGGATGGAGAGGCTCTGCAGGCACCGGAGCAGATACTTGTTTTGAGCAGAAGAGGCATATGCTTAATACGGCCCCCAGGCAAATCCTAGAGAGCAGTGGTCACAGTGCTGGGCTGAGGCTGCCTGTGGGCAGAGACCATGTCTCTGTAAGCCTAGCACAGTGCCTGGCTCATGGAAGGAGCTCAAGAAATGTTTGCCACACTGGATTGGGAGGAACAAATGGGGACACAGGAAGGAGAGCATCATGAGCTGAGATTTCCTTACATTTCTGGAGTCTTGGACTTGTTCTTGCCGTTGAAGAACTCAGGGAGAGCCCTCCGCTCTATGGCATGAACACTGCAAGACAAGAAAGGGTGCATTCAGAGGCTCTAGAGGAGAGATGAGACCCCAAAGGGAGGAAGAGCCTGGAAGATGGGGCAGCGGGAAGGAATGAGACGCTTGGGGAGAACTCTCCGCCAGGGCTGGAGGACTCTGAGACCAGGAGCTTCCCTAAAACTGAACTACACCCCGGTCTACCTGGCTGAGGAAGAGGTAACTCATTTGGAGGCAGGAGGAGGAACACCATGTTGATCTGTGGAGCAGGAAAATGAGGATTTAGTGAGAAGGTGGAGCCGGTACCTGTTATAGTCAAACCACGCAGCATAGCTTGGGATGATGATGTGATGCGTCTGTTCGGTCACGTTGTCCTCATGCAGGTCCGGATTCTTGGTCTGCTCCCCCTTGTTCCCCGTGCTGTTCTCATCGTCATCCTGCGAGTACGGAGGCTGCTGGGCTCTCAGCATTCCCACCTTGCCCCTAGCAAGCCCCTGCTTCTCCTATACCCCAGGAATGTGGGCACTAAAGACGGGATGGGAACGAACAGTTCTGGGCCCCGGGACTCAAAGCGTCAGAGTTTTGAGCAACAGCTAGAAATCGGGTGGGAGAAGTCTGGGCAGTGGAAAGTTCTGGGTAGAAGGAACTTTATAATCACAAGTCAGAATCACATAGAGAGGTAGGGCCTCTCTAAACTGGCTCCACCTTGCCCGTGGTCTCCATGCTTTCATCCTCTTGTTCATCTGAAAGAGAGAGACAGCAAGATAGCAGGCTGGAGCCTCCTCAGGGGCCGCAGAACTAGTGTGCTTTCGGAAAGGCCCCGGCAGGCTAGGGGCAGGTGGCAGCCTCCCCTCCCCTCCTTTAGGCGTTGACCACCCTGCCCCAAGCTCCCCATCTTACCCAGGTCAGTCATGGTGCCTCCTTTGACTGGGGCTGACTCCGAGTCCTTCTTAGTATTGACTGCCAGGGGAGAGAGTCATTTTTACAGACAGGTTCTGCCTAAATCAAGCCCTCGCCTCGCCACTGCTAACAGTTCCAGAGAGCTCACTTTCTCCAAAAGCTTGCCCCATCTGATCACAAAACGTAGCAACTTCCTCCAGTCACAATCATTCTGTGGCTTGAAACTTTCTCCCCTTCCTGCCACTTTCTCCCCTTCCCCAACCAAAAATTCATTTAACTCAACTTTTTTCTTATAAAGAAGCATCTTCTACTCTATGAACACTCATCAATCATTCTTGTCTTTGATTGGCCCTTATCTCCATTCACATGTCTGTAAGTTCTTCATGGACTGAGACAGAGTCTGACCAAATCACTCTGTAGAGGAGTAGTTGGATCTTAAACATTTTTGAAAGCAGAGGACATTTTCCTCCACTGAATTCATACACAGCAGCTCAGGAGGAAACACAAATAGAGAGGAGAGCTGCTCTGATTGATGAGGGGGTGGAAGCCGGAACTCCTCTCTCTCAGTGGCCTCCCCTATCCTACTCCGGAAACCCACTCCTGGATGTCTGTGGAATACAGACTGTAAACCAGTACTGCAGAGCAATGGTCTCCAAAATGGGGACGCAAAAGAGGGTCCACTGAAATACAGGCAAAGAATATCAGAACCTCTCTTTATATTTTTTAATCTTACATTAATCTACATTTGCCCATTTTTAGACAATGTATGTGTTTTATAACGCTCCTAAAGTAGTGGTAAATAGTACACGTGTATAATTTGTGCTCAAATATATTTTACTGACGGTGTGTAATAAAAAAGTTTGGAGACAGAGCACAGTCCACAACTCAGATACGGATATGAAGTTCAAGGCTTGTCTGTGGTGATGAAAATGGTTTCAGTAACCAGCTAAGCTGAAGGGAAAGATCCTCTACACCTGGAGCTGGGCCTGGGAAGTCAGCCCACCCAGGGGGTTTGACACAGGAAGAGCTGGACAGGGAGCGGGGGCCCAGGAGCTTGGTCTGGCCCATACCTGTCTTGGGCAATGTCACCTCTTCCACATTGGGGACCGGTGAGGGCTCATCCATGTCCTTTGTCAGGTCTTCTTGCTCCTCTTCTCTGTGGCCACGCTTTGACTTGGTATAAGGTGTTGAGGGACTGGGAAGGAAAGAGAGTGAAAGAGAATCTAGTCACCCCTGGACAAGGAATCCCTGGAAGGTGAGGTCCAACGGAAGGGAAGCAAGAAAGACTCCCAAAGAGATGGTGAGGTACAACATGATAAATATAATTAACACTGCCGTATGGTATACATGAAAGTTGTTAAGACAGGAAATCTGGGAGTTCTCAGCACAAGAAAAAAAAATGTTTTTACTTATTTATTTTTCTATTTCTTTCATTTATTATCTACATGAGACGGTAGATGTTCACCAAATGTATTATGATAATCACTTCATGATGTATGTAAACCAGATCATGATACTGTATTCCTTAAACTTATATAGGGCTGTATGTCAACTACACCTCAATAAAACTGGAAGGAAATAAAAAAGGGAGAGAGAATCCTGAGGGCAGAGCTGAGCAAAGAGAAACCCATCACTATAGAGTAATGGGAAGAGGCAAAGGCCTTTCATTTGGAGATTAAGCTCTCTGTGAGTTTACTAGTGGCCGGGATCAGAAGTATCCACTGGACAGCTGAAGACCTCCTCATCCTCCCTCTCAGGCTCAGCCAGGTCAGGGCCCAGTGGTTAACGGGAGGCAATTTGTCCTTCCTTCCTTCACCATGGTGTGGACAGAGCAGTAAAGGCGGGGGCGGGTTAGGGGCTGGCCTACCCTTTCTTAGCATTCTTCTTCTTAGCTTCTGGGGTCGGTGAAGGGGATGGGGAGCGCTTCCTCTTCTTATAGTTCCCCCCCTTCTTGTCCCGTCGATCCGAATCTGGGCTGTTCACCTGCAGGTTGGAGAATTGGGGCAAATGTCAGCCAACAATCTCTAGCAAAGATCTGTTCTGGGACTTGTGCTAAGGGCTCAAGGAGAAAAGAAGAAGAGCTTTCACCTCATCCGTCAGTGTCTTGGCTGAAATCTTCTTTCGGCGGGAGACAGGGTTTTTGTCATCATTTACCTCATAGTCTTCCTCATTCATCCATTCATTGAAGGTGTCTGTGTCCAGGATCCACTTTGCATGAACCTGAAGTACAAAGGCAGACTGTCCTGGAGAGAGGCCTGGAAGCCCCAGTTCTGTCTGGGGATCCTTAACAGAGGAGCCCAAGGGCACAGGAGCCTCTGCTTCACCTCTAAAGAGTGGTCTGGCCCTGGCATTCTTCTTGGGGGAGGGGGCACAGACAAGAAAAGCTCACCTTCCTAGGTTTCTCAGGAGTCGGAGCATCTTCCACAGATGCTTCAATTTCACTGGCTGGGATCCACGTGTCGTAACTGCCACGGGAAATTGAACGTAAAGCACAATCAATGGGATAGAGTTGTGGAAAAATAAAGTGCAAACCTTTTACCTTTCCCATTTACAAAAAGTATGGGTTGTTGGGTTATTTTTTGGTATGATTATTTTTCCAATTAATATTGGGATTCTTTTCACTATAAAGTAATAAAAATGATTATAAAATATTTCAAAAATAGAGAAGAATCACTCTAACACAAGTTCTTGCGACACTCAGTATATATTTTTTCCCCCAGTAACTTTTTCTGTACAATTTTGTTTTTATATAATTGCATTGATGCTAGATGTTATTGTACGTCCTACTTTTTGCAATATTTATCTACAAATCACGTGTTATCTCTATCAGTTTAAAGATTGCAAAATAGCCCACTGACTAGATATTTAAATTTGCTGAAACATTTTCCCACTGTTAGATATTGAGATTATTTCTAATGTTTACTTACCAAAAATTATACTACGCTAACCATTTCACACAGAAAGCCCCAATCCTTTTAGACTAAGCCTTGTCCAATAAATCCAAACTTCCCCCAAGACAGAGGATTCGCGTAATAGGTGGGAGGAGAACAAATTAACGTTAGACCTAAAAATAACCCTCGAAGAGTGCCTTCTCGCTTTACTAGATGTTCTAGGGCTTCTCAGTCTGGCTCTTGTACTTAAACCTGCCCCAGGAACCCATCCTCACCTGTCAGGATAGTAGCCCCAGTGCAGAAGAACCTGCTTATCCCTCTTCATGACTGGCCGTACCCATTCCTCTGGGGATCGAGAGAGCAGAGAGAAACATAAGCTAAAGGGAGATACACACAAAATAACTCTGTACACAACTCCTATTGCAGCAGGGGATCTGGAAATAGCAACAAAGGTGGTAAGAGGATTCAGGGCTGAAAGGAGAGAAGAGCCCAGGCACTGCATAGCTGCTGAGCACTCCTCCACCTCCTAGTCCAAGCTGTCCACTGCAGTGACCAAGAAAACCCTGGTCTCACCTTCCTCCAGGTTCCCTGGGACAGGATACACAACATGGGAGGCATTGTTCTTATCCTCAGTGACCGTTCCCTGGATGGCACAAGGAGAAGCAGGTAAGTATGGTCCCCTCCGAATTACTCATGGATGTAAATAAACCAAAGTAAGGTTTAACCACAGATCTGCCTTCCTAATCATATTTTGCTCAGAATGGTATCAAAGTTGGTTTGCATTCTCTAAGCACACATCAGCTAAGTGGCAGAGAGAAACAGCTGGGATTGTGCAAATAATGGAGACAAATCAAAGAATTTTAAATTGCAGATAATCCTCTGAGTAGATAATCTGTCACGCATGGGAAACGTACAGTCGATTTTATGTCCCTGTATGTCCCAACAACATCTGCTTGTTATATAGAGTTCCAAAGAGCAAAGATTTCATTGATCTGAAACCAGGCAATCTCTAGCTCAGTGGAAGTAGATGCTCTTCCCCCAGGCACATGCAGTCTCTAGGAACAGTGATCCAAATCTGCCAAGACTGGGAAAGGGGAGGAACAGAGAAAGAGAGTCTCAAGGCTTTAATTCTAATACTTTTCCAAGTAGGTAGGGCTACCTCAGGGCTGCTTCTTGTATGGAAAACTTCAGAAAGAGAGTCATGGAGTTTCTAAAACCTCTCCTGACCCACCCACTCACCTGATGTCTCTTGATAATGTCTTTTAATTTCCCTAGCAGTTTGGGTTCAATTTCTGGGCACAGAAAAATGTTAGGTCGAGACAGGCAATTATTCTGTAGGGAGAAGAAATAAATGGGATGAGATTACAGGGAAGGGGTTTTGGATTCTCACCAAGGGAAGGGAGATGGATGGAGGAGGTTCCTATTACCTGCACCAAGGATTTCTCAATGGTCATGAACATTTCCACGTTGCGGTCCATGCGTGATGGATTCTGGAAATCGTAACGCCGCCTTGTAAAGAGGCAATAATCTAGTGAGTGGTATAGCTCAAGTCTGGGGATGAGGTCAGAGTATGTGACTTTTTTAACATGGGAAATTAGGAGGCAATCGTGCCCTCAGCTTTGCCAAAATCACCTGGGATCTGGGGTTCACTGATTAAAACTCCGTGAATCACTTTGTACTTAGTGCAAAAGGACAAAGAAAAGCTTGAGATGCCAACCTAAGAATCCCTTTTCCTCTACAATACACACACTGATGCACATACACATACTCACTCACTCTTGGAGACTATTTTGGCTCTGACTCCCAGCCAACCTAGCAGGTCAGGCCTACTGACCTAGCAAAGTAAGAGACTTGCAAGAATGACTATGCTCTCCCACCCCACAAAGAGCCCAGGGAATCATAAAGGGGGATTCCCTCTAAACTAAATGTAAGAAGCACAGAGAGAAGAGAAGGCATCTCACCATCCCTGGTCACTCTTGAATTTGTAGGCAGCTGCAAGTATGTGGCACAGGGAGCCTCCTGCTTTGAAATCTAGGAAACATTTGATCTACAAAATTGAGAAGGGAAGAAGTATGTGAGAGTTACATCCTAAATTTTCTTATGACTTTAACAATCCTTTCACAAAATCCTATGCTGAATTGATCTCCCTCTTGAAGCTGGAATTCTTTAACCCCTGTGCCATTCTATCATGAGGCCTGGAAGAGACGAGAGAAAGAAACCAATATTCACAAAGCCCCGCCATATGCTTTACTGGGTTACCTCGTTAACCATTACAGAAACCCTACAAGGTAGGTGTATTAATCCCATGGAGAGATGAAGAAACCAAGACTCAAAAGATATAAATGGCTTGTCCAAGATCACAGAGACACCAAGTGGCAGAGCCAGGATTTGAACACAAGCTTGTGCAAATCCAAATCTCATATGTTTTAACCATGCCATGAGTTTCATGACTGAGCTTAGACACCGTGAGATAACCTGTTGCACAGAATATTCCTAGGACAAAGGGAATGGTAAACTGGGGACTCTGCTAAGCCAGTAACACCCCAACCAGGGAAAGGGATGGTAGGAAATAACCCAAATCTCAAAAATTACGAAATTTACAAAAACACAGAAAAAACAACTCCCTCTCGGGTTTGGAGGCTTTGCCCCCGTGCTTTTTGCACTCACCGGCAGTTTAGTGAGCGGTGCATTGCTGACATGTTTGCCAAAAACTTCTTCCTGAAATTGTAGCAACTGTACAACCAGGCTAGACAGGGACTTGTTGGTAGGTGGTTCAGCTTGTATATACTGGGGAAACAGGGAAAAGGAAAGAAAAATACACCCCAGATCAATTATCCACCATCTCCCTTATTTCTTCCCCAGGAGCTCTGGAAGCATCTGGGGCAGAAAGAAATAGTGTCTTCTTCCCCCACGTGTCTAGTCTCTAAAAAGAAAATGGCAGAAGGAAGGCCCTAGATGCCCCTCACCAAGAAGTTGAAATTCTGCTGCCTCCAGCCTAGGTTACCAGTCTTTGGTGTTGGAGGTAAAGGCAGTCTCCTACTCTCCCTCAGCAACACCCTAAAAATGGAGTTGCAGGACCCTGATCTCTAGCCAACAGCACTGAGAGTTGTAAAATTCTGAAGATTCACGGAGTTCAGGCCACAGAAGCAACATCTTGAAGGCTCTAAGCGAGACAACAGTCTACTTCTTGGGGTAACTTTGTGGAAGGTCAAGATTCCCTCGATAATACAGCCTAATAAAAAAGATGCAAGGAAGTAAGGTAGGGCAAACGGACTGAGAGAATAGTTTGTACATCTGCTTCTGCTAGGACTGGGCACAAATGTCTTCAGAGGCCTTGCTAGATGGAAAAAAAAGACCAGCTACTACCCAGCCTGGTGGGAAATAGCAAGACAACATCTGTCCTTTCTGAGGAAACTGTATCGGAGACAAGCAACCCTGGGCCTTCTTAAATATTTCCATATTATGCTACCTAGCATCCTAGCCTTCTGTTCTCATTTAAAAACTGTGCCAAGAGGCTAACTTTCTCTTTACCTTTTGACCCCTTTTTCCTCAACCCTGATCACAGAGAAAAGTGCACCTTTCAGTGGGAGGTGTAAAGAGATCCCTGAAAGAAAAGGCAAATGACAGAGAGCTAAGAGCTTGAAAGCTGAACCAGGTCACAGGCTGTCAATCCCCCCAGGGCCACAGACTAAGCCTCTAGACTGATCTCCCTTCCAAAAGGTCAAAGGTAGATGCCTGGGAACCAGAGCCTCACGCTGGGGTACAGACAAGCCACAGACCCAGCAGCTGTTTGTCAAGATCCTGACACCCAGAGAGACCTCCCAGGCTCATGACCAGGATCAGGGGGGCGTCCTCCTAAACCACCCATCACACTTCTGACAGGCTGCAAAGCTGGGCAGGAAGAACTGGGGAGCTGAAGGAAAGTCAGAAAGAGAACCCCTAACTGGGGGTAGTGAGAAGGAAGAAAGGCAGACCATCTCCAGAGAAAAGCCCTATGTAGAGATGCTCCTTTCAACCAGGCCTATAGACAAAGACACCACCAGGAAGAGGTCTGGTAGAAAAGACAGGTAAGGCTTGAACCCTTTGTTCACTACCTTATATCTCCTGTTATGGGATGGGGGACTACGGACATAAAGTGTGTCCTAGACTCTGAACCCCAAACCCAAGGCAATGCAAGGCCAGGTGGTGAGGTGACTTCAATGTGAAGCTGAGGAATGGTTTTATAAGGGGTAGCTGCCCAGGAACTCCTATACCCTGACTCCCAAAGAGGTTCTGTTGCCCCTTGTACGGAGATGGGGGACGAGCGATAGACAGGTGATCCCGGGGTGGGGGCCTTTTTCAGGCTGATGAGCAGTCCAGGGCCTGCTCTGTAGCTGTTTACCCTCCCGCTTTCATCATCTCTCTGAACACACACAAAGCACCGGGGAGGCCTCGGCCTCGCTGGTACCTGGCCCCGTGGGGAGCTCTGGCGGGCACCGTGCCGGGCACGCTGTGTGTGTGTGGGGGGTGTGCATTCGGCACCCCGTCCACCCCCGGCCGTCTCTCCCGGAAAAGCCCGCAAAGCGATGGCTTATGGAGGGTGGGCAGCTGGCACCGGGACCCGCCGGGCCAGCGGAGAAAAACAAGGGGCAGAGGGCGCAGCAGTGGGGGCGGGGGCTGGAATTAGAGGCTGGGGGGGCGGTAAAAGAGGCTGGAGGAGGGGCGCGGGGCGGCGGAGGGCGCGCTGGGGCCGCTCAGGACGCCGCGGGGGAGGGGCCGCGGGCCGCGGGCCGCGGGAGGGTGGGCAGGATCCGGGGGGGCCGCGGGCCCTCGGTCCCTTTGTCCCGCCCCCGGGCCCCGCGCGGCCCTGCCCGCGTACCTTTTTGTAGTTCTTGCCGAGCCAGAGCCGCACGTTGTCGAACTGGGTCACGGTGTCCGCGGCCTCGTAGTACTTCACGTTGGGGCCGCCGTCCTTCTTCCGCACCGCCATCTTCTCGGGCTCGGGCCCCGCCGCCGCCCGCCCCGCTCAGCTCCCGCCTCCTCCTCCGCCCGCCTCCCGCCGCCTCCCGCCGCCGCCGCGGCCGCCGCCTCCCGCCGCCTAGGCTGGCCCCGGCCCGCGCAGCGCCCCCTGCCGGCTGGCCGCATGAAGCGGCGGCGGAGCGCGGGGCGCTGGGCGGACCCTGGCGGCCTCCCCGGCGGTGGCGGCGGTGGGAGCTGCTGGAGCTTCGGGGAGGAGGCTGTTTCCTGGAGGGGGCGCACACTCCCCTGAGATCGCCCTTTACCGACCTGAAGCCTTTTCTCTTCTTGTCTTTCAGCCCGGGAAGTGGGGTACCTCTCTATCCTACCCCAAGGGGATGCCCGTGGCATGAGAAGCCCCCAGCGCATAGCTCCGAGTAGTCCTCACCTTGCCCATTTCTAACCCCACGGAACCCCTAATCCCAAGGAACCCCGGACCCCTTTCCGCAAGAAGTTCTTTCCTTTCATCCATCCCCAGGAGTTCCCCGTTTAAGCTCTTTCTGAGCCTCCTTCGCCCCTAAGGCCATGTCCCAGGTCCGCCTCTCACTCCGTAACCCGAGGAGTCCCCTAGCCGCTACCCTGGGGGCCCAGCCCCTCCTCTCCAACTGCTTCCTCTGCAGGCCTCACCGTCGCCTCCTGAATAGCTTTACGCTCCTTGAGACCCTCATCTTCGTGGGGCGGGAGACCCTCCTTCCTTGGGTCACCCGGTCCACCAGACTCTATTCCTCTGAGCGGTGTGGAGAAAGAGGTAAGGAGCGGGGCGGCAGGAGGTTACAGGGTGTGTGTATTTGGGCCTGGCCCGGCTTCCCTGTGTCACACTCTCTTCGGGTCGCTATGCGGACCCCTTCTGTAAATGCGCGGCAGAGAGTGGTTTTGGAAGTCACGGTGGCCGAGTGGTTAAGGCGTTGGACTCGAAATCCAATGGGGTTTCCCCGCACAGGTTCGAATCCTGTTCGTGACGGCCGCTTTTTTTTCCGCTTCAAGAGTGTGTGAAGGGAGCTCCTTGTCTTCCACGTGTCTTTCGTGCACTTCCCTTTGTCTCAGAAACAGAAGCCAGAAGGTCTCACCTCTGGATTTGGGGGGAGGGGGCGGGAATGAGGGTGACCATGAGAAGCGTAATTATGCACCACTGTATTGGCTGCTAGGATACAAGGCACTTTCCGAGTTCTGTAACTTCAGCTTTGCAAGCAGAGTTTTGGCATACCTTGTTTCATTCTTTTGGGAGGGCATAGCAAAGGATTTGGTTGAAGAAAGGTTAAGTTTTGTTCGGGAATGTGAATAACTGTTGTGCTATAATAGTCAAAACTGGAGTTTCCAGGTAAAGAGGGCACCTCTGGATTTCATGACCAGACGTCACATCTTGTAGGTCTGATTACAATGAAGACCCGGGAAACAAGGCATTCTCTCACTGGGATTGCTGTGAAGAGCTGCACCTCAGGTATCACAGGGCTAGTGGGGAGTAACCTATTGAATCATGAACGCTGCCAATCTAGCTGGAGCCAGAGTGTGCGAAGATAACTCACTTTTTATTGAGTGCTCATTATGTGTTCTAAATTCTCCATGTTCCAAGTTCCTAGCTAGGGTATTAATCCTTCTCTAGCCTCTAACCCTCCTGTACTCACCTCAGCTCGTTCTTCCTATTCCCAATTGCTCACTGTGGGGAATATCTAGGATACCTGTTGAAGATGTTCTCTTTGTATTTTATTTCTTGCACAGCCACATCTCCAAGAAGGTTCCCCAGGGGGCAGGGGGTTCAAAGGTGATTCACAGAGCTTTTTACACATTTACACTTTGGAGTTTCCCACCTTCCTATCATTGCTTATGCTGTTTTTTCCACTCATGCTGTTTTTCCCTCACCACTTCCTTCCCCCTGCCCCCCACACCATTATTATTTGCCATCCTCCCTGTCTTTTTACCCCTCCTCTTTGAGGTTCTTGATTACAACAGCTGGAACCTACCACCACCATCCACTAGGTTGAATGCAAGGCATCTGCTTTGACACACTTCTGCAAAAATTAATTAAAATAAAATAAAACAAGTTACATTATTCTACCTCCTAAATAGTCTCAACTGTGTCCACTTTTCTCAGAGGTGAGTGCAGGCTGGACCCACCACTTGCTGAAGGTAGGGGTACTTTTGAGGACCACATGAGTTGATGTATATAAAGCTTCACTAAAGCATCCACACTACCCCGGTTTAAGGTAGCCGGGGACCTTAAACCCTTCCATGGTTGCTTTTTGTATTTCATGACCTGGTCCCTTTTTTTCTCCCCACTTTTTCATATTCACTACATTTCATCCACTGGTATTCTGTTAGTTACTGGTGGCATATAGTATTTTTCTGTGTTCATGCTGCTCTCTGCCTGAAATAATCTTTCTCATCCTTACCTTCTTCTCAGTCTCCACTTAAATGTTGGTTCTCCTGGGAAGTCTTCTCTAACCACCTGTCTCCCACCATATCCTATTCTTTAATCTTTCTATGTGAAATCCTTCTTCCCCCATAGAATATACACTCTTGGCACATATAAGCCACTCCAAAAAAACCTTTTTGCATACATGGATGTTTTTTAACATAGTCATGTGTACATGCTTTAATCTTCACTCAGACTGGACTGTAAGCTTCTTGAGAGTAAGGACTGTGTATTTTATTTGTTTGTACCTCCTCTACTAGGCCTTAGACATAGATGTGATAAAAAAATGTACTGAATGAATAGAATCTAATAGGTTCTGTACTGGACTTCCTACCAAATCCCATTTTGCACACACTCTCAAATTTAAATATCTGAAGAGCCAAGACCAAAATTGACCAGCAGAGGGCAACCGACAACTATGTTGTGAAGAGAAGAAGGCCCCCCCACCCCCCATGGTTTACAAAATGGAGGATCTGGATCCAGAATAAACTGGCTGAGGTTGTTTGGTGCTTGAGATACTACTTTTCACTCTCAGATGCTTGACTTGTAACTCTGGGGGTGAGAGGCCAAGACTCTGAACCTTCCTGTACAATAGATAATTTCAAATTGTAACCATCCCCATAGCCCACCACCCACACAATTCCTTCACCCTTCCATCCCAACAAATCCTATCTCTCTATCCTTATATTTTTCTTTGTGTTGCATAACGAGGCCCCCCTTCTCACTATTCTTACGTATTTACTACATTCTACCCACTGGCATTCTTCATTTTCTGGTTCAGTATTTGGCCTTGCTCTTCTGAGCTGAAGTTACCTTCTGCACCTTGGCTTGCAGTCCCACTCATTTCAACCTCCTAAGGAAGCTTCCATGAATATCCTTCCATAACAAGTTAAAATTCTCCTACTCTACTCATTCAATCCTTCATTAATTTAGGACAAACAATACTATACCTTCACTTGACACTTTCAAATCACCATGTTGTTTTCTACTCTTTTTTTTTTTTTTTAAATAAAATGTGTATCCTCTGGGACTTCCCTGGTGGTCCAGTGGTTAAGACTCTGAGCTCCCAATGGAGGGGGCCTGGGTTCGATCCCTGGTCAGGGAACTAGATTCCGCATGCTGCAACTAAGACCCGGTGCAGCCAAATAAAATAAAAAGTAAATAAAATAAAATAAAATGTATACCCTCTGCCTCCAGCTCCATGCTATCTTTAATAGCCTGTGGTAGAAAACTTTGCTATGTTTGAAACCATTGATTTCTTACTGGGCTTGAGAGACATTGTACTTCCTTGCTTTTCTCTTAGAACACTGTTTCTCCATCTCATTTTCTCCCTTCTTCCGTGGAGTTTTACTAAAGCTTCATTCTTTTCCCTCCTCGAGAAAGAGAAACCCCAAGCTACCATTCCAGGCATGGCCTCTCAGCCACACCATCGTCCTATATCTCTAGCTGGCTATATGTCTGCACAGCTGACCTAATGTCACCTAAAAGAGCAGTCCCCAACCTTCTTGGTACCAGGGACTGGTTTCGCGGAAGATGGAAGATGATTCTTCCACGGACAGGGGTTGGGGGGGATGGTTCAGGCGGCAGTGTGAGCGATGGGGGGTGGCAGATGAAGCTTCGCTGGCTCGCCCCGCCGCTCCCCTCCTGCTGTGCAGACCCTTACCGGTCCGAGGCCTGGGGGTTGGGGACTCCAACCTAAAACACAAACAAAACTTTTTCTTTCCCAGAATCACATTCTCAACTTTTTCCATTTGTTAGTACTATTCTCTCAATTCCATCTATTTCCAACCTTAAGAATTATCAGACATTTTCTATTCTGCCATGCCCATCATTCATCAATCATTGCTTCCTCCATCACATCATCTATTTCATGCTTGTGTTACAATGGCCTTCCAGGTGCCCCAGTTTCACCAAACTTAAATATCTAAAACACTGCTTTCATCGTATTAATCCCGTCTAGGAATTTCAGTGCCCTATCTGTTCAAACACATGCTCCTATTATCAATATGCCTTGCCTAAATCACCCATTTTTTAAATCCTTAATTCTTTCCAGTAAGATACCCTAATCTAATCAGGCTGGGTGTCTCCACATCACAGCCTAATTCCTTCCTTCTGTCTCTTCACCTTAAAACCAATGACTAGCTAATGCCACCCTATACTGATTTTTTCAGCTACAAATTCTTAGATCTTAATCCAAATTGCTTTTATGTGACTAAAAAGCTAGTGTGGGGAAATCTAACACACAGGAACTTATTATCCCCTTGCAAGTTGTTGACTTGTTCCAAATGTTAAGAGGCTTGGATCTCTGAAGTTTATCCAGTAAAGCAAATCATTAGAGGACTTGAGCTGAAATGATCTCAACCTACACTTATTTCAGGAATGCTCTCATAGCACAAAACATTTCTGGAACTCCTTCACAGCTAGTTTATGAGCCACATTTAAATGATTCATTACTTCAAAATTACTTAAAAAAAAAAAAGCTGAGCACTAGCCACCTTTATCATGCATCTGTTTTCCAGATTTTGTTCCAGATTACTTCTGGAAGTCCCTAAGGTCACATTCTTAGCTTTCTTCGTGTTCACTCTAGTGGCTGTATTCATTCCTGGAATTTCTTGATCACCTTTGGGAAGATAACTCCCAAATCCACATCTTTAACCCTAACTTCTTTCTCTTAAGCTGTAGACCCACATTTCCTTTTTCTGGCTAACCCCCTCTTATAGGGAAGCACTTCCAACCGATTGTTCCCCAAATGAGCTCATTACTTCACCCCTGAAACCTGCTCATCCTCTTGTCCTCCCTATCCAGGTTAATGACACTGTCCTCTCATTCACAGATTAGAAACCTCTGTCTTTATCTGTGACTCATCTTTAGTTACATGCCCCTTGTTAATGTGCACTGGTTGGGAGCCCAGGCTCTGGAATGACTTTCTGGGTTCAAATCCCAGTTCTTACTATTAGCTACGTGAATTTTGTCCTTTGTCTCGGTTTCCCCACATAGAAAATGGACATGATAATAGTCTTTTTTATAAAGCTGCTGGGATGACTAGATGTTTAATATTTAGTTCGTGACTCACGGTACGTGCTCAACCTGGCTGTTAGCCCCTTTCCTCATTGCCAATATCTGATCCTATTTGGAACTCAGCTCCAATGATTCCTGAGAAAACTTCCCTCCTGCATCCCACCAGGTAGATAGTTGACCCCTTTCCTCCTGTTGTCCCATTGTACTTAATTCCTACCTATTAGCAATATGCTATTCTGTATTTCCCGTTATTTGTTCAAGCGTACGTCACCTAAGCTTTAAATTCCTTTCAAGGAATATACAATTATTTGTGTATTTCAAATGCCTAGAACCACGTCTGGCACTTGACTGGTATGCTGTAAATGTTGGCTGAGTGAATCTGGTCAGTTACTAAGGCCTGTTGATTCTTCCCCCCTCATGTCTCTGTCCTCTTTCCTGGTCTATTTCAAGCTCTAATCCTCTCACATGAATTACTGCAAAGCTTACTAATATTGTCACCAAATTTTCATTGTTTTCCCATTGTCATCAGAATCATGAATTGGAAGTCACTCCTCTTCTCAAAAACCTACCTGTAAAACTAAAGTCCAAATTCCCTGCCATGTATTCAAGGCCTACCAAGAATTGTCCCTAAATTATCTTTAGTTTTATCTTCCGTTGCTTCCTTCAACAAACTCTACGCTTCAGATTACACTAGTCTCTTCCCTCTTCAGCATGTCCTTCACCTTCATTTGTTTTTATTCATGGTATTATCTCAGCTTAAAATAGAGATTGCAAACTCTGGTTGACTCCCAGAGAGATCAGTACCTTACCCAAGGTTACACATCGCAGAGCTGTCGTCCTTGAAGTCTGGGCTCTTAGCCACTCCACTATCTTGCCTTCACATCTCCAGACCAAAACATCTCCAAATATGGCCCACAGGGACCAGAAGCATCATGTGAAAAATGCCAGTCTCTGAGTATCGGGCCCACTAAGCCCCACTCCCAGGTGATTCTGATGAAGTATAGAATTAATGACCTCTGCTCTAGAAATGGATCTTCCCTGACCACCAGATCTAGGGCAGAAACCCTGCTTTGTGTCTGTCCTGACCCTTACCCCAGTTTGTAATTACATTAATTACAGTTTGTAATTACATCTCCCCTTTTCCCAATTTATTTTTCTCCTAGGACTCATGCTACCAAACATAACATGTTTTTCTTATTGTCTTGTTTCTTGTCTGTCTCCTCAACCAGAGTTTTACAGCCAGGAGGGCAGGGGCTTTGGTTGTTTTGTCACAGCTGTATGTATCTCCAGCACACAGGACAGTGCCTGGAGCTCCATAAGTATGGGTTGAATACACTGATGAGTAACTAAAAAAAAAACAACAAAAAACCTCTGGTGGATCCTATGTTTTTGTTTTATTATTTTTTTGGCCCACATTAAAAAATATATATATTGAGCCAACATTTAAAAGTTGTGACATTTAGCATAAACATTAGGATGTCCAAAAGTTCTTGAAAAAATAATAGGGGCAATGTTGGGTTCTTGTACAGCGGTGACCAATCAGAGCTGGGACAACTGGGCCTATGTCCTGATGTTACACAACATAAAGAACATCTCTCCTGTGATGTCTTTTATCCCCAGAACTGGTTAATTTGAATCTCTCTGACTCTAGGGGATTCCCTGGTGGTCCAGTGTTTCGGACTCTGCGCTTTCACTGCTGAGGGCCCAGATTCAGTCCCTGGTCCGGGAACTAAGTTCCCACAAGCCACGCAGTGTGGCCAAAAAATAAATAAATAAATAATCTCTGACTCTAGATCGAATCCTGTTTAGGAAAAATAGGGGTCAGAGGAATAAGTTAAAGGACGCTGTGAAGAAGCAATCAGTCAAATCCGAGACCACTCTCTAAACAACTGGCCCAATTCTCTTCAACAAATAAGTGTTACCAAAAAAAGGTTGTTCCAGGAATCCAGACTGAGAGAGTTAAAACACATAACCTTTTGTAATGGCATGGTTCCTGGATTGGATCCAGGGCTGGACAAAAATCAGCTCTAAAAGTACTTTTCTTAGACCAACTGGGGAAGGGTGAACATAGATTTGTATTAGATTAAGGACACGTTGTTAACTTTAAGCATTTGTTATTTTGGCAACGTAGAAAAATGTTCTGAATTTTCAAATGTATATACTAAAGTAAAAAAACAACAAACCCTCTCTACTTCCCTGCCCACTGTCCTGACCTTAAAAGTCTAGAACAGGTTGGCACATTTTGTGTAAAGGACCAAATAGCACATTTTAGGCTTTGTGGTCTGTAGTTCTATGGCAACTACTCAGCTCTACTGCTGTAATCTAAAAGCAGCCATAGACAATACACATAACACAAATGGGCATGGCTGTGTTCCAGTAAAACTCTTCCCACAAAATCAGGCAGCAGCATGCAACCTGTAGTTTGCCAACCTCTGATCTAAAACAAATACACCTCTTGGAGAAGTCTTTCCTGGAACCTATCAGAATCAGTGGCTTTATCTTCCCTCTGCTCACATATCTCTTGTGGTAAGATCCACTTCCCACATTTATGATGTCTTCTTATACACTCATCTCAATTAGGGAGTAAGTTCTTTGAAGGTAGGTGCCATTTTGCTACATGAACCACCCCCCCCAGCCCCACCCTAGTGAGTTCTTGGCGAATAGATATTCAACGAATACTGTTTCCAAAAAAACAAATCTACCTTAAAAGGAAGATTTGGCATCATTCATGACATTCAAAAGAATGAGCAGCAGGTCCTAAAAGTAATTTTGAAGCTTAAAAAAAAAAAAGCACTACCGGTCTCATTAGAGTACATATATCGCCACTTGTGCGCTATACTGTGATACGTTCATCAGTATCTTCTAATCAGACCTTGTATGTATGAAAGTGTAGTAAATTCAGTGGGCACAGGAATGTCCTTATGCTTTTTTTTTTGGCGCCACTAAAGTATCTAGCGTGCTATTAGATTTGTGTTAGGTGCACGATAAATGCTCAACACATTTATAATATGGTACACTGTGGTAAAAGTTTTTTTCTCATGATAGGGAGGTGGCAGCAAATGCCTACAAAAGGGTTTATCAAGATTTGACAACCACAGCAGGTGCAGTCATTCCAGGTTCCTTTCCTCCTGTGTACTTTCTTGGTTAGGAGACACTGGGGGTGGAGGCTTCCCTGCCTTCAATGGAATCCCAGATTCCAAAGCAAAGGTGCTTGTGGGACAAGGGGGAAAGGTACTTGCATATCGTCTATAGAAAATGTCCCCAAATCCCAGAACACATAGGGAAGACATGGATATGGAGCAAAGGTAAACCCTGAAAAGAACACAATTCAGATGACAGGTGAGAGTGCTTCAGCTGTGCAGAACAGGAGTCAGGAGGGAAGGATGTAGGAGGGTACACAAGGCAAAGAATATATGAGGTGCACACCCCTCCCAGATAGAACTCCTCCTAAAACAGAGGTTAGTTCTAAGACAAGAGTAGGTTACAAAGCAAGGAAGAAGTCAGGGGAATTAAGGTGAGAGAAAGGCCAAAGCAGAGGAGAACCTTCATGAGGGGAGTGATGTGAATTAAGAATTGAGAGAGTTGAGTAAAAGATTTATTATTAGTGCAGTCAACACCATGGAACAGCACATATATAACACAACTAGCAACCTGCAGAGACACTAGTGCAAAGGGTAGGGAAGCCTTAACTGAGCTTCCTGGCTCCATCTTAGGGTGACAACAGGAGGGTATGGGCCTGGGTAAGGCAGGCAGGGGCAGAGGGGAGTGGAAGAAATGTAGTAACCAGACTAAGTATAGCAGCGTTTTCAAATTCCTGAGCACAATGTCCTAGAGCTGGAACATATGACTGTTCCTCACCCCCTTCAAGCTGTATTCCCTCCTCCCCACAGTTCCAGTGGAGCCATGACCCAGCTATCCAGACCTACCGCAAGCTGGCCTGGAAAAAAGCTCCAAAAAGAGAAGCTTTATGGCCATCTCTCTCCAGCCCCACTTCCACCTGCATATCAAGATAATCATACCCACTATTCCTCCCCTTCTCTTACTCTGCTAGTCACCCCAGGGATTAAGGAATGCCCTGGGCATCCCGAAATGCAGCTGAAGTCGTAAGGGGGTATGGGTGAGACAGCACAGCCTGTACTCAGAGACATAATTTCTATCCCATCTTGCCTGATGAAGCTTAGAACCCAGCTATATATATATCTCCAAGGAAACCGGGTGTTGGGGGGAGTGGCGGGCAGGATTTCTTCAAAATTAATACTCGAAGTCCAGAGTTTTACAGTGAGACCCTAGATGGGCTGGGAGCAAAGTTCTCCACAGGGCACAGTCATTGATGCTGGACTGTCACATCCATCACTGGAATAGAGGAAGCTCCTCATCTCAGATGGGTTATGGAGGACTGGGGCAGACTTCAGTTCAGCCAAGGACTCCCTTAGCCTTTCCTATATTAAAGCCAAAGGTTGTGCTGAAAAGGAAAAATATAAGACAGACCCCATCCCCGTCCCACCCTATCCAAAAATCCCCACAATAGGAACAGCAAAAGAAAAGTTTTAAGTTTTGTAAATTTTTTTTTCTTTTTCCTTTCTTAAAAAAAAAAAAGTAAATAAATTAAATTGCCAACAATGTGGCTGGGCTGGAAAAGTGGGGTAGCCATAATCAGGCCATTCTTAAAAAAGAAAAACTGTGAGGGAGGGAGTAAAATATAAACAAACAATGGCCAAAGAAAATTATCAAAATAACTAGTTACAATCACAGGGCTGAGAGAGAGGGGTCTATGGAACTATTATGGCCTGTGCCAGAGGCAGTGCCTACCCAATTTCAGCAAAAGCCAGAGAGCTGCTTCCTGCTGAGCATATTCACCCCAATGGACTAACCCCTCACCCCAACCCTGTCATTCCCTAATCGTGAGAAAGTGTAGGAAAGAAGAGCTCATCTGGAAATTTTCGGCATCCCCACCTGCACACCTGCAGACCCGGCGGGAGCCCACACCTTTAAGGTGGGCTGAACAGGGTATTGCTTGGCACAGAGGTCCAGTCTTCCCCTAAGGGCCACCAGCGATGGCCTACTGGCCTCATTATTTCTAGGGTTTTGTTCCATCCTTACCATTTCTTTAGGATGTCTGCTCCCCAGAGCCGCCCTCTAAATGCTGTTTAGAGAGTCAAGAGGCCTGCCTGCTCTGGATTCCCTGGTTTTGGAGGAGGGGAACAGTTAGAGATGCCTCACTCCATCCTGATCCTCTAGAGAAAATGAGTATCTTTGTGCTTTCTGAAAACATCTGGAACCAGGACCCTAGGCAGGAAAACAGAAATAGAGGTGGGGACTTTCCCAACCAGATGGAAAATATACAGACATTTTAGGGGAAGAAATTAGGCAAATGGAGGGAATCTGGGTTTCCCACCTGAAAGCCTGAGCAGAGTGCCCTGGGGCCCTCTTCAGTGGCAGAAGAGCAGGGAGATGTGTGGCTCTAGCGTTAGCCACGGTATTAAGGAAAGTGGGGAGGACTCAGGACCCCGCTGCTGGAGTGACAGGATTTTCTGATTTTCATCTCTTCCAGATAGCCCGTCGAGATCTCCTATATCTCTTCCACGCCATGCGCAAATATCATGACAAGCCCTGGCTCCTGCACCATGTCATCACCCATGTGCTGGTTCTCACAGGCCATCACAACAACAGCCTGCTTGCCAGGGATGCGCTTGGCCACGTAGTTCTCATAGTAACGCCGGTTCATCTGTCTTGTCTCTAGTGTGGCCAGACCCTGGGGCCAGCTACGCTCATGGGCATTTTCGATCAGCTCGTTGACAATAGACGCAGGACAGCCACTCTCCACCAGGGAGCGCTTGATTACAGCCTGGAGTACAGCATCTGGGGTGGAGATCATCCCTCCCCAGCGGGTCACTCGTGCTGGCTGCAGGGAGTTCACCCACCTGTGTGGAGGGAGTTGGAGGTGGTCAGTCCAGCTCGTCCCCTTTCTCTGCATTGGCTTTTCTCCTAATAGGAACGACTGCCTGCTCTGCACTCAACCTAACTCGATTCCTCCTTCTTTCCTTCCATCATTAGTTCAGAAACTCCAGATCTTTTCCTAGTTGGTCCCATCTGAGTGTCACCACATGTTACTCACCAGATTAAACTCCACGAGAGTAGGGTTCCTGTTATTTTTCTTAAAAATCCCAATACTTAGCACATGGTGCCTGGCATGTAGTAAGTGCTCAACAAATGTGTACTGAATGAAGCAATTATTCCTCTATACTGTGTCCCTCGCAGCACTATTTGCACTATACAGACTGACTCAGTTTAGTCTATGAACTATGCAGAACTCCAGAACTGAAAGGGATCTTAGACTTCGCTTGTTTACTTCACTTGTTTTTGCTGTATTTTAGATCACTTTCCTGGATTTGTACTCTCTTCTTCTCTGAACTGTAAGCTCTCTGAAGTCAGGGACAATATCTTCTCTTTTTGGTCTTCCTAGCACTTCCACAGCCTTTAATACAGGGCTTTGTACATGTGGGTACCCATCTAACTCTTGGGTAAGCTTTCCCTTCCAACCAGCCAAAAGAATATGAGATCCTCTGCTAGGGTTGAAGGTTATCGCCTCCTCCTCTGGCCCTGTTCTTCATCCCAACATCTGAGAAGCAGTGCCCCCGGCCCAGGCCTCTTCTTACCCTCCCCCCAGGGCTCAGTGCCAGGACGTGGGATGAATGACTCCACGTCCTGAGTGACACTCACTCTAGGATCTCGTTGTACTCAATCGTCTCTTCCAGGCTCTGAAGGTTGGGGTTGACACTGCGAATTGCACGCATGTACGCCTTGAGCAGCTGGATGTCTCGCTTCTGTGTGGGGGGGAGGAGAACAAGGGATAATGGCTAAGACAGACAGTAGATGAGAGACAAAAGTTTGTCTGAGAATGAGGGAAATGGAGAGATCTGAGGAAAAACCAGAGTGGAAGCTTCATGAAGACAGGGATACGACTGTATCATTCCCAGCTGTATCCCCAGTGCTCAGCATAGTGCCTTCAAGGGAAGGCATTTGATAAATGTTAAGTAAATGAATGCCACTGATGGGATGAAGGGAAGCAAGAAGAGCTCCAGCCTGATTCACTGCTATGCACAGGCAGAGTATCCACTGACCAGGCTCTCAAGCGCACGCACAGATCTGCCGCTCACATCCACGCCTGCCACCCACAGGCCACAGGCGCGAGGTTATCTGCACGTGAAAGACGTGTGCTGCCCTGTGTTCCCTGCGCCCTACCTGCTCTGCCAGCTGGTGTTTGTGTTCCGCTGAGGTCTTCTCCAGCTCTGCAATCCGTGTCTGCTGCTGCTGTGCCACTGAGCGCAGGTGCTTAATGCAGTTGTGGTTTGGCAGCTCATCTTTGGGCATCTCCAGGCTGCCACCCAGGGTGGGAAAAGAACAGGATAGGAGCATTAATGGGACATGTGAGCAAAGGCACGTAACTGCTGAGAGGGCTTTTTCCTACCTGAAATGACTAACATTCATTCATTTCCAACATTCAGGCGCCCTCTTGCTTATTGCCTTCATTTCCTTCTCCCCAGCTCTCCCTCGTCCCTTTGCTGTCTACTTCCTCTGGGCCTCTTTCCCTCTCTAAGACAGTGTTTCATCTCCCACGTGGCTCTCCTTTCCTCCTACAGATTCTGCCTGTGCACTCATTCCTTCTGAGAAGCCCTAGATTCACAGCCCTAGCTATCAGTATTTAATCAAATATTTCACACCCCAAAGAAAGAAAAAATAGGACAACAGGGAATATGAGAAGCCTGGATATTAGAGCAGTCAATCTGACAAAGAGAAAAGTAGTACTGGATGAAAGGGAGGAATAAAGTATATCAGTCTTTAGTGGTATCATAGAGATTGCTGAATTGCTGTCTCCCTTCTTTCATTAAAGCAAGAGCAAAAAGATCGTAGCTCGGAAAGCAGCACGGAAGTGAGATCTTGGAGCAGGGAGCCAGGGGGGGCCAGGAACACTCCTTGCCTGCAGGAGACCTCTTCAGCTAGCGAGCAGGGGATCCAGAGACAGGGGTATAAACGGGAAGGCCCTTATCTGTGTGGGCAGAAGAAGGGCAGGAATCTTACCCACAGCCCTGTTCACAGGTCACAGGCCGTTTTGGGTTGTGCTCACAGTCACTGAGGTGAGACATGAGGTTGTCAAGCCGGACAATAGCACTGCAGCCAAACACAGCGTTGTCGCAGGCGATCTGCAGCTTTGACAACATGTTCCGCATGATCCGAGGTACTGGGCGCAGGTGAGCGACCGTCACAACACTCCGGTCCACCGGACACGTCTGCTGCTGAGAGAACCACTGGGTGATGCAGGCGTTGCAGAAAGCATGCTCGCAGTGAGGCGCCTAGAAGGGAGAGCAGGGCAAAAGGGGCACAAGAGAATTAGCAGGAGCTAAGAGCCTGGGTACGATTAACTCCGCAAAGCCAATCAAGCCTCTGCGCAGCTTCTAGGACCAGAGGTCCCTGGGGTCACAGCAAAATATAGATCTACTATGGGCAAGGCATTGTGGGGGACAGGCTTCAGATATGTTTCCTGTGCCCAATAGTCCAAATGGATTGTGACATAAGACAAACAAGTAAAAAATTATATAACAGTAAGAGATATAAATAATATTCCAGGACAATGAGAGAGAGGACATAAGGAAGTCAATTTTTTTTTTTTTTTTTGCGGTACGTGGGCCTCTCACTGTTGTGGCCTCTCCTGTTGCGGAGCACAGGCTCCGGACGCACAGGCTCAGCGGCCATGGCTCACGGGCCCAGCCGCTCCGCGACATGTGGGATCTTCCCGGACCGGGGCACGAACCCGTGTCCCCTGCATTGGCAGGCGGACTCTCAACCACTGCGCCACCAGGGAAGCCCAGTAGTCAATCATTAATTGCCAACTGGATTACATACTCAATAATTGCCAAAGAAATCCAGAGGAGGGTGAGATCTTTCCAGTCTAGGTCAATCAGGGCAGGTATTTATGGACAGGACAGACTCTGATATGGGTCTTGAGGGATAAGTAGAGAGGAGGCGGGGGCAGAGATTTACTGGCAAAAGTTCAAAAGAAATTTTTTTTTTGCCACACCAAGTGGCTTGCGGGATATCAGTTCCGCAACCAGGGATTGAATGTGAGCCACAGCAGTGGAAGTGCTGATTCCTTAACCACTAGACCACCAGGGAACTCCCCCAAGTTCTTATTTTATGAGGCCCAACCTGAGGCGTTGCCCTGAGTCCCAATGACCAGGGCTACCCTCCAAAACAGGACTAGATTTTTGTAGAATCACATTCTTTTCAGTTTCACAAAGATCATATTTCAGCCTACTTCCTTGATAATGCAAAGAGAGAGGACTCTCTGGCCTCTGTGGAGATACAATCTGGCCTCCAGCATGGGACAAACACAGTAGGCACTCACTAGATGTTGATGAATGGATGAATGACTCGAGCACTTATTATGTCCCAAACATTTTGCTACGTGCTTAAGATAAAAAAAAACAGACAGTTTCTGCCTTCAAGGTGCTCACAGACACCAAAGACTGTAACACAGAAAGGCTTCATAAGGAAAGAAGTCATTCTCAGTATCATTAATCCAACTGTCAGTACATTTTTATTTTTCACTTAAAGACATAATATTTGATTCTTTTCAAAATCTTATAGGCCCTCTCTCCAAAAAAAAATCCTGTTTGTCTACTTTTCCCCATCTGTACGGCCGCTAATCCAGTTCAAACGATCATCTCTCATCTATATTATTATGTCTTCTAACTGGTTTTCCTACTTCTACCTTGCCTCTTTATAATCCATCCTACATTCAGCAGCTGTGATCGTTTAAAAAGGCAAACTAGATCATGCTTAAAATTTTACAATGGTTTCCGATTACACTTAAAATAAGTCCAAACTCCTGCTCAGGACTTATAAAATTGTTTGATCTGGCCCTGTGCCTCTGGCCTCTCCTCACCTCACATCATGCTCCCAGCACTGACTTCAGCCATTCTGGCTTTCTCTCTGTTCCCTGTCCACACCCTGCTCATTCCTGTCTCTTGCTTTTGCTGCTCCCCTTTGCCAGAATGGCCCCTTATCATTCAGATCTCAGCTCAACTGAACCTCTTTGGTGACCTTCCTATCTAAACCTGCCACCCCTGCAGAAGTATATAGAATGCGGTACCTTTTGTGTAAGAAAGGTAGGCAAATATACATATACATTCATACTTGCTTGTATCTGCCCACACACACACTGGAAGGATATCAAATAAACTAGTAAAAATGGTTATCTATGGGGGGATTAGGTGGACTGGGACAAAGATGGATGCAAGACTGTTCACCATCTCTCTTTTTTTTTTTTCACCATATATCTTTTTATACTGTTTTGATTTCTGAACCATATGAATTTATTATCTAGTCAAAAAAAAAATAAATATGATGTAGGGAAATCAGCATCCCTAGCAGAGGCTTTCTACCCTTGGAAATGTGTCTGGAACCTGGCCTGCTCCTCAGAAGGTAAAGCCTGAGTCGGGGCGGGGAGGGGGCGGGGAGGTTCTGCCTTAGTCACCAACGGCCACTGACTTCTCCACATGTGACTCACCTCAAATGATAGTGCTAGAAAACAGACAAGGCCCTGCCAGGGTGGGGAGGGAACTGACATACCCCATGACCTCTTGACACCACCAGGAGAGCTTGCTCCACACCCAGCCAATCTGCTTCTAATGGTCCAGGGCTAGCTGCCACTGGAATGCAGTCTGATTTTCATTCAGCTCAGGCATCTGTTCTCCTTTGGGTAGTTGAAAACTGGAGAGTAAGAATAAACTCCAAGAATCAAGGGGAGCCCCAGGGAGTGGTATTAGCAGTGCGTGGGGGAAGGGTCATGCGACCTCACTGACTGGTGTCCTGGTCTGGAAAATGGGATTATCTCCAGCCAGCCAGGAGCGGCAGAGGATTAATCGGTATTTACAGAGTACAGGCAATAAGGACCGTGCAGAATGGTGTCCCATGAACACAACAGTTAAGAATTCATCTCACTCATTATACTTGCCTGGTAATCATGAGCTTCTCCTCATACTTGCCCCAGGAAGATACAATTATCTCTGGTCTGGCAAAGCTGGTAGAGAAATGACCTAGTGAAGGTGGCAGCTTTCATATCAAAATGCAGAGTACATGGCTGCATCAAAAACTTTTTTTTTTTTTTTCAGTAAATCCCAGGAAGAAACTAGGTCAGTTCACACAGTTCCCCACTTGCTATTTGTTAAACAGTACGCAGGCCCGCAGGAAGACCGGCTGATTACCTGAAACACTGTATCATGAAAATGGAGAGAGAACTTATTAGAAGAGTCCAGGAGTTCAGTCATGGGTAGGAAGATGGAACCTAGTCAGAGCCCCTGAAGAGAAAAAGAAGCTACCAAACTACTGTCAAGAGGACAGAAACAAACAGCTGACCATTTTACAGCACAGAAGTCTCACGGTGACCTCTGAAGAAAATCTGAACCACTGTACTTCTGTGGTGTCCACCTCTCGACAGACTCTGGAAGGCCCTATTCCTCTTGTAGTGGCCACTGCTCCTTTGCACCAAACCTCTATTCTGTGTGTGTCAGGAGTGCGGGGAGTGGGGGAAGGGGGGCCTGAACACAGTGGCCCCATTTCCTATGAATATATATTTTTTTAATTTCCAAATGTTCCAATTATGTTTTTCTTTTCATATATATAAATTCATTTATTTATCTATTTTTGGCTGCGTTGGGTCTTCGTTGCTGTGCATAGGCTTTCTCTAGTTGCAGAGAGCAAGGGCTACTCTTGGTTGTGTGCACGGGCTTCTCATTGCGGTGGCTTCTCTTGTTGTGGAGCACGGGCTCTAGGTGCGTGGGCTTCAGTAGTTGCAGCATGTGGGCTCAGCAGTTGTGGCTCGCGGGCTGTAGAACGCAGGCTCAGTAGTTGTGGCGCACAGGCTTAGATGCTCTGCAGCATGTGGGATCTTCCCAGACCAGAGATCAAACCCGTGTCCCCTGCATTGGCAGGCAGATTCTTAACCACTGCACCACCAGGGAAGTCCCTGAATATTTTGTACTAGCTCCACTGTCATCTACTGCCCCACCAAACCTGCCATCAGACCGACTCACCTGGACTGGCTCCTCCAAGACTCCACTGCAAATAGGACAGATAAGGTCTTCGTCAACATCCCCCTGGAAACGGGTTACATCATACCCCATGTCTCATCACTGAAACCCAGGTCCTGGAATGAACAACAGAGGAAAAAAGAGGCCAGTTCAGAAGATTACAGATATGTGCCAACTTGATCTCATTGCCAAGATTCATTCATTTGTCCGATAAATATTTGCTGAGAGCTTACTATGTGACAGTCATTTGGGTGGGTGGGGGAGCTGACTCAAGAAATTTAATTCTAATGGGAAAAGATTTTATATAAATATACACTTAAAATATCAAGTGCTAGGCCTCCCTGGTGGCGCAGTGGTTGAGAGTCCGCCTGCCGATGCAGGCGACGCGGGTTCGTGCCCCGATCCGGGAGGATCCCACATGCCGTGGAGGGGCTGGGCCTGTGGACCATGGCTGCTGGGCCTGTGCGTCCGGAGCCTGTGCTCCGCAACGGGAGAGGCCACGGCAGTGAGAGGCCCGCGTACCGAAAAAAAAAAAAAAAAAATGAAGTGATTAATGCTTTTAGGGTGAGCACAGGGCACTATGAGACCAAGAGATGTGGATACCTGACCCAGGCTGAAAGGAGAGGGAGGCTGAGAAGCTTTCCAGGACACCAGTGGGACGAGCAAGAAGTTAGCTAGGTTGTGTGTGGGGGGCGGGGGGAGCTAGGGCAGGGTGGGGCATTAGGGTTTTAGGCACATGAAAGAGCATATTAAGAGCCCAGAAGGGAACTTCCCTGGCAGTCCAGTGCTTAGGAATCTGTCTTTCAATGCAGGGAACGCAGGTTCGATCCCTGGTCCGGGAACTAAGATCCCATGTGCCCTGGGGCAGTTAACCCCGTGCCGCAACTACTGAGCCCATGTGCCACAACTAGAGAGCCCACATGCTCTGAAGCCCACGCGCCACAACTAGAGAGAAGCCTGCATGCCGCAAGGAGGAGCCCGCGTGCCACAACTAAAGAGTCCATGTGCTGCAACTAAGACTCGACATAGCCAAAAATAAATAAATTAAAATAAATATTTTAAAAAAGAAGGTAAGAGGGGATATGATGAGTTCAGACAACTTTAAGTGGTTCAGAAAAAGTTCGATCTGAAGGGTGCAAGAGAGGGAGTGTCAATATACAAGGCTGGAAAGGCAAGTAAGGGCCAGGCCATGAGAAGTGTTATGTAAGGAGTTAGGACTTTACCCTGAAGGCTATGCGGAGCCACTGAAAGACTTAAAAGGAATGATGTGATAAAAGTTCTTTTTTAGAATCACTCTGTAAACAGGGGTGAGATTAGAGACAGGAAGAACATCTAGGCAGAAGAGAAGTAGTGAGTGTCTGAATTTAGGTGGTGGTGATGGGAGGGAAGTTCAGGAGAACAAAGACACAAAGAGCAGCGAGGCTGCCATGCCCCTTCTTTGGGCTCCTAAGGGTCAAACCCAAACAAGACATCACTGAACAGTAAGTGCAATTCCCCTGTGGACATCCAGCCAGTGGGCTAATTGGAGCAAGGATGGGTACCTGATATAAGGGCAGACAATCTGCAGACCAGCCATCAGCTGTGATGTCCTGAAAAAAATGAGCTGAGTCAATCATGTAGTTCTCAGGAATTCAGAATCAGGCTGTTCAATTTAAAAGGGTGGGGAGTGAGGGATTTCCCTGGCGGTCCAGTGCAACGGCCCAGGTTTGATCCTTGGTCAGGGAACCAAGATCCCACAAGCTTTGTGGCATGCCAAAAATTAAAAATAAATAAATAAACTTTAAAAATAAATAAATAAAAGGGTGGGGAATGGGATGGATGCAGACAGGCCTTGATAGGTCAAGTGCAAGCTAAAGTACAGCACTGGACTGAGTCAAGACTGACTGGATTTAGATGCCCGGTTCCACTACTCATTAGCTGTGTGACCTTGGGCAGGCTTAGTATACTTCCTAAGCCTGCATGGCTTTTTAAACAGATAACATTGGTATAAGTAACAACAGAAGTGACTCTCACAGGGTTGCCCTCAAAAAAACAATACATATAAAACATTTAGCACAATGCCTGCTGGCACATACTAGGCACTCAATACACAAGAGTAACCATTATTTAGGTATACATTTTTTTTTTTTTTTTGGCCAAGCCACACGGCATCTTTGTTCCCCAGCCAGGAATCCAACCCGTGCCGCCTGCAGTGGAAGTGCGGAGTCCTAACCACTGGACCGCCAGGGAATTCCCTATTTATGTACATATCTAATTTCTACTACTTGATTAGAAATTCCTTAAGAGTAGGAACTCAAGTGCTACATCCAATTTAGCACCAAGCACAGTTCTTTACAAAACAGTAAAATGTTTGGTGTGATTAAATGTTGCTTTAACTGGAAGCTTCCCAGCAGAGTACAGTGGACATGTATTTTGTCTACCTAACATCCCATTTTCTGTAAACAGCATCACAATTTTCCTTCAGGAATCAGAACCTGTTTCCTAGCGGACATGTGACCCAACCTAGGACAGTGAGAGAGATGCCTGGGACTTCTATTGGAGCTCTCATGGGGTTTGCATAGCTGGTAGGATGTACAATTCAGAGTGGTCAGTGACCATCTCTGCCATTAATGAGGACAGCCTACTTACAGAATGACGCCATAATTGGGAATTCCCTGGTGGTCCAGTGGTTAGGGCTCTGCACTTCCACTGCAGGGGGCATGGGTTCAATCTCTGGTCGGGGAACTAAAATCCCACATGTCACACAGCATGGCCAAAAAAAAAAAAAAAAAAAAAATGACGCCATAATGCAGAAAGCAGAGCTGAGAAATCAAATTCAGGTGAAATCATTTGAGGGCCTGGATTCAGCCATGCCTGACGCCACAATCACTTTCTGAACATAAGTTACATGAGTCAGTAAATTCCCTATTATGTTTAGGCTGGTTTGAGCTGGGTTTTTATCTCTTTAAACTGACAAAAATCCTGATTAATGTAGGCTAATGGAGACAAGAAATCACAAGGCTCACTTTGGAACCACTTATCTTTCTTTACCCATTTTATATAGGAACAACGATACCCAATGACATTGCTACGATTACACTGACCTCCATCACCACCACTTCTCTGTATTCTTGTTCCTCCATCTCTAGGGCCTAAGTTCAGGGCCTTGGGCTTACTAACAATCCCCCTGAAACTGTCACTCTAAACCACCTTGGTCTGGCTATCTTCCTCTAAAATAGGGATATCCATCTATTTGTCTCTCCTCAGACCTTTGACCTTCTGTTCCTATGCCAACATTCCCTTGAATAATCCATCAACAGTAATGGATTAGAGTGAGTGCATGAAGGGTAATATTAAAGACATCATAAAGTGAAATGTGAAACCAGAACTAAGGCCCCTTGTGATTCTCCTTGTTGCAACTCACTGAACTGAACAATGAGGACAGTGGTAAGACAGCCAAGAGCAGTCCAGTGTCACTGTCCTGTGGACCTCCACTACTGAGCGCTGTAGTGCAGACCATGGCGTTGTTCACTTTAGGAATTCTACTCCCTTTCTCTTTCATCCACATGGCTCCAGGAGAAGCTGCCTCACTAGTACTGTGAGACCTAGGCAGCAGCTGACTGGGACAAGGGTGAGCACGCAACCCAAGCAGGGCCAATGGATCCTATCTCTGAGAATTTGAGCTTGATACCAAGAAAGATGAGTTGGTCTTTCTTTGCCTGTAATGTGGACTGAGGAAGACAAATCTACAGAGGGAAAGAAAAGACTGAAACAGACACAGTGAGAAAGGCCTGGATGGGAGCTGGAAAGTCCTGAGGCTTCAGAGTGACTGGTTTGTTCCCAAGACCCAGTTGCCTTCCTATCTTTGGCTTCTGCGAGACACCCTGTGTATCCTCTTTTTTTTTTTTTTTTTTTTTTTTCGGTACGCGGGCCTCTCACTGCTGTGGCCTCTCCCGTTGCGGAGCACAGGCTCCGGACGCGCAGGCTCAGCGGCCATGACTCACGGGCCCAGCCGCTCCGTGGCATGTGGGATCTTCCCGGACTGGGGCACGAACCCGTGTCCCCTGCATCGGCAGGCGGACTCTCATCCACTGTGCCACCAAGGAAGCCCTGTGTATCCTCTTTTTGCTTAAGCTTTGAGTTGGGCTTCTGTACCTTTTTAAAAATTATTTATTTATTTATTTGGCTGCACCGGGTCTTAGTTGTGGCAAGCGGGATCTTCGTTGCCGTGTGCAGTATCTTTAGTTGCAGCATGCAGGATCTTTTAGTTGCGGCATGCAGGATCTTTTAGTTGCAGCGTGCAGACTCTTAGTTGCGGCATGCGGGATCTAGTTCCTTGACTGGGGATCGAACCCAGGCCCCCTGCATTGGGAGCACGGAGCCTTAACCACTGGACCAGCGGGGAAGTCCCTGCACTTCTGTATCTTACAGCCAAAAGAATCCTGGCTCAAACAACAACAAAGAGACAGCATACAGCATTAGAAGTTTGGAGAGGGATGGTTTAAATTAGGACTAATGAAGGCGCTAGGACACTAGGATCAGAATTAATCTGAAAGCTATGGGAGCACCTGAAGGATTTTTGTTGACATAAATTTACAGGGTTTAATTTTTTATCTTGACAATTTCAGACTTACAAAGATCCCATATATCCTTCATACAGACTCCCTAAATGTTAACATTTAACCACATTTATTTTATCATTGCTATATATATACACTGATAGATGGATAAAAATTTTCTGAACTGCTTAAGAGTAAACTGTAGACTTGATGCTTTTAACCCTAAATAACTTTACTGTGTACTGTATTTCCTAAAAAGAACATTATTTTATATATTGATAGTAAGATTATGAAAATCAGGAAATTAACACTGATGTAATACTATATTTACAAACCTTTTTTCCAATTTTTCCAACTGTCCCAATAATCTCCTTTAGCAAAAGAACATTCAAGATTATGCTGAATTATGTTATGCACTGAATTGTCAAGCTTCTTTAATCGTTTAACTGAAAAAGTTACTAAATCTTTTTTGTCTTTCATAAATTTGACATTTTTAAGAATACACACCAGGTATATGAGAATGTCTCTCAATTTGGATTTGTCTGATGTTTCCTCATGATTAAATTCAGGTTTCATTTTGGGCAAAAATACCAAGGAAGTGGCATCGTGTTCTCAATGCATCATATCAGGAGCACATAATGTTGATTTGTACTGTTCCTGGTGATACTAACTTTGACCCTCTGGTTAAGTGCTGTCTGTCAGGTTTCTCTACTCTAAGAGTTATTATTTTTTCCTTTGTAATTAGTATAAATGTTGTAGGGGAGATTCTTTAAGTGTGTGTACACCTGAAGGATTTTTAAGAAACTGACATGATCAGCTTTCTGTTTTAGGCTGGCAGGTTCTGGTAGCTGTACAGAAAATATACGGAGTAGGGAAGATTAGAGAAAGTGAGACCTTTGTAGGAGTTTATTGTAAAAATTCAGATTAAGAAAAAGTATAAAGGCTCAAAGCAAGACATTTCAGAGAAGGAATCAGGAATCAAGCAGTCCAGTGGTTGGGACTCTGCGCTTCTACTGCGGGGGGGCCCGGGTTCGATCCCTGGTCGGGGAACTAGGATCCCACAAGCTGGGCAGCGTGGCCAAAAAAAACATAAACAAATAAAAATTTAAAAAGAAGGAATCTGAATCTATATTAGTTCAGGAAGTAATAAAAAGATGACTCTTTTGTTTCTGCCTTGGCTAAGTAGTGGTGAATTCTTATTTACCAATATAAGAATTAAAAAAAAAAAAGATCTGGATGGGGTAAAAAAACAATGATCCTAGTTTTAGACATGTACAGTTTGAGATTCCAAGTAGAAATCATGAAGGTAGTAGCTGATGGGTTTTCAGAGGCCACACAGGGAAAGTATACAGAATGAAAACAGAAAATAAGGGTTGGTCTGAAGACTACAGAACCCTGGGGAGCACTGACTCTTTGCTTATTTTTTTAGTTTTTCTTTTTTCACAAGTATATATGACTATATTTTCATTTTAAAAAAATACAGCCTCTCGGGACTTCCCTGGTGGCGCAGTGGTTAAGAATCCGCCTGCCAATGCAGGGAACACGCGTTCGAGCCCTGGTCTAGGAAGATACCACATGCTGCGGAGCAACTAAGCCCATGCGCCACAACTACTGAGCCTGGGCTCTAGAGCCCGCGAGTCACAACTGCTGAAGCCCGCACACCTAGAGCCTGTGCTCTGCAACAAGAGAAGCCACCGCAATGAGAAGCCCGCGCACCACAACCAAGAGTAGCCCCCGCTCACCACAACTAGAGAAAGCCCACGAGCAGCAACGAAGACCCAAGGCAGCCAAAAATAAATAAATAAATCTATATTTAAAAAAAAAAAAAGAATATAGCCTCTCTTCCCACCTTCCTCTCCCCATCCATTGATTGGTGAACATTCATTCTTTCAACTGCCCTTCTTTGCTATACAGATTCTTTTTTCGGCTGTGCTGCACTACATGGGGGATCTTAGTTCCCCAAGGATCGAACCCGCGCCCCCTGCAGTGGAAGCACGGAGTCTTAACCACTGGACCTCCAAGGAAGTTGCACAGATTCACGTATGAGTAAGACAAATAAGGGTCTTTCTCTCATGTAGTTTATATTCTAGTGGTAAGAATTTCCAATCCACCAGTCTAAGCCTTGATTACAACGTATTCTGCCATTATCCTCTCATGACTGAAGTTTGCCTGACTGCCAAGTTTTCCCCTGAAACAAATCATGTTGCAGTTAACATCCCTTGTAACAAGATTTTTTGGAGCACAAGAACAAATCTCTCTCCTAGGACAGATTCCACTGAGAGGTGGAACTGCGGTACTGAATGGTGTGCCTGCTATTTGTTTTCCTAGACACTTCCATATGGTACTCTGGAAAGGCCTTTTCAATTTACACTACCAACAACAGTGCATGAAAATACTTTATCAGT
Organism: Monodon monoceros; assembly: GCF_005190385.1. Taxonomy (NCBI): domain Eukaryota; kingdom Metazoa; phylum Chordata; class Mammalia; order Artiodactyla; family Monodontidae; genus Monodon; species Monodon monoceros. The sequence goes on from NW_021703783.1 coordinate 42,464,207, forward strand.
GACATTTAAAAAGGGGGACAAAAAGGAGCCTGCAAAAGAAGACTGAGAAAGATTGGCCAGAGATAAGAGAAAATCCTGGAGAGAAGATGGTCACAAAAGTTAAGGGAGTTGGGGGTGTAGGGAGCAGGGAGGGAAAGGGGAATGCTTGTTTCATGAGTAGAGTTTCAGCTTTGCAAGATGAAAAAGTTCCAGAGATCTGTTTCACAGCAATGTGAAAATACTTAACATTACTGAACTATATACTCTCAAAAATGGTTAAGGTGGTAAATTTTATGTTATGTGTTTTTTACCCCCCCAAACACACAAAAGCTAAGGAAGTAGAATGCTTAGAGGGAAAAGAAGTGTCAAAAACTGCAAACACAAGTCAAATTAAAAAAAGCAAAAACTGCCAGGATGTGGGACTGTGGACACCACAGCAGAAGGCGGTTCCATGGAGTTGGGTGGCACTGTGGCGAGCAGTTTCAGTGAGGCATTGGGAGTGGAAGACAGACTGCAGTGGCTCACAGTGAACAGGTGAGACAGAGAGATGGGGACTGAAGACAACCCTGTCGAAAGCTTGATTTCCAAGGAAGGAAAAGAGAACCAGCTAGAAGAGCACTGGAGGCTGAGGAAGTGGGTTGTGTAGGGGTGTTTTTCCTTATGATGAGAAAGGTTTGAGGATGTTTATGTACTGAGAGGAAAGCACTAGTGAAGAAGGAAAAGTAAAGATGGGAGAGAATCTGGTCACTGGGGAAAAGGTAGGAAGGGGATCCGGAATTATGTCAAACAGGAAGAGGGACACACTTAAAGCAGGAAAAAAGAAAGGATGGTACCAAAAGAGGCCCAGATAGTTTTTCAAAAATCACACCCGTAAACTTTTAAAATTCAGATAATCACTTATTCATTTAAGTGAACAGTGAAGGTATAGTTATGCTTAATTATGGTAATGTAAGCCCATCTGATGGAATAGCATATCTATTTTTATTTATTTATTTATTTATTTATTTATTTATATTTATTTTTTTTTGCGGTACGCGGGCCTCTCACTGCTGCAGCCTCTCCCGTTGCAGAGCACAGGCTCCGGACGCGCAGGGTCAGCGGCCATGGCTCACGGGCCCAGCCGCTCCACGGCATGTGGGATCTTCCCGGACCGGGACATGACCCCGTGTCCCCTACATCGGCAGGCAGACTCTCAACCACTGCGCCACCAGGGAAGCCCAGCATATCTATTTTTAAATGATGCTTATGAGGAATATACAGTAACATGATACAATAATAGATGAAAAGAGTACGACACAAATTTGAATACAGATCTGTTTAAAAACGTATATATTGGGCTTCCCTGGTGGCGCAGTGGTTGAGAGCCCGCCTGCCGATGCAGGGGACACCGGTTCGTGCCCCAGTCCGGGAAGATCCCACATGCCGTGGAGCGGCTGGGCCCGTGAGCCATGGCCGCTGAGCCTGCGCGTCCAGAGGCTGTGCTCCGCAGCGGGAGAGGCCGCAGCAGTGAGAGGCCCATGTACCGCAAAAACAAAACAAAACAAAAACGTATATATTTACAAATAATCCATGTACAAAGAGACCAGAAAGAATTATCACAATAACAATTGTTTTATTTAGGTGTAGAACTAAGAATAATGTTTTTCTTCTATTTTTAACTATCAAACGTTTTATTGAGCATACATTTTTTTTGTCATAATTCAACTTTAAACAGTCTTCCACAAATATGGAAAAATATTTTTTTCAATTTAGAAATTACTTAAGAGTAAAAAGTATAGGAATGTTTTTACTTTTGAAGTTCAGGAATAAAAGGTGACAGAATTTGATCTCACCCAGAAGTTTTCCCTATTGACTTAATTCAGACAGTCTTATTTTTGCATTGAGAGTTAGAATGGGCCATAAGAGACCATCTAGTTTAACATCCCAGGGCTGGAATCCTCTCCACAGTACCCAACAGTCATTCACCCTGTGCTTTGACAGTCCAGGGAAAGGCCAAGATAGGGTGCAGCAGGAGCACAGATGAGAAATATCTAGCCTAAACTCAAATCTCCCATAGCATTCTAGAATGCCTATGTCCCTCTAAAACAGGGTACCCAGAGCTTCACCTGTGGACTGACCAATATGAACACAATGGGACTATTAGCACCTTTCCTCTCTACTTCAATTAATGCAAACTGACACTGGTTAGTGCTGTTCTGGATGATAGCTACCACCACTCTCATAGTCAAGACAAACACACAGAGTTGGGATGAAAGGAAGGCACAAGAGAAAGAGTCAAGAATAGGTGCTACCTGAGACAGCCTCTACATGATAGCAAAAATATCACCAAATATCCATAATTCACCTGTTGAACTGCTAACTTTACAATATCTACCTCAAATAAACAAATTGTAATCTGGTTTCTCTACAATAGCTATTAAATCAATCAGAGGAAAAAAATTATTGCTGCCTTAAAATGAACCAGGTATGAAGTCTTCCAAGATACACTAAGAGAAAAAAACTACAGTATATAATAGTATATGTAAATGTGCCACCATGATGTGCCACATAAATGTGCCAAAAATAATATGTATGTGACTATGCTTTCATATGCATGGAACTCTGCACAAGGATACATAAGAAACTGCCAACAGTGGTTGCTTCTCAGGAAGGGTCATTAAGGGACAGGAACAGGGGGAAAATTTTAATTTCCTCAGTTATCCCTTTGTACCTTTGAAAAAGATTTTCTCTGTGTGTTCACTCAATATTCAAATAAAGAAATAAATTTATAATTATCCTAAATTGTGAAAGTGTTAAGATTAAATAAAAAAATATGTCCAAAATACTCAATGTCACATATACTATGTATGTCATTTATGTCATATAACATATACAGCATATACATATAACATGTAATATACTATAGCAAGGTCTGGAAAAAATGTACTCTTGCAAGAAAAAGTTAATCAAGGTGAATCATAACAAAAAAACCAATGTCCTAAAAAAGCATATATATATATATATTGGGCCCAGCCGCTCCGTGGCATGTGGGATCTTTCCGGACCGGGTTGAGAGGCAGACTCTCAACCACTGCACCACCAGGGAAGCCCCTAAAAAAAGTATATTTTTTTACCTTTTACCTAGCAATCCTAATTCCAGTAACTTAGCCTAAGGAAATAATTACACAAGTGTACAAAACAATATACTAAGTTGTTTATCTAAACATTGTTTATAATAGCAAAAAAAAAAATCAGAAATGACACAAATATCCAGTATAATTCCTTACATCCATAAAATGGGATACAATGTAGCATTAATATAACTTAGATATATTTGCTTTTATTAATATTTATTTATTTAGATTTTTAAATTTATTCATTTATAAATTTATTCATATATATTTACTTATATATAAATTTACTTATATATAAGTAAAATAACACATACATATTATATATACTATAGTGCCATGTTTGTTAAAAAATTTTATGTGTGTACACACTTATATTGGAGAGCATCTAGAAGGATATATATTAGAGAAGCTGTCTCTAAGTATAGAATTTTAGTACTTTTATTTTATTTATTTTTTGCGGTACGCGGGCCTCTCACTGCTGCGGCCTCTTCCGTTGCGGAGCACAGGCTGCGGACGCGCAGGCTCAGTGGCCATGGCTCACGGGCCCAGCCGCTCCGCGGCATGTGGGATCTTGCCGTACCGGGGCACGAACCCGTGTCCCCTGCATCGGCAGGCGGACTCTCAACCACTGCGCCACCAGGGAAGCCCTATCAGTACTTTTAATTTCACTCACAGTTTGTTTTTTGTTCTTTTTAATTTTATTTATTTATTTTTGACTGCGTTGGGTCTTCATTGCTGTGCGCAGGCTTTCTCTAGGTGTGGCGAGCGGGGGCTATTCTTTGTTGCAGAGCACCGGCACGGGCTCTAGGCACTCAGGCTTCAGTAGCTGTGGCGCACGGGCTTAGCTGCTTTGCTGCATGTGGGATCTTCCCGCACCGGGGCTTGAACCCGTGTCCCCTGCACTGGCAGGCAGGTTTTTAACCACTTTGCCACCAGGGAAATCCCTCACAGTTTTGCTCTTAGCTTTTCCTCCTCTTTTATTTTTTTTTTAAACAGTGATCATGTTTTACTTATATGATTAAATAATAATTAAATCAATATTTCTTATTTCTATATGCTAGCCACAATTCTAAGCATTTCTCGTATATTAACTCAACTAATTATTAAAATAACTCTATGAGTTACTCTGTGTGAGGTCGGCATTACCATGATCCACATTTTACAGATGAAAAACAGATGCAGAAAGGTTAAAAAGCTTCTTCAAAATCATATAGCTAACAGGTGGTGGAGACAGATTCCAACCCAGGCAGACTGGCCCCAGAGCTCAAGCCTTTAACTGCAGTGCTAAACTGCCTCTCAAACTGAAAAATGCAAGCTGCAAAAATAGTATGGTCCCATTTTGTACGGTATGGTCCCATTTTTATAAAAACTGTTTTTTTAAAGTGGTATACGTAGCGTATACATTTTAAAAATCTAGATGCTGAGATTATACTTTTGATCTACGTTACATATTTCTGCAAGATTTAATTATTTTTAAAAATCAGTTACTTTAGAGCAAGGGGCAAAAATTAAAACAGTACCCTTTTCTCCCTTGTTGCTGTGGGGCAATGCAGAAAGCAGGCTGAGAGCCTGTATTGTATAGCTTCACTGTGCTTTCATTTTAAAACAGTGCTAACAATGTTATCTTAAGGGGGAATACAAATTCTGAAAAGTTATCATAATGGGGTCTCAGGGGATCCTACATCGCCAAAAGAAACAGCAGAGAACTTCCCCAAAGAAACAGCCTCAGTTGGTGCAGAGATGGCCAGAGGGTGTGGGAAGCCACCAGCCAGGCTTAGGAGTTGCAAAGTTCCTACTATAAAGTCAAGGTTTACAAAACTCTGCAAAGATGCTGGGCATTGTTCTTTCTAAATAGAAACCTCCACTTTATGTGCTTGGAGATGCTCCTGTTTTATCTACCCTCCTATAACTATATCCTTTCAGAGGTGTGGCCTCGAGAATTAAGGGGAAATTTAGATTTCGATTCTGATTACGGCATTTCCTATTTGTCATCTATGGGAAACAAATGTTGAAGTGGTTATACACAATCTTGGAATCTAGCTCCTTGCCTCGTCTTGCCCTGCCCCTAAGTAGACAGTCAAGCTGACAGGCTAGGCTCCTTGACTATTCCTTCTACCCTCGGGGACTCTCAACACTGCTGTCGGGCTGTCACTGGGGTGGGTTATCATTTCAAGGGGGATGCAGTACAAGAACTCAACCGCTCACTGCCCTAGGGGCAGAAGCCTTAATAAAACCGAAACCACGGGGACCTCAGGAGTCACAGCCAGTGACCACATCCACTGGAAGCACAGTTTCCTAGATCTTCTCCTTGAGTTATGGAATAGGAAAAGGCCTTGGAAGGTATTACTCAAGTTGGGGAGCTGAACTAAAGTAGCACTGAGGTGTCCCTTTAGACTTATAGGAGTTCTGCCAAATTCCCTGATTTGAACATCCTGAACCCAAACCGAAAACTGCATTCCCAACAGGCCAGAACCAAACCAGGTAATTATGTTGCTATACTTCCTCACTGTTACACTGGGATGTCTCTCTATATTCCTGGTCAGCATTATTATAAAAATGTGAGAACTTTATTAGACCCCTTCCTATACCCTTTTAACTTACTGTTGCAGTTGTTTTCACTGTTCTACCCCTAGAGAGAGCTAGGAATTCAAAACAGATTGTTTCTGGGCTTCCCTGGTGGTACAGTGGTTAAGAATACGCCTGTCAATGCAGGGGACACGGGTTCCAGCCCTGGTCCGGGAAGATCCCACATGCCGCGGAGCAACTAAGCCCGTGAGCCACAACTACTAAGCCTGCGCTCTAGAGCCCACAAGCCACAACTATTGAGCCCACATGGCACAACTACTGAAGCCCGTGTGCCTAGAGCCCGCGCTCCGCAACAAGAGAAGCCACCACAATGAGAAGCCCGTGCACTGCAACAAAGAGTAGGCCCCACTCGCTGCAACTAGAGAAAGCCCACGTGCAGCAACAAAGACCCAATGCAGCGAAAAATAAATAAATTTTAAAAAACAGATTGTTTCTAACAGAGCCTGAACATTTATCCTCCCTTATTCAGGGTTTCTTGAACCCAGGTACAGGTGTACAAACCATGCACATTCACACACACACACACACACACACACACACAGGCGCACACACACGAAGAGAAACGTTACAGCAACCACTCCAACCCATTTAGAGTAACTGGGCATGCTGTCACCAATTCGTGGCAAAAGCATACAGGTAAAAGCCAAGTATATGTGCTGTAGTCTCCTTCTAATTCTCTCTCCTCCATGCCCTAAATACAGCAAAGGTGCAGAGAGCTGAGGATTCAGCCCAATTACTACAAATCACCAGACACATAGGAAAAGGGCCCCATAACCTGCCCCAGTGTAATGAAACAGGCGACTCCTAGGAATTTCACCCTAGTGAAGAAAGTAGGTGGTGGAGGTGTCTCACAGGTGTCCCTAAAACATTTCATCTTATCTCCCTGTCTCCCAATAAAGAAATAGATCTGGAAAAAAAGAAAACTGAGTTGAGAATCTAGAAACCTGAGTCCTAGTTCTAGCTATATTACCGACCAATGTGTAGCCTTGGGCAAGTTACTTAACCTCTCTGGGCCTCAGTTCCCTTTACTCCACATGAAATGAAACATCTGAAACTACATAAATTCTATGTAAGTACAAGAATAGGCTAAATTAGGGGATAATTATATTATAAAAGGTGCCCTGGCTTTATGAGAGCAAAGTCTGGCCTTGCTCTCTTTTGGCAACCCTCTTCACTTTCTAAGTGAAATAAGTGGTCTTTTTCATTTAAGCAGTAGAATCCTTAGAGTGAAGTTACTCCCCCTCTTAGAGAACTGAGCTCTTAGGAACTCAGGTTCCTCATTGCCTCTAAAGTCCCATTTACTTCCAGAATGCTGTGATCCAGACTAGATTTAGCACAGGAGATTTTTAAAGTTAGGCTTCTTCAGCACGTTTTAATTGGTTCAATTTAAAAAAGAATCCAGAGGGCACACAATTCTTCCAGAACTCCCAACTAACAACTCTAACACCTAAAGTGAGGCTTACCAGGCCTCAAAGACCAGCAAGGACCTCCCACTGGATCACCAGCACCAAGCACTATTTGTGTGGTTACCCCAAACCTCATCTTCATCCTATATACACAGCCCCCTTGCCAGTATAGACATGTAAAAGAAACAGAAAACACAATCCTTGTCCTCAAACTAAGGTGCAGGCTTGAGCCCAATGGCTGAGTATACAGGATATAAAACACATAAAAAGAGTAAAATTTACTAAGCAATTTACCAACAAATAAAAGTTAATAGTTCACGTAAGACATAAGTATGCAAAGAAGAACAGATTGATGTGGGTTAATCACAGAAAGTTTTATACATAAAAGAGTTTTGAGAATCAGGTTTTCAAGAGCAGAAGGAACCCGGATTGGCAGAGAAGAGGGTTCTAGCCCAGAATGGGATTCTGAATCAAGGCTCTTTACCTTCCAAGTGTTGGGGGCAGGTTCCCTGTTCACAAGGCTCCAACCCCCTGATGCTTCCACTCAGTGCCACTCAGGAGACATTCCCAGTAACCCATCTTGTTGGCTATTCTCCGACTGAGTCTTCCTTCCTAGGGACAAGCTCCATTGCCAAGGGGATGGATGTGATGTCACAATCAGGAGCACTCTATTAATAGGAACAAGGAAGAAAAAGGTGAGTCAGGAGAACTACCTGCACTTGGCAGTGAAACTAGACAGACTGGGATCTGGTGGTTGGTTGAGGAGGACGAGACAACTCCACTAAGAACTATAGGTTTCAAGGCTAGGCATCCAGGCTACCCTCTAAGGAGTGAGATCATCAGCTAAGGAATCACACGCACGGACCAGGTGATTCAAACATAGCTGAGAGGGGGAGAGAAAGGGACAAGAAGAAAGGTAGGGAAGAGGAGCTGTTTGAGATAGAAAAAGGTTCTTTTATTCAGTGCATACAACTAAAAGTAATGTCAATGAGTCTAAATCCGTGGCTATACAATGCAGAGAGCCATGACAGCTTACACGTACAGTATGATGCTTTAATGTTTCCAGAGTGCTTTCACAAAAATTATTTCATATAAAAAGAATTCTGTCCTACTCTCCACTTGGAAAATACTGTTTCATAAGAAGATGCTCAAGAATGTTGGTACAGGTGCAATTCTACTTCCAAGTCCAGAAATATTCCTGAGGGGATCAGGCTTTAAAAAAAAAAATGAAGAGGCAGTGAATCAGGAAATTATTCTAGGGTAGGAAACTGGAAAGACTAGAGGTAGCAGTATGATTAAGCTGACCAGACTCTCATTACTAAAAGGATGAAACTAAGTAGAAGGAGACAAGGCTTCAGACGCAGAATAGAAACTATTCAAATTCCTTTCCTTACCTTCACATCTATCAATGTTAACAGCTATGTTAGAAAGGATGACGATTTTTAGTCATAAAACAGAGACCATTTCATCCTGAGTCTGGTATACGTGCTCATTAGTTTACTACGTTCATCAGCCATAACACATTAGTATGGTATTTTAAAACTAATCAGAGGATAAAAGTGCAAGGCCAGATCCACTTTCTCTTCCCTGTAGTTGGAGGTGGGGGGAAGTTGATCTGTCTCTCCCATCCATAATACAGAGGAGGGTATAATGCTTCTTCCATTTTGACCACAGCAACAGCCTGGCACAAGCACCTGCACGTCAATAAATGCTTCCAGGAGCCAGCGCTGTTGGCTATGTTCAGTGTTCCAGTGACAAGTTTCAGACTCAGAAAGCAAACAGTTATCTAGCCTGGGAAAACCAATCGTCCTTCACTGCTCCCTTTACCAGAACAAAACAGGATTTTTCAACTGAGAGGAGGACCAGGAGTCAGGAGACTTGGGTTCTGGTCCCAGTTCTACCAACTGTATGGCTTTTAACAAGCCATGTATCCCTTCTGTAATTTTCAATTTCTTCACCTGTCAAGTAAGGAAAATGATAACTGCGTTATCGACCTTACATATTGTCCAGGAAAAGCAAATGACATAATAAATGTGAAAGCATACTGAATACCGCTATTCATAGGTAAGGTATTTGTAGTAACAGACTGCAAAATAAATTTAGAGTACTGAGGGCCCATGAGGAAATGCTTGAAAGAAGCCTGTTCTTTCTTTCCCATTACTGGGAACCAGGCACAGCCACAAAGCCGGCTGGACACACAGGGCAGTAACATTATTGCATCACTCCGATTCCCTGCCATTCCTATCTGGGGACAACTATCAGCCTGCAACATTGTCAGCTTCTTGCTCTATTGTCAGACTAAAACCACCTGTATAGGAAGGGATTAGACTATCACTACCACAGCCCAGTCCCCAAGAACGGTGATTCAGTGGTCTCTAACAGCCACATTTGCTACTAGGTAGAATGAAGTCAGTTTCTGAATGGAGATGTCTGTCAGTCCCTCAGGCAAAACACCCTCACCCCTCTCAGCTTTCTGCTCCTTCTCCGGCCCCCTCCTTCCCAATCCTCAATTTCCTCTGCGTTCTGGTTTGGAGAAGGCTTTCCGGTGTGTGAAGTGTGTGAAGAGGGACTGGCAATCCAGGGCAGGGATGTAAGGAATGTGAGATTCCTTCATGGAGGGGTGGGAGGGAGAGGGGGGAAGGAATGGAGGAGGAAGACAAGGCTGTCAAAGACAAGGCATGGGAGAGGAGCCAAGCTATGGCGCTTCGAGGGCGGGGGTTCAGGTTCCGACGCCCCTGCCCACACTGACCCCCAGTATGTTCCCTGCCTCCCCTTCCGGCCCGTCAATCATTGCCCATTTAAACACCACGTGGTTCCCCCAATTCGACCCCCTCCCTGTCCTCCAGCCAGCCCAGGCCCCCTCCCGCACTTCCTAAGGCTCCCCCACTCCAATGGACCTCCCCAACAACCCACCCATCAGCGCCCCTGTATCACCTCTAGACTCCTCCCTATTACTGCTCCCTTCCTCCATTTTTCATCTTTACTCCCATCCCTCCTCCTGACCTCCAATAGCTCGAACCCCCGTCCCAACCCCCCTGGGACCTTGCCCCCTCCCCTCCCACACCCTCTTTTAGGTGGGAGCTCGCGCAGGCGCCATACGCACCGCCCTGGAAGCGGTCTGGACTCTCCGTACCCAGGCCTGGCTGGAGCTGAGGCCGCAGCGGCCAAGGGATAGCCAGGGTGCCGGGTCCCAGCTTTTCCTGGGAGGGGAAGGGGAAGGGGAAGAAGACGAGAGCTGGTTCCGACCACTCTTCGCGGTGTGGGACAGATCCCTTGCCCCGCCCACCGCTGCTACGCAACCTAGCGGAAGCTCGTCACCAAACTCCGCCTCTTTGTTTAACTCAGCCCCGAACTAGAAGCCACAAGCGGCCAACGAGGTGAGTGGAAGGCTAGCCAGGCCTCCGCTCTAGACCGGAAGTCTTTATGGTCCCAGCGAGAACTAGATAGCCATTTGGGAGGGAGAGCTCTATGTTCTTCCCAGCGTGAGCGTCAGCGGCAGAGCTGGGGGCCGACTCTCCCGGAGCGCGAGACTTCGCTTTGGAGGGGTGCACGTGTTCGTGCCCTAAAGCTGATGCGGCTTGCTGCGAGATCGTCTCTAGGAGGCTGGCCTGCAGTGATCTGCCGTCTCCCCGGTCCCTCTCCCGTTTCCAGAGCTGTGGTCAGCATCCCGGAGCCTCCCGATCTCATGACTCATGGTCATGGGAGTGGATATGTAGTCAACAAGGCGACCACGGGGTGGGGAATGGGGGAGTGTCTGACCGGACAACTTTGATCCAGGGTTGCCCGCCTCTCTCCCAGTCGCACTCCTGACGTCTTTACGTCGGCCTTCCAAACACTTGTACAGTTCCCTGAAACACCTAACGGGAGAGGAGGGAGATAAAATGTCCCTCTTCCCGGGTTGTGGTTTGATTTCCTTAGGGTACAGCACCATGGCTGGGGGTGTGGGCGGGAGAGAACTTGAGCTCCGAGGAAAGTCAAGGTGGACCCTAAAGCCCTCTAGGAGAAGGTAAGGGATTGATTAAGCAAACCAAGGCATTACAATTACATGGCCTCTTAGGCTAATCTGATAGTAAGCAGTATTTGATATGGATATTCGCCAAGCAAATGGTAATGCACATGTACGTATATTGTTTATATATAATTGGCCTATAGGCAACATTACAGAGCTAGCTGCCTTTTGTTGACTATGTAACAAGTCTCAAAGGGAACTAAAGGTTCGGGCCTCTTTTCAGTCTCTGAGGGGACCCTGAGATCTAGTGAGATAAGTGCATTAGGAACAGGTGCCTTTCAAACTGGGAGAGTCTAATGCAAATGCTGCTTTCGGTGCCCCAGATTCCATTACTTCCAAAGGGGGAGGGGGTGAGTCTGCCTGTTGTCTGTCTCTGCTGTGAATGCTGCTTTTTCCAGAGATCTTGACCAAGCTGGATAGTGCATTAAAGTTGAGGACCCCAAATCAGGAATAAAGATGAGAGTTAAAGCAGTTGGAGAAGAGGAGGAAACTGCCTGCTGTGTGCTAGACACAGCTTCTTATATAACTTCTTTTTCTCGTCTGCAAAATGGAATCACATATTGAAGAACTGTCGAGAAAAGAAGTTATGAGCCGGGTTTCATACTTTTGTCCTCCGGATTCCAAAAACCTTTGCTTCTTTTTCCACTGGGTCACGTCTAGGAGAAACAAATCTTAGTGCATTCTCCTAGTCAAGTGGAGGAAAATTGGTACCTGAGACGCCCCCTGGTGGTCCACGTGTTTTCTTGCGCAGCCAACCCTCTCCCTGGCTCCTTTAATACCTAAAATCCCACCCGCTTCGCGGCGCGTGAATCTCGGATCGCGATTGGCCGGGTGGGGACTGGAGGCGGGACGCGGGGGGGGGGGCGGGAGGTGCTGATTGGCTGGAGGATGCCCGCC